>NW_017729004.1:50632529-50640207 GCF_001723915.1 Gavialis gangeticus | reverse complement strand
GTGTCTCAGCATTTTTCTAAGTCAAAACATAGACTGTTATTTAGACACCTAAAAGATTTAAGGATCTATTTTTAAACACTTAATTTTGAAAATGCTGGCTTTAGTTTCTCTTTCCCATTTGATTTAACAGTATTAACTTTATTTGAATGCAATCTTTTCTTCCAAGAATAACCCACCACTTCACACTAGAATCCTAAGATCATAAAAAAATAGGGCTGGAAGGGATTCCCAGAAGTCATCTTGTCCAAACCCCTACCAGTCACAGGATCATCCCTATCCAAACCATGCTATACAAATCCATTGTTTAAACTATTAGCAAAACTACAGTCAGCCCTGACACACCCACAAGATAGCACCCTAACCTGCCAGAATTAAAGCAGGGGAACCATAGTACCCAACATCCTGCTGCTAACAGGTTTTAAAAATACACTTGAGAGATAGTTGAAAGGAAGAGGGCTCTGCTACAGAGGAAGGAAAACCTCCCTCCCAGTCTCTACCAGGCTGACCATAGGATAAAATTTTTTCCTGTCTCCAAATATGGTGACTGGTCTGACCCTGAGCAGAGGGGCAATACTCTCTTGCCAGGAACCTCTAAATTTTGGTCCCAGCAGGGGCACCAGCCCACCCTAGTCAAAATCCCCAGCCTTGGCTGCAGCCAACACCCAATACTTCTAAGGAAGCAGGAGGCAGGGGGGTGGGACTTCCTGCCTGGCTCCATGTGGCAACCAGCAACACCCAGAAGCATGGGGAATATCCATAGTAGAATATAGGCATAGCTACTCCTAGATCATCTGTGACCAGTACCAATCCAACCTCTTTTGAACGCCTCCAGTTTGGTAGTTAAATTAATGGATGCATTCATTAATTCAGCCAAATGGATATGTAGGGGATATTAACCTGAAAGAAGGATCCTTCCTCCCCTTCCAAAATAGTAGTAAGATGTGCAGGGATGGACCATATGGGTAGCACCAGTGGTCTGAAGAGCCATTTTGAGAGATATACATTAGCTATTCTAACAGGAATGAGAAGACAGTTTGAAAATTATATGTATATTCTTATCTGTACAAGAGTTCCTCTTCACTTTACAAATGCTCTAGTCTTGTTTCTTTCTGCTTATGCCACTAACAGAAGGAGTGTATTGTTGGAAGGGAAAAAGAAGGTAATTCTATATGCTCCTTCTTCCATTTGGGTATTAAACAACAGTTACTCAAGAAAATAGGGTTGCATGAATGAAGTGAGTTCTCAGCAGATCATATACAGACACCTTAAGCTAGTGTCCAAACTCAACATAGTTGAATCAACAACAGTACAGTGGTATGAAATTCACCCTAAGCTTCATTAATGCACGAGTATGTGGGTAGGATTTCTTCTCCAGGACCTCTTGTATTTTTACGCTTTAATTTTCTGTCATCTAAAAATACATTTCTTTCTCTTTATATCCTAGTGGGAGCTAACAGGTTCCCAACCATCAACATGATATAGCAGTTCTGTCTACATACATCCAAGGTTTAGAATCCTGGCATAGATTAGTTTCTTGACAAGAAGGTATGTAAGCATACTTAAGGTATATTGGCTCTCATTTACCTTCATCATGGATTTAGCACCTATTACAGATTTGAAATAGGAGAGACAAAACAGAAAAGGCACTAAAAAACTTGTATAGTACCCCTTCCAGTGTTCAGTAAAAGGCAGCTTGTCCCAGTCTACCTGTTGCTTGTACCCAGGTGTAGTACAAACCTGACATATCAGTACTGGATCAAAATCTGATTATCAACTTGGCTTCAACTCTTGGCTCTCAGCGCAGTGGGGGAGAGAGGGAAAAATGCCCTGCTGGGGGCTTCCCCCCACTCTGCCCTTCCACCCTTCTTGGGGAGAACCTGACTGGGGGTCTGGTACAGAGGGGGTTCCCCCATGCCCCTTCCTCAGCCAGCTGGCAGCTGAGGAGGGGCATGGGTGGGGGAAACGCCTGGCTCCCAGCTCTCTTCAGTGGCCAGCAGACTGGGTGGTGTGGTGTATCACCTCCAGCTACTAGTATGGACCACTGTAGTGGTCTGGCTGTTTTCCAGCTTGAAAAGCAAACATCAGTTTACTTGCTTATTGGTTCAATTTAGGCAGTTTAGAGACATCTGCAAAGATGGAATCAATTCAGCCTTCAGCTTTTTATCTCTCTAAACTTAGCCCAGGAGGCATTGCTATGGGAGATACTATGAAACTACACTATAGACTTACTTAGATACTATCCAAGATAAGTGCTTAAGATGGTTGTAGTTAACAAACTTTATTACAACAGGGATGAAAAAGGATTTTTATCATCTAACCTTTTTGATCCCATGACAAAGATGTTGAAAATAGTCTGATTAAGATACTATCTTATTCCCTTTCCCTTAGTTTGCTGTACAGGAGCAAAGACAGCACAATTGTCAATAAAGCTTCACGCTGGTTTTGCCTATGAATAAGTTACAGACCTATATCTAATTAATTTTTATTTTTTTTACAGCAATACTAAGGGAAGCCTATTAAAACAGATCTTTTTAGGCTGTGCTTGCATTACTACTACAAAGCAAAGAGCTTTCTCAACGGCATTCTCTCTGTGCGTCAATCTTGGCCTTTTTTCCTTTAAAGTCTGAATAACATAGTTAATTTTGGTTTTGAGAAAATGGTGCATTTCCTCCTACGTGGTAGGAAACAAGCACATAGGTAGAGGCTAATCAAGTCCTGTATGTTCCTTTAGTGATGCAATTCAATGCTAGCCTTTAACATGATTCCTCTTGTAATGGCAGAGATTGCTTTCAGGTTGTGATTTTGTAATATGGAAAGTCTTATTGATTCAAACTTATTTCATTGGTAAACCTGAATTGTCATTACTGAAACTACTCTATATTTATCAACCACATCACCTCCAGTACTACATTTCTATCCAGTGCCAATCTGCCTTCTCATGCAGGGCTGTCCATAGGGAGGGCAAATCAGGGCAACCACCCCGGGGCCCGCACCTCACTGGGCTCTGCAGAGCCAGGCAGACAGGCCGTGACTGCCACATTTGAATTGTAGTCCGCTCTCCTGCCCGGTGGGTTGGACGTATCTTTGCCTGTTCCAGCTGGAAGTTCTGGCCGTCACCCCTCCCACCATGTCCAGTGTGCCAGGGTTTTCACTCTCCAGTGTATGTGTGCCATAGAACGGGGAGAAGGGCCCTGCACAAGCTGATTTGCCCCAGATCCCGCACCATGCTGGGATTGTCTCTGTTCTCAAGAATCAACACAATTCAGTCAGGTACTATATTGAACTCAGTATTTGAAATTGCATCCAAAAACCCTTTGGCTAAGAGATAGTCAAGACTGCAAAGTTAAGCACTCAAAAGTTTGGAAATACTACATTTCAAATTTTCCGTGCAGCCTTAATACGTTCTTCTCATGGGTGCACATTATGGTACAAACTTTAATTCCATGATCACAGTCTATATTCATCATAGAACCCATGCATCATTCAATGGAGGGGTAGTTATTCAATACTTCTTTTTATCCTCTCCATTCAATGTGCTTGTTTTTATCTTCTCCACTCGATGTGTAGCCCCTGACCTTATTGCACATCATACTAATCCAGCAGACATATTCATTTCCTGGGCACTTCTATGATGCCTTCAGAATAACATCTGAGTATTTCATAAACATTTAAAATGTACCTGCATAACACAGGTGTCCAGTGATATCATTATATCATATTTAAAGGCTAAATACAGACAGTCAAAAAGCCCAAGGCTGAATTGATTCAATCTTAGCAGGTTAGTCTAAACTGCATATATTAAACTGATAAGCAAGTAAATAGACATTCACTTCTGATTCTGGAAATGCAGCCACATGCCTGCAATGGCCCGGGCCAGGAGCTGAGGGGCACACCAGCCTGCTCACTGGAGGAGACAGCTTGGGCCAAGGCTAGCCCACCCACCCTGTGAAGGGGAAGACTTGTGGGGGGAATGCAAAGCATCCTGGGACGCTGGGCGACTGAGAATTAACTTGAATCTGGAGGGGTCTGGGACAGAAGTTCCGTAAACCCATTTTACCTAAATCAGTTAAGTATGATACTATATCCATTCAGACTTATCTTATACCAATTTCAGCCATTTTGAAAGCAGCTTATGTACACTGAACTTCTGTTGGGTTACAGACTTGAACCAGGTTTTGATCACTTATACCAATTAACGTGTAATTTCTGTCCCTAGCCCAAAAGTTCAAAGGCCACGTTCCACTGGCTTCAGTAAGAGCTGAGAGTGCTCAGAACTTCTGAAAATGTGGTCTAAGATTTTTTTCACTCACCCTGAGTATTCAGTTAATGACAAACACAGTTAGATAGCAACTGTGAGGCATTTTGCTTTATGTGACTTGCTCATCATCATAGGGGAATTCTATCGCAGACACAAGTACAGAGTCCTGTTCTTTAGCACAGCATTCAGCTGCCCTAATCATGAGATCATTCTGATTCTGAAACCTCCTGCCATGCTGTCCAATTTATGAAACAAATGAGACAGGGTGCTACAGAAAGCAGCCTCATCACTTCTCAACCTTCACTCCCATGAGAACTGTCCATTCTATTGGTGAAAAAACCCAACATGCTTTTGTTATGAAAGACCTCTGTTCACCAGAGTGCCACAAGGGATAACAAGGACCAATGGTCATAAACTTCTCCATGACCATGTTAGGCTGGACATAAGGAAAAACTTCTTTGCTGTCTCAGCCCCCAAGGCCTGGAATAGACCCCCTCCAGAGGTAGTGCAGGCACCTACTCTGGACTCTTTCAAGAAACGTTTGGATGTTTATCTTGCTGGGATCCTTTGACCCTAGTTGACTTCCTACCCCTGGGGCAAGGGGCTGGACTTGATGATCTTCAAGGTCCCTTCCTGCCTTAAGGTCTATGAATATATACTGGGAGGGGTGGCATATTAAGCTTGTATAGTAGATAAAGATACTTCTGCCATGAGGCCTTCTTAAGGAGTCCACACTGGAAATCATGCCTGTTGTAATCAGTGCTATTAAAGCCAATAGTGTACAAGGAAGTGGATTACACTGCCACTCAGATCCATCTCCCATTCCCCTCCCACTCCTTCCCCTTCTCTCTTATTCTATAGCACTCTAACACACTAGACCAGTGGAAGCCAACCTTTTTGGCAACATGTCAGACTAACTTGCTAATTTGTCCCTTCCTCAGTCTGCCACATAGAACACACAGAGACAGCCCATGCCACTTCTGTCATGTGTGCCACACATTAGCCGCCCCACTTTAGATCGCCACAAGACCTGCCTCCCTCCCTGCCACCCTTTCTAGCCTCCTACTTTCTGGCTTCTTTGGCCTTCTCTCCCTCCATCTCCTTATTCTCCTATTGCCACTTTGCAATCCCTTCCCATTTCTCACCACTCTGCATTCCAGTGTGGCTACCTCCTTTTTTCCCATGTTGCTTGAAGAGCAGCAGTATGAACAGAGAGAACATAAAAGAGAGAAGGACTCTCTGTTCTTACCTCAGGACATAGATAAGCCCTGAGACAAAACATGCCCATTTGCTCTGGGGGATGGAACAGGAGCAATCCAGTCAGTTTTTAGTGAATGGGACATACATGATGCAGATTAAATCTTCAGAGAATATTGGTGTCAAACTTAAACATTTTTCTGCCGAGTAGGTTCTCTGCTGAGAGAGATTTCCAGAAAGCTTATATTTTAGCCAAATTTTCACAGGGATAACCGTATTCACATGCCTGACACTTACAGCAACTGTTCTGCCAAATCTTAGGTCTCTGGTCCAAGGCAGAGAAGTCCTAATTCTCTCAATGACAAAACAATAAGACATTTTATAACATGAGGGGAGACATACATTTCTCCTTAATCTTGTTCTTGGAAACAGCTGGACTATTTTAGCTGAATATATATAAATGCAGCCTAAGCAGGCACCTGGTATGGAAAATTTGAGCTCAAAATGTTAAAGCAATAAACAACTGAAAGCGAAGGTCTTATAAGGGAAAACACTTGAAAATCTTAACAATGGGTGGCATTACCAACTATAACATTTACAGCATGCTAGATCCTCTCAGTAGTCACTAGGAGGTCAAAGCTAAAAATCAAAATGTATATTCTTGGGTATAGAGCATTTGTTTAAAAAATCCTATACATTAACCTACAAGAACAGAAAAAAATACAATCCTTCAACTTGTGCAGACATTTATCCTTATTAATGTTAATATAATATATTTACTGACTGTGAAAATACTGGTGCTTGAAGTCTTTCAGAGGTGAAATAAGACAAATGGTCTTACAAGGATAACTGTATTTAGATTTATGTCCAAAAGACTTATATACCATAGAAGAAAGACATTTTCCTTGGAAATTTTGATGTAAAAATGGCACATTCTTAAAACAAATTTAAAAGAAACCATACATATGAACTTTGAGGGGACAGAGAGAGGTTTTGTACTGCATGAGATTTTAGTAAGAAACTATTAAAAGTGAAGGCTTTAGAGAAATTATTCATGTAGTGAAAAGTTTCTGTACAAAAATATATTCATATAGTGTAGAATGTCTATGATACTGGACAAAAAGGAGGAAAGCACACTCACCAAGCAAACTGAAATGAAGTGCACTTGCTGTAATATTAGTTTTTGCCTTCAAAAAGGGCTTTAGTCTTAGTAGCATAGAAAGTTTTCTTGCTAGAAGCTGATAGCCAAGGTTAATATGCGACAATGCAAAATGTGTCTGTTGAAGGAGCAATCCACATCACAGGGGAGCAATAAGACCCCATAGAATGTTCACTGTAGACATAATAATAGTACATAGAAGTTAGAAAAAATAAGAAATAAAGGCTACAGCTGATCTTAAAATTGAATGAGTGAACAAGGATATCAGTAGTTGCTTAACCACAGAATCCAAAGTAACTAGAAACCAAAACAACACTAATTATTTAACCATGGACTACAGAAAGTAACCACAATTCCTTAGACTACAGTCATCAGTCTTGATTTGGGAGGTTTTATCTCAGCATTTCCACTGAGCTTCCCATTTCTGCCTGGCCCAAACAGCCCATCCACTACAGAAATCAATGACCCTCCAACCCAACGGAACCAAAAGAAAACACTTCAAATCCCAGTTCTCTGGCCTGTGCATTTGCATTACTCAGGTGTATGCTGACTGGGTTTGACATCCTGCCACACTTCTAGCTTCTCTCATTTCTTCGAGTCTCAGAACAGCAGAGACTTCCTGTGCCTGAAGGAAGGTGACTGTGCCCAAAAGCTTGCTAAGAACTTTTTTCCAACTACTCAGTTGGTCTAATAAAAGATATCACATCTCCTCAAAGAACCTTGCCTGCGTAGTATATGCTGACAACTTCACCATTCCCCACATGAACCTGAGAGATGGTGAATCAAAGCTAGAAGGTGATTCTTGTAGCTTGGGCCTTATGTATTCATAGTTTCATAGTTTCTAGGGTCGGAAGGGACCTGAGCAGATCATCTAGTCCAACCCCCTGCCATGGCAGGAAGAGCACTGGGGTCAAATGACCCCAGTAAGGTGGTCATCCAACCTCCTCTTAAAAACCCCCAGGGTGGGAGCCTGCACCACCTCACTTGGAAGCTGGTTCCAGACCCTAGCCGCCCTGACCATGAAGTAGCGCCTCCTGATGTCCAACTTAAACCTTCCCTCCGCC
>NW_017729004.1:50624917-50632267 GCF_001723915.1 Gavialis gangeticus | reverse complement strand
CCCCAGCGCCTGCTGATCCCCCCTAACCAGTTTATAACAGGCCACAAGTTCCCCCCTCAGCCTTCTCTTTTGAAGGCTGAACAGGTTCAGGTCCCGCAACCTTTCCTCATAGGACCTACCCTGCTGTCCCTTGATCATACGAGTGGCCTTCCTCTGGACCCTCTCGATGCTGTCCACATCCCTCTTAAAGTATTGATCTGGTGTTTATCCAGGACTTCAAGCAACACAGTACATTTGGTCAGCTGGATGGTCATGTGATTTTTCTCCTAATCCTTGTTGCATTACCTCAGGTGAAGCTCATCCCTTGTTAGCTTCAAGTGCAAGCCTTATTATATTTCCATAGTCATCATCAAGTGCTATTGGTCCATACTGGTGTCCAACTTCTGTTGATTAAGAACACCTCAAAGCCCAGAAGGAATTCTACGAACATAAATAGGAATGCCTACACTGAAAATCTAGAATCATGGCTCTCTCTCTTTGTTACATCCCTATTAAAAAGACTCACAGCCCATTTTATGATGCTGTACTCAAAACTGTATGAAGGTCCATCCCCTGCAGCTTCTACCCAGCATAAATGCCCTGTCTGAATGTAAAACAGACACTGCTGCTTCACCAGGAGGCAGAACAAGAAGACTCAGGAATTGGTAATCATCTGGCAGAATTACTAAATGCTGCCCACTGCAGAAAATATCTATGCCATGCAGCCAATTATCATCCTATATCGTTGCTCAGTGTTTGCTACCAGGTATTGAAATGTTTGATCCTCCGGGCATCTTGGAGGATAGGAATAGCCGAAATGACCTTAATGCATTGAAAATGGTCTGAAATAGATTAAATTCAATAAGGACAAGTACAAAGCACTACACTTAGATGAAAACAATCAAGAGCTCCAATACAAACTGAGGAACAATTGGCTATGATGCACTACTGCAGAAAAGTAACTAGAGGTTTTAGTGGACCACAAGCTGCATATGAAAACAGTGTAATACTGGTGCAAAAAAAGCCAACAGCATACTGGGCTGTATTAACAGGAGTGTAAGTGACTATTCCACTCTATTTAGCACTGGTGGGGCCTCATTTAAACTAATCTACCCAGTTTGGGGTATTATAGTTCAAGGAAGATTGGACACTTTAAAACGATCTAGAAAACAGCAACAGAAATGAATGGAAGTCTAGAAAACGTGACAGACAAGGAACGTGGGAGGAACTAGGATTATTTAGTCTGGGGGGAAAAAAAGACTGGGGGAGGGATTTGAGAGCAGTCTTCAAAAATAAAATGTGTTGTTATAAAGAGCACAGTAGTAAATTGTTCTCTGTGACCAGAGAGGACAGGACAAGAAGTAATAGGCTTAAACTGCAAAGGAAATTTAGGATGGATACTAAGAAAATCTTTCTCCCTAAGAGAGTAGTTAAATACTGGAACCAGATTACCTAGAGAAGTTATGGAATCTCAGTCATCAGGAGTTTTTAAGTGCATTTTAGACAATGACTTGTCTGGAATGGTTTAGATAGGGGTGATCCTGTCTTGAGCAGGGGAACAAACTTGAAGAAGCCCTATTCTGCTATGATTCAAACATGAGCAGGAACATGTCACCAACAATGAACAGTCTTCTAATTGTAGAGTGAGCAGGTTTTCACCATAGAAGTGTCTGAGCCAGAATTAAAAAGAATGCTGATAACACAGGGTTAAAAGAAACTAGTGCGAGCATGCAAGTGGAAAGCCCCTAAAGCCAGTGCGCATATCCAAACATGCCCCACACATGGTCAGTACGTAATTTAAGTGAGGCATTTGAATTGGCAAAGCACACATGCCCAGTCATGCATTAGGCAGGCAATCATTATGTAATCTGACTAGAACTTTCCAAAAAGAGAATCGCATGATTGGCTACCTGGAGAGTATTTAAGCCAGCACGGTTTCTACCCAAGGCGGAGACCAGCTCTTGCAGAAACCCGGTTTGCATGAGCCCAGAGCTACCTCACAGGCTGGCCACTTGTGATCGTCTCCCCGCCACTGCTATCTCCTGGCGTACCCTACCCTCACATGCTCGACTTCGTTCCGACTAACAACTTGTTCATCTCCATCTACTAGCTACCGATTAGGTCGTTTTACAGCTGTCATTGTAACCAAGCTTGACCTGCGCTACACTACTGTTACCTTGTGGCGTAAGTAAAAGAAAAATAAAAAGTTTTTTGCAACCATACGAGTATTCACCACCTGACTCCTCACCGCTAGCCCCCACCTGCCCGATCATGTCAGCCCAGACCGTGACCAGTCGACCTGGTCGTCACAAGAAGCAGCAACTGAAATCAAATTCTTGAACTGAAAATTCATAGTGAAAATAGCTGTCAAAAAAGCTGAAGACTCCTTTCTAAAACAGTATGGTACACTGGTTTGCTAGCAGAACTGTCTAAAATGCTCCCCGGTTGATTTGCTTATGCTATGTAACTTTTCACATGATCACCATTCCAGGGTCCACATGAATGTCACATTCTGTTGAAGAAAACTCCAACTCAACAGCCTACCTAAGAACTTTTTCACCAGTGCCAGTTTTTTTAGTTTGTATAGCAAAGATTCATGTAGTGGGCAAGTTAATCTGTGCTCATGACTTTGTTCAAGCACTCAGTTTTGTGTCTTTTCTGATCTTGAGGACACTATAAATTGTAACCCATTAGTTATATCTAGATACCGATGCAACTGGTTCTTATGGCAGAATGCTTTGGCACAATTTTGTGCATTTTCTACCTCTGCCATACCTCTGAGACTCAAAAACTGAATGTCTCTTTTAATAAGTGCTCACTAAAACACAATCTATATCTGGCTCGCTAAGTGTAGTTCTTGATAGGCCTCACTATGACTCACTATGACCATCTGATAAAACTGCCTGCCAAAACTGAGAACCAGTTCAATCTACTTGGCAAACTAGCTGGAGATCTAATACTCACTCTTCTGACACCTTCTCTAGTTCTCTACTTCTGACAACAACATCACTCTCCCGTGTAGGCCTACGTATCCCACATTAGGTTGGTTACATGCAGCTCTATGCCAACCCAAGTATCATATTAAGGACTCAAAGGGCTGCACTTCTACCACCGTTGTCCATGCAAAGCATTATCACTGTCTGCTGCTCATCAGTCAGAAAGACACTTCAGTCAAAATATTTGCAAAGGTCAAAGGCTCACCTGACCTCCTGGTCTTCCTGGGGATCCCTTTACCCATACTCCAGATCACCTTAACTCCTAACATCTGTGATCAGCTTTGCTATACTGTGACTTCTCAGTGGCACCTTGCTGATAGAGAATGGTTCCTGTTAGCAATGACTAAGCACTCTTTTGTTGAAAACCATACAAGTCAACAAGTAGGTTTTTGTCTAAATACCATTTAGACAAATTGACATTACTGAAACATTTCCATGTTGGTCAATGCCAGTAAGCTGCCAGCAGACACAGATGGAGTTTTGGGGACAATTTTAAATGCAGAGATAACCAGGTGTAGACTATAACTTGCATTATAAAAGAACTGCCCCCTAATCGACTGTTCTCTCAGGGCACTGAATTGTGTCATCAAAATGTATGGGTTGTTAGATATGCTTATGCCCATAACAACTTTCATATAACAAATGTACTAGAATACCCAGTATCCCAAACAGATACATTTCAATAAATTATGTCTCACTGGGGGGACAGAAGGATGCACGCACAATCTTACAGTCTATTCCCCTATTCACACAATTATGCTGGGTGATCTGATGCAACTGAACCTATACACAGGTTCAGTGTAGCTAAGGGTGGATGTGCTTCAAAAATACTATAGTTAAATAAATATGAATAAATAATATTACATGCCTTTTCTTGCTTCCATTCCTCTTTTCAAGTCCTTTATTTTTGCCTTACATTACTGCTAATACCTTTTTTTCCTCCATTGTGTTTAGTATTTGCTTTATCCCATTCATTTATTCTTGGCATGTACTGAATGCAATATGGAATTAGAATTAATCCCTTTGCCTCATTTGAAGAATTCTGGTTTTTATAACATTCTTAAATTTAGAGGACATCTTTTTTATATAAAAAACCCACCAAACTGCTTTTTCCAACATGTTTACAAGTATGCTTAATGTACAGTTGTTCTAAGACATTTGTGCAGCATATTTAATACTGGCCCACACCTGTAACTTTTCAGACTTTAGTCTAAGCAGCGGCTTAAGTTTGCAAACAAATGGCCACACAAATATTATTCTAGCAGGAGCACCAAATGTTATTTTAGCAGGAGCACCAAAGACAGACAGACTAAGGCAAAGCCAATGGCAATTTATGTCCCCAAATATACTACTCTTTCCCTGCTACCTATTTTACAACCCTGTCCCCATGCCTATCCCTACTGATAATCTATATGGCCACCATCACGTTCCTTCCAGCAATATCTAGTGCTGTAGGTGAAACAAAACCTTTTGTTTACACCTCTGCAACCATCTTGGAAAGACTGGAATCCTCTTTCCTTCATATGATAAAGTATTGCAACAATCATTTCCTTGACTGTCCCCTTCTCTCACAAACATAAATCTCTCCACAAAAGCATAATCTGTCCACTGGCTACATGTGGATTAGGTCTCCAAGATGTTAATCAGTATTTCCCATCAACACATAAGAGGATCTTCTCCATGTTTTCACACCATGATACATTTTCACTCAGAGGTTATTACCTGTTCCATTTCATTTAGAACTGTCTCAACTCCTGCAAGCTCAGCTTCCAAGACACTAAAAAAAAAGTCTACCCAGTCTCATCAAATTATTACATTGTGATGATGTTGCAAGGTGCTTTAATGACTGTCAAATTTGTCTTACAGGAAAAGAGTTAAAATATGCTACCATAAAAACACCTCCAACAAGTACAGGATTTGGTTTGACTCTTAATTTTTTTCTGGGTTCCAGTAACCTATTATCTTTTATCAGTAAATCTTATAGTTATGTGATATTGTGTATTTTCCTCTCAGAGAGCCTTTAGTCAAGATTGCTCCTAACTGATGGTTAAATTCTCCTCTTAGAGATCATTTTCCCTAGCAGACTTATACCTGCCTTATTCTAAAACACTATAGCAGTCTTTCATTAAATGATCATTCACCTAACACAAACAGTAATAAAATTACACATGCACCTCTAAAGGTGTAGAAAGGAGGATGTGGAAAAGGTGTAGAAAGGACAACTTTTATTTTTGCTGGGAGGTGGGGCTAAGATGATGGATACGTGAAAAGTTTTACACATTTCAGGTGACAGCCCTCTTCCCAGGGTGAGCCTGGGCCCTCAGGCTCCCACATACTTTGTACCTCTAGATGCAGTTCATTCATATATATAAACTATTTTTACTTTTTCCTCATTTTGATGACAGAACTTAAACCAGTAGCTCACTGAATCCTCTTCTATCACATCACTGCTAATCACGTCTAATGGCACATTAGATCCTTTTTTTTCCCCAAACCAACAAGCATAGGAGTCCTTGAAGATTTTATTATGCTCTTCACTCCTTAACTGCATCAAGAATATCTCATTACTATACATCTCTGGAATCTCCGTCAATATTTCTAAATGATTTATGTTTCTAAAAAAAGCCACTCTAATATGCTTATGCTATTTATAGTAAAAGAACTGAGGATTCAGTGGTTCTGTAGTATGACATTTCTAACAGTCAAGCACAGGGGAGCCTAATGTGGCTTTTAGAACAAGAAAAAGCCTTCCAAAAGTCTTACGTTAGTTATAAGAATTTAATGCTAAACTGAAATAAAAATTTATATAAGCCAAACTCCAAAGATGTTAATAACATTAAAATATTTTAAAATAAATAGGGAACATTGCAGGGAGATGACAGCTTTTTCCTTGGGCTATAAATGTCTAACCTGGAACACCCAGCCTCAAAATTCCCCTGTGCAAAATGAAGCTTATTTTCTACCCAAGAGGATTTTTATAATCTTGCATTTGTCCTCAACCTGAAAAAAGGCACATGTGCCCAAAAGCTTGCAAAGAAAGATAATTTTTTTGCAATTTCTTAATTGGGCTAATAAAAGGTATCATCTCTGAGCCAAGAGTTCTAGGGCAGTCCACACATGCAAACACGTGAACTTGCAGCAGCTCAATAGAAGCGGTGCAAATTTGAGCCGGGGCTTTTTGGCTCAGCGCACGTACTCGGACATACACTTTGTTGTGGAGCAAATTGTGCCACTAGGGACAAAATAACCCTGCCTGGCTCCTCCCGGATCTTCAGCCAGGGGGAGCTAGAGCCTGGGGCCAGCACCTGTGCTGTCCCCAGCAGTATAAAAAGCTGCCCTGGCAAGTAGCTCAGGGCTACTCGCTCTCAGGAGCGTCTGGGGCCCAGCCAGTTGGTACCTGGGGACACTACCCCTTGTGCCAGCTGGACTGCTGAAGCAACCCTGAGAGTTCCCTGCACCCTCTACCCACTCCAGGAGTCTGGCAGTCGGGGCTGCTGTCTGGCTGTAACCTGCTGCGCACCTGCCAGACTCGGATGGGGACTGCAGAGCCAGTAGAGGCATCTGCCCCTCTGGGCCAGCTGCCCATGGACTGAGGTTGCAGGGTTGGCCTTTGTGTGGCACTACTGCCATGCGTGCCCCCTGCCCCGCCATCTGGGCAGCCATTGGCCAGACTATGTTCCAGGTGTGGTGGCCTGCTTTGAACTGTCAAAGCATGTCCTCCTGGCCCCATTTGGCCAGGAGGTCAGCCAGAGCCAGATGGGTCCAAGGTGCCAGCTCTGAGCAGGCAGGGTCCTGCCACTGGCCTCCCTAGCAGGAATTCTGGTGTTCCCTATTGGAAAACTGAAAAATCCCTGATAAAAAAAAATCCCAAAATCACTCTGTAAAATACCCCCAAATCCATGTTCCTCCAAAAGTAAAACAAGAGACCACTGTAAAGAGACAGAGTGAGACAAAGACAATGATCAGTTGGACAAAGTTTTATTGATATATCTACAGTGTTAAAGCAAGTCTCTTATCATAATAATGTGAACTCTAAATACAAGTTTCATGAATTCATATTTTGCTGCCCTCCCACAGGACGATGGCCCCCACACAAGGGGTTGGTCCCCCACACAAGGGCTACGCCCCACCCAACACAGGGATCAGCCCCCACACAAGGGGTTCAGCCCCCACACAAGGGCTACACCCCCCAATAGAGGATTCAGCCCCTCAAAAGGGGATTTGACCCCCACACAAAGGGTTCAGACCCCCAACAGGAGGTTCAGCACTCTCACAAGGGGTATGGGCCCCCAATGGGGCAAATGGCCCCTGCAGGGGCTACCACCCCCCGAAAGACCCACATGCCCCACCCCAGCCCCCTGATTGCTGCCCCACC
>NW_017729004.1:50599218-50624178 GCF_001723915.1 Gavialis gangeticus | reverse complement strand
ACTGGAGCCCTGGTGCTGAAACACACAGCCTGGCCAGCCATGTGTTTCAGCACCAGGGCGAGAGGTAACCACAGAGACGCTCTGGCAGCCAAAGCATCTCTATGGAGGACTTAGCCTCCGGTTGCCTCAGGGCACGGTTGGGGATAGTCCCTGACCGTGCCCTGTGCTGCTTTTTTAAAACTTTGTTTTATTTAGACCCCTGGGGTCTAATTTTCTCCCTGCAGGGGAACATTTTTTTGTACCCCCATGTCCCTGTTGCCTCGCCTCAAAAGGGCAAGAGGCATGTGCGCGCTCGTGTGGGCGCTCCCCTAGAGTTTTGCATTTTTTTTGTCTCAGACTAAGACAGCTACCAAATACATCCCTGTAACCTAGAACATACATTTTATTCTCATTCACAAAAACATATAAAGAGTTATATTTACAAAATTGCTTCTCCACACTCAATTTTGTTAGCCTTACTCACAAAGCATGCCAGAGAGATCTCTGAGCCTATTCCTGTGAATTAGCGATTTCCAGTAAAACTAAAGTTTATAGAATCCTGTATTGTATCATTGGGATGCCTGTCCTAATGCAAACGTTACAGCTAAATAAATACAGCTCTCTTAAATTATAAACATATAAAATTGGTACCCATTTCTTCATCAGAAATGGATTTTCCTCCCATCAACTACATACGGTTAACAATTTTGAGAAGGTGCAATGTTCTCGAAAATGACACTTCCCTACATAGTCTGCTTTTAGCAAACAGTTATTTAAAGGAAAATGTGTTAAATTGCTGGGGAAATCTAAGAGAAGCCTTAATAGGAATAAACACATTTTCCTGTTAATAACTGTGATTCTCCGTATTTCCTTTACAAACCAGTGTTATGATGAGATGGAGATGACTATGGCCCAAAGCAGTCAGGGAACTAGAGCATAAAAATAAAGAACTAGATGTCTGGGATACCTCAGATGCCCTAAGAATGTGATTTCAATGAATGCCAGTCAGGAATGTTCCGACTATTTCATCAGAAAATGCTAATTTATCACAGCCAATATTTTTCTAAGGACAATATTCATTTAAACTAAACTTTTATCAGGAAATGTTTCTTTACTCCAAGATAAAACTGGTCAGAACCAGGCAGAGTTCCAAAAGGTTGGGCACTTACATCTCCCATGAAACAGCAGTTCATGGTCTACTTGATTCACACCACATCTATATATATATAAAGCACTTAGTCTGTCTGTCTTTGTGTCTGTTTGTCCATAATGCTCTTGGGGGGCATGACTCCAGCCAGTGCTGTGTCAAGAATGCCCATCAAGAATGACAGGTGGGATGGGTGAGGACAGAGCGGCCGCCCAGCAGGAGTGGAAAGTTTGCACGTGGTGGCCGCCGCCACCGCCACCCACTGCCCTTTACTGCCACATCTGCATCCAGTCGCATGCAAGCTTCCCCCACCCCGCCCCTGCTCCTGGGAGATGGCAGCAGTGCAGAGTGGGGGGAGAGGGGTGGTACAGTGCTGGACACGGAGTTGGGGAGTGGTCCAGTGCAGGACAGTGGTGGCAGCTTCCCTCCCCCAGCAGTGCTTCACATGCGGCGGTGGGAGGCAGCGGTAATGCCAGGTGGTGAGTGGCAGCGCTACGTCCCCACCCGCCCCCCTCATCATTCTTGACAGGCAATTCGCTAGGACTCTCAGTTTATCCTACTGGAGCTGCTCCATTTTGTAGGAAATGGTTAAATATATACTGATCCAGAGAAAAAAAACAAGAGACTGACTCTAGAGCCCAAGGGTCAGAGCACTCCTCTGGGATGTGAGAAGCCCAAATTTGAGTCTCCACCTGTATTCTTAATTGTACTTTCTCTGTACTGCAATTGGTGTCTTTCCCTGGCCCCTACATCAGTGTGATAAGCACTTTTCAAATGTTTATCCTTTCTTTGTATCATTTGAAATTAATGGGAGATTTCTGTGCTTTTGAAAAAAATCAATCCACTAACCAATCTGCTCCTTCTGAAGTATCTAAATGAGGATGTAAGCACTAGATTTTGAAAAACTGGATCAAAAATATATTCTAGGAGATACTCAAAATTTGGAAGTTTCAAAACTGGAGGACAGATGCAACTATGAACAGGAATGCTGGAGAGAAAACTGAGTTTTCCATCAAATTGGTTGTCGGATCCTTATTCCGCAGGCAGTATTCAATAGCTGAGAATTGCAGCTTATATTGATAAAGTTCTGCTGCTTTTTCTGCTAAAATGCAGGAGCAGTTGTCCAGAGCTCTATGCTCATTACAGCTTCCATTTCTGAAGTATTTTAAAGAGTAAAATTTAACAATTTTTTTATAAAAACATAACTAGCTTTCTCATCATTTATGGGCATAATCCCTCCAATTTATAAATAAGAAAGCATGCCTACTTACCTAAGGGTAAGCATGCCTGTACATGAGCCCAGAGGCTGCTCTGATGCACTGCAATTACAGCATGTCAG
Organism: Gavialis gangeticus; assembly: GCF_001723915.1. Taxonomy (NCBI): domain Eukaryota; kingdom Metazoa; phylum Chordata; order Crocodylia; family Gavialidae; genus Gavialis; species Gavialis gangeticus. Next base: position 50,621,713 of record NW_017729004.1, on the reverse strand, counting down.
AGCAGACTTGATTAATCGAGTCTGCTGGAGCATGGCAATTACTACACTCAGGCACCCTCCTGGGTCTCATGCATTAGCACCCCCACACTTAAAAATGTTGGCAAGGTGATTGAACTAAAGCTCATTTGATGAGCTTTAGTTCAAGTGCCCCCACTGCCGTGTTTAAGCCCAGGGACGTTGATACATGAGATGCTGTGGCACTTTAATTAGAGCTGCTCTTGGATCCATTCTAATTAAAGTGTCACCCTCCCAGCCATCCCTAGAGCATGTGTAAAAGTGCCCTAAATGACCAAAGTAGTTCATTTAAATATTTGTGAAGCATATTGCACTTTGGAACAATGCCTACTGCTGCCTTCCTTGGTTTAGTAATAACAATTGCCTAGAAATATTCCAAATATTTTTTAAATTGATATCAAGGCATTGGTCTTAATTTTCACTAAATAAAGTTCAATTTAACTGCAGATGCAAGTTTCAAACTACATCTTTTTGTAGTTTCAAACGTGTTACAACAGCATTATTTTCAAATTTTCTTACTTCAGATGTCCAAGAAGAAGAAGAATTTGGGAGTTGTTATCTTTAATTAAAATACCTTTAGGTTGAAAAGAATTCTTAGAATATTTTGGTAACTAAATTATTACTCTTGCACACTTTTCTTCTATCCCTCCCTGCTCCCTCCTCCTTTTTTTTCTTTTCTTCTTTATTATTTATTGTTTGTAACAGATATGTACGTAGTTCAGGTTAACATGTATAGCTGATATATGTATTTCTGATTTTTGTGTTGCATTTTAAAACATTAATAAAATTTAAAAAAAACTTTAGGGTTGATCCAACTTTGACATCTCACTGATTCCTTATAATTCACAACCTGAAATGCTCTATAATCTTAAACAATAAATTTGAAAAGTTAAATAGTATATACTTTCACCAGTAAAGCAACAGTAAACTGAAGAAAGGAAACATTTTAAGCTTCAAGTGAGGCAAGCCAGTGGCAGAGATAAAGAGTTTTTCCAGGCTTTCCAGAAAGCCTTAGCTGGAAAATGTTCTTATAACAGTGGCAGCAATACTGTGGCATAGAGACAGAATTCATACTTTAATCCTCAGGGCTTGATTCTACACAATATCAAAAAGGTTCATTCTCCATTTAATTATGTAGCAGTTAAGGCCACTCATCACCATAAAAAGGACCATGGTTTTGAGATGGACAGGGAAAGCCAACTTAATTTCAGATTATATGCAGAGGACTGATGTCTGTATCAGAGATGAGTATTTAGACCTAAATCTATCTATGCATTTTATTCTTATTCACTGAAAATGAAATCAACCTAAAGCTGACTTTTACATGGAAACTGCAGACTCACATTCAATACCTGGATGCACAAGCATGCAAGGTAGTAAGGAACCCCACATTCAGCAGCAGGGCAGGATTCCAGTCGACTGTTCAACAGAACAGGAGGCTGAAGCATTGGCCACTACCTTCACTTGTAGAGCATGGCCTCAAAGTGATATTCTGCTGATTCAGGGCAAAATGACTTGGGGTGTTTATGGGAGGTCAGAGTGGAGTTCTCCTGTAGGAAGGAATAGTCCCCTGTTTCTACCTGTAGTACATTTTCATACATCTGTGGGCCTGCCTGCATTGTCAAAGCAATTTATCATGCTCACTCAGATTGTCCATTTGATTAGCCTTCTCCCATACCCACACTCAGCATGGCTTAGGTAGGTAAGGGATTTTGAGCACAACATTCAGATATTAAATTGTTCATACTATATTTAAGCATCACTCAGGTAGTACCACAGTAAAACCAAAAGTCATTAGGCTTCTTAGTACCAAAATCATTCTATGGTTGGGGTTTGTTTTGGTTTGTTGGGGGGTAGGGCAGGATTAGGTGTTTAAGAAATATAACTTCAAAGAGTTATATTTCATAAACAGCATTTGTATTAAATTAATGAACCATAAGTAGCGCACAAATTTTATATCTGTACAGTTCAGTTCACTAGTTTTGTTCTAAGTCAGCATACAAATATCAGTCCTCTTATTCAGAAAAAGTACTGACATTTCTTCTCAAATGGGTTTTCTCCCCCAAGCAATTTCTTTTTCAATCTTCAAAGCCACTTAAATGAGAGACTTACCAAAATAGAATCATATTCATCATGCTTGAACAAGTAACTTGTTGAAAAACAATTCAAAATAAGCAATTCTTCTTTGCTGCTCAGCCAGTTTAGCCCTAGTTTTAAATTACATTTAATCCTAGATACAAATACTTCATCTGTACTAAAGAAATTTGCTTATAAAAGGATGTGGAAAAAGTCTATTTTACTACTCGAGATCAGTTTTAAAAACAAAAACAAAAAACACATCATCCCTCTCTAACAGGACACAAGATTCCTTATGTCATGTTCACATTCATCCCAAACTGCAATTCACATATGAAAGGAAGAACTCTACAGAGTGAATGAAATAAAAACAGCAACTGGTAACTGGTAGGTTTATTCAAGAATTTATTAAACATAGAAAAAGATAACATAGAAAAATTAAACATAAAAGATACAAGGTTGTAGACACATAGAGAAATATCAGATTGGTTGACAAATGAATTTGGGAACATTTCAAAACTTAAAAAAAATTTGTTATAGAAATTTTGAAAAAAACATTTCAAAATGTTTGTAATATCTTTACTGAACGTTTTTGCTTTTCCTTCCCTCACTCTCCCTCATTTCTCCCTTCTATTTCCCCATTTTTTCAGTAGGAGAAAAAGAAAAGAAAAATGGGAATCACAGAGAAAGAAGGGAAACAAAAGGGGGAAAAAAAGAAAAAAAATGGAAAAATTGGGGTTTTGTCAGAATTTTTTTTTAAAACCCTATCATCTTTATATACAACACACTGTTCATATATGTGCTAAAAGTAGTCAGCTATATAATGCAACACATTCTGCTGAATGGATGCAAAGTCTGTGGTCCAGCTCAAACTGTTAAACAACTATGTGAGCAGAACTCTAATTTAAAACATCTCTTAGTTCTACAAGCACCCTCAGCAGCAACAGCAGACCACAGCAGTGGAGATACAGAAACACTGGGCTACTGGTGGCCCATGTGAGGTACAGGGGTCTGGCAACTGGTACAAAATTAATCCCCTTCTGAGCTCAACCTGAATCATCCAGTTTATAAGTAAAAGAACTAACTGCAGGACTGTCCACTGTCTCATTCCATCACCACCTCAAGAAGATATAGCCTCATGGGTAGGAAGGGCAAATATTCTAGGTGGTTGTGTAGTTTACTGTCACATGGATACACACAAAAATACTGCAGATGCATATCGGGAGTCCTGGTATTTTGATGTCACATGAATAGAAAGATTAGAAAATGTGGACAAATTGGAGAGAGTCCAGCAGAGGGCAATGAAAATGGTTAGAGGGCTGGATATATATTTTTGAGACTGAGGAGAAGCTGAGGGAACTAGCTAATTTAGTCTAGAGAAGACTGAGGGGAGACTTAATAACAGCCTTCAACTACCTGAAGGATGGAGTGAGACTATTTTCAGTGATGGCAGATAAAACAAGGAGCAATGGTCTCAAGTCGCAGCAAGGTTAGATATTAAGAAAAAAATCTCACCAGAAGGGTAGTAAAGGACTGGAACAGGTTACCCAGAGAGGTTGTGGACTCTCCATCCTTAAAGACGTTTAAGACCCGGCTAGACAAAGCCTTGGCTGGGATGATCTGGTTGGGGATGGTCCTGCTTTTAGCAGGAGGCTGGACTAGATGACATCCTGAGGTCCCTCCCTACCCTAATATTCTATGAGCCTATGTTTAAAGTGTCCATTATTAAAGCCCATGTTTACCTTGAGCATTACAGGAGTAATATGCATTCAAAAGGTAGTCATTTTTGTCTGATATTACAGAAACCAAAATATAAATTTATTTCTAGTTGTTTACAGATTTGAAGGATACTGAAGTTTTAATACATATTTGAGAGACATACACATTAGGAAAATTTATCCCCCCTAAATCTTCCACTAGAAATAGTGTCATGTATTACATCCTATTTATTCATGTTTTAGACAATGGAATGCAATATGCAGTAAGTTGTGGGCAATCTTCACCATTCTATACAAACCGTATAATGCTTTTGGGACACTGCCAGTGAAAGAGAGCTTAGAATGGAAACATCATCTCCTATTTCAATTTTATTTTCCAACATGCCTTTATTAACCCCTCAATCTTCATTTTATACTGACAAGTGAACAAAACTATAGCCATGAACAATGTTAGCACACGAAACTTGCCTATGCAGACACTTTTTTGAGATGAGCAGATTTGATGCCTCAAGTCAGCACAATAAAATAACGCAGAGCTATGCAAATGTTATGAAGTTTGTGGAATGAAGTTTTACTCCAAAAATCTCCCAATTCATTTTGGGTAACTTCCTGTCTTTGAAATTTTGTTTGACTGAGAAATGTTGGGGCAATTTTTACCTTAGAAACATGTAGGGGGGAAAAAAACACTTCTGCTCAAAATTTCATCCACATGAAATTTAGATACAATATGTTCTCTTTTTGCCTCCCTTGTACAATGAGTACTAGAGGCAAGGAGAGTGCAAGAAAAGAAAGAAAGAAATGCAGCTAGATGTTGCTGCTGCAGCTGTTGATATTAACTCTTTTCCCAGTGTCTAAGACTTCACTTGCATAAAAGATCAAGTGGTCAATCACATGCATTTAATGTGACTTCTAGGCCACATTTCTATTTTGATATAAATTCTTACAATGATAATCAAATCAATAAATGTGAAGGGCAGTATATTAGCCATAAGGGGCAGTATTTTAAATAGATGTGCTGCAGTGGTAGTGTGTGGATTGGTATTTAGATCAAGCAAACACCAGTCATAGTAGGATCAAAAGAACTGGCAAAATGAAGACTAGAAAGCATATGTACAATTCCACCCACAAGGACATTATAATTTCTGCAGAAAGAAGACAAGATCACAATGTACCCAAAACATCACTGTTTCTTATGACAGTTACGCATTTAACCAGAAATCATGGATCTTCACTGGGGAGTGGAGGGAAAGTGGGGAAGTCAACCAACTGAAAAAAGAACCCAAGGGGCAGAAACATTTTCCTTTTTAGTGTGGTGCTAGATATGGTTAATTTAGCTTGTTTTTCTTATTACTGGCAATTAGTGGACTGTGAAGAATGTATTGGTAATAGATTTTACTTCTTAATTCCCTATAATTAATTAATATGGAACTACAGCAGACAATTCTTAAATATTCCCATTCAAAAACTGTTTGCAGTAAACAGTTCCCCATTGAGGATTCTTGGAAATTTGAAGAGAGGGGAAAAAATCTAAGAGAATTAACATTTTTCCACACATTCAGTTTTACCCAAAATATTATATGACGTATGAAAATAATGTGTGTGAAAAAACAAAAAAGTACCATATTTCTTCACACAACCAGTGGAACTTATTTCCAAATGTGCTAGAAAAACAAAACAAAATGTGCTAGCTATCTTTCAGTCTACATGAATATTTAATATTAGTGTCTGCAATGCATGCCAGTTTAAAACCTGACTCTTGATAAATTGAAAGAATTGTATGATTGAGTTTTGTGCTCCTCAAATTTGTAAATTGTGTATCACCACACCTCTGCCAATAACTAGAATTGTAAGACTGTCTACAAATTCACCATTTAGGGAAAACATGGAAAATAATCATTATTGGAAATAATAGCTGTGCTTTTTTGTTGGCTGAGATGTTTGACTTCCCATGAAATATAGGCCAGAACCCAAATCCCTGAACAGCACAATCCTGAACCTTACAACTTTGAACCATGTCTAAAATCAAATCAAAGTGGCAGAGCTAAACAACAATTCTCAAATGCTTATACAATGTTGTTTCCTTTCAGTTTTTATATGGAGACTGAGGTTCACACATAATGGATGCATCTACACCTGGGCTTTACTGTGGAGTAAATTAATCAGCTCCACAGTAAAGTATCACAATCTACCCATGTGTCAGTACTAGGGGTCAGTAAATTAACTCCACCGTAGGATAGTACTGTTGAGGACAGTACTATCCCTCCCCTCTGCCTTACACAGACACCTCTCAGCATTAGCTAGCATACCACATGCTGGCTACGTCCGTGCTGTGGGAGATGGGACAAAGGACAGTGGATTAGGGCTCTTTGGAGCTAATCCACAGGTAGCTGGTAATGTCCCTCCTTCCTTGGAAAAAGTTGTTTAAGAAGAGCTTGAACAAATGAGAGATCCTTTTGTTTTGCTGATGGGGTGATAAATGGGGTGTAAACCACTGCTGGCTCCCTCACTGATCAGCAAGTCGGGCAGAGAGAACACCTCCCCAATCAGAACGTCCTGCCAGAGCCTGGCTCTGGTAGTGGAGCCTGCCCAGCAGATGGTAGCTCCCGAGGGCAGGGAGCTATTTCCTGCTCCCTGGTGGCTGCCTGACTGGGAGCAGATTTCTTCCCAGTCAGGCATCTACATGAGCGCTACTGTGCAGTTAGTAATCACAAGTATATTTGCTACTTGCATTTGCAGTAGCAAATTTTCTTGTGTTTAGTGAGGTTTACTGTGCATTAAGCATGTGCACATATAGAAGCACATGCTTACTGAGCAGTAAACTATGCTACTGTGCAGTAGCATGTCTCATGTAGATGCAGCCACTGAGAACAATCTAGCTCTTTGGAACCCTAACCCCCCCACACACACTGCTCAGCACTGAGGAAGGGAAGGGAGGAATTTAGCACCCCGCTCCCCCTGGCTTCTAGCCTGAGCCACTGCAGGCATGTGCCAGCATTTCCTCAATCCAGAGGGGATGTCTGTAGAGTTACAAATTGATTCAGTCTATGCAGGTTAGACTAGCCTACAAAGATGGAATTAATTCAGGCTCAGGCTTTTTGAATATCTGCCCCTAGTCTTAAGGTCACATCCTTCTTATTATGGTATTAATTCAGTGATTTTTCAAACAATGTTATCTGGAAAGGGGCTTTAAAAAGGAACATATTGATTTTAAAAAAGAGCATCAGCTATAAAATAGTAACCTGTGGGCAGAAGCCTGGAAACTGTAGAGACAGATATGTTTTTCCCTCCCTCAGAACTCCTTACTAAAGCACTTTGAATGAGATGTTCTATTTCAGCATGCTTTTCCAGTCCTTTAAGTATCTATTGTTAACTTATGCATTATTAAAAAGATGCCAGGTTAAAAATAGCTCTATCTTGCAATGGGAAAATGTAAAGTGTACCAAGCCCAAAGCCTCTCAAGCTTATTTCACCATGTGAGGCACCACAAGCTCTTCTCATTTTCTTTTAAAATTACTGCCTAGCTTAGATACTGAAATAATCCTCACTATATCTTACTATCCAAAAGTGACCCACTGCACTCACCAATGCAGAAAACATGAGAGTTCATTTAAAGAGCCACAGCTCTTTAGGTCAAGTAATTAGCTCTAGAGGTTCCTGGCTAAGTCCTTTGTGTATCAGCCAAGAAGGTGGCCAGCACATAAGCTCTTTACAATCTTTAATGCGTTTATCCTCACAATACCCATGTGTAAGTAGGGAAATGGTATTATCCCATTTTACAGATGAGAATAAAGACACACAGAGATTAATTCCCAGATTCACTTTGCCTAACTTTTAGGCAGCTGGTTCTGCAATGGAATTCACAAACCTCAGCTAGACATCAAAGTTTCTTATACAGTGTATATACCTGAGAATGGGATTCACAGCACTCAGCATGCTAGGTGTGGGGATGCTGAAACTAGCCAATAGGAACCACTGAAGACAGGGATAGGTCTAAAATCCTTCCTCCTTCCCTGACTTAGAGCCAGGAGCAAATCTAGAGGGGATGCAGCAAGAATAACATGGAGGCACCCCTTTCAGTTGAGCACGATACGCTTATTAGCAGGAGGTAAAAGGAGGGGACAAGTGGTAGCCCTGGGCTCCATAAAAGCACATGCAGAGCTGTGCTGACAGGTGGCAAGCTCTTCATTGCACATGCACCACATAACCAAAGAGGATGTAGCCACACCCCTATCACCAAGATCCTGCATCTGCCCATGCTTATGATCCTATACAAGTTTGGGATTCAAAACCTGAAACCCTTCCAGAAGTGACTCCTCTGTTTTAGATATCTGACAGTTTTTTTAAAACATAGCCAGCAACAGTAGTACCACAGTCTACCTTTCTTATAATAAGCTAGCAGTTATACAACCCATCCCCGAAGTGGAATACCTGGGCTTTAGGCGCCTCTCAGCCAAAGGAGTTTCAAATCCACGTTTCCCACTCCCCAGGAAATTGCCTTAACTGTCAGGCTATAGCTCCACCCATCCTACTAAAGCCACTGTTCTATGCAGTTAACAATGTAAGATTTATGGGGTCAGAGAGGGATTATGTAAGAAGGAGCCAGACTCTGTGACACAGTGATGAAGACACTGCCCTCAGATGGGTGGCAGTGATGGATTCCAGTCCCTGGATCCCGGGACTCACCCCAGCCACAGCCTTTGTACTTCATTCAATAACTGTGGTACAAAATGAAAGGAAGTGGCCAGACAGGCATAACAAAATGAGCAATTTTGGGGATCTAGGATAAAATTAATCAGATCTCATCACATGTCTGGCAGCTCATGGGAAACAAGGGATCAGAGATCTGGTCCATGATCCTGGACTCCCCACACACCTGGACTTTCAAAAGGTGTAGTGGGAAGCACTGGATTGGGAACCAGCCCTTGATGCCACACTTCTCACAGCACCCTTTCAATTTGCTGGAACTTGAGAAGCCCAGAACTGGGGCCTCAGTCCCTGATCCCAGGCTCCCTGCACACCTAGATTTATAGAAGTGTGCCAGGCAGCCTAGCATTAGGTTATCAGTTCCCTGATGGCATGCTGCACTTGCAAGCATGGAGCTCAGTATTGCAATCCTGAGTTCCCTGCATGCCAGAAAGTTGCAAGGTACACCACACAACTCAGCTTTAAAAAACCCAGCCTGATCTCCTTTGATCAGTGGGACCACAGAGAGGCAGCTCCCATGTCTGGGACACAGCTGCCACCTAATCTGGTCCTGCACACCCATGAACCAGAACTTTTCAAGGGTCTGTAGCCTGTGACCCAAGAACCCAGTGTCTAAATTCTAGCAAAGTGCTTTTGTGCATCAGGAGGACAGGGATCTTGTCTTAAGTGACTTTCTCTATGCATACAAGTGTATTTTTTATAAAAAAAGAGAAAATGCATTAAACATATAATGCAAGATCTGGTTTTGCTACAAAGGTAATTTTATACCAGTTACAGAAATAGACATTTTTCTTGGCAGATAAATAAGGTACAGTCACTTGCCATATTAGAAAGAGTAACTCTATATTTATAATTAGATGGCATATTAGGCAAATTCTTATATCTGCTAGCTTTGTTTAACAATATGAATTTCTTTAATAGTAATATATTTATTTATAATAAATAATAATGTCTTTAATAAATTTAACACTTTTTTAAGTCTGGCAAGTAAAAAGTGAGGAGTATAAAGAGTTAAGCCCATTTCAGAATTTTTGCTCTTTTGCCATGAACTTCTGTTCTTGCTTAGCTGCTGAGCTACAGATGACTCAAGATCAGAGTTTTTTGCCCTGAGAGATCAGTTACCTGTTAGTCATTTTTGAAACTTTAGAACTTAATAGATTTAAATTTTTAAATCTCCTGTTTTAGGTATTCATGTTCCTTTCTTTTCTTTAGGTTTATGATCCCTTGTACATATTTAATTATATTCTTGCTATGCCTAATTTGTCCTGTGGTATCATTCATATACCATTTGTATTTTAATATTAAAATTGCTATTAACATTTACTGAATTTATTTCTTAGGAGTACTCAGTTTTGGTAACACAGGCTTCTCAAATCTTCCTTGGTCCCAAAACATCTCTGGATCAACAACCCCAGAAATAATGATGTGAAAAATTTCCTTCCCTCTTCCTCCCATTCTCCCTCCCCACCCTGGCCAAGTAAAAGACGCAGATCCAGGATTTGGCAAAGCAGGGTTCAGAAGCAGGCGCCCTTGCCTCCTCTCCCTCCCCACCCACCAGTGTGGGCAGACCATGATGCATGCAGGAGCCTCTGGGGACTTTTTTTGAACTCCCAAAGCAATTAAGAATTCATAGTTTCATAGTTTCTAGGGTCGGAAGGGACCTAAGTAGATCATCTAGTCCGACCCCCTGCTGTGGCAGGAAAGAGTACTGGGGTCAAACAACCCCAGCAAGGTGTTCATCTAACCTCCTCTTAAAAACCCCCAGGGTAGGAGCCTGCACCACTTCTCTTGGAAGTTGGTTCCAGACCCTAGCCGCCCTGACCGTGAAATAGCGCCTCCTGATGTCTAACCTAAACCTACCCTCTGCCAGCTTGTGACCGTTATTCCTGGTCACTCCTGGCAGTGCTCGGGGGAACAGGGACTCCCCCAATGCCTGCTGATCCCCCCTGACTAGTTTATAACAGGCCACTAGATCCCCCCTCAGCCTTCTCTTTTGGAGGCTGAACAGGTTCAGGTCCCGTAGCCTCTCCTCATAGGGCCTGCCCTGCTGCTCCCTGATCATGCGAGTGGCCCTCCTCTGGACCCTCTCCATGCTGTCCACATCCCTCTTGAAGTGCGGCGCCCAGAACTGAACACAGTACACCAGCTGCGGCCTGACCAGTGCCGCATAGAGGGGCATAGCACTCTCTCTGCTGTCCCAGGCCAGGGAAGCTTCAAAGCCCCTCCTGCCAGCTTCAGTTGGGCTAAGGGGGGGCCAGGCTCATCTAGGACAGGGACTGCAGTAGCAGTGGAGATGGGTAGGGGTGCATTCCCCCACCCCCTGGTCTCCCCAGGAGCAGGCACAGGAAGGGAGAATCCCACCCCCTCCACCTCCCTGCCATCTGACACCTCTGCATCTGTCACTATTCCCAGCTGAGCTACCCCCTTGTGCAACCTGGCTGGAGTGAACAGGATCAGCTTTGAAGCTTTCCTAGCCCCCAGGACAGCAGGAAAAGCAGTAGCAGCAGGTAGAGGTGCAAGGAAGCAAGGGGAGAGGAAGAGACCTGCCTCTGAGCAGGAAGAGGAGGCAGGGGGATTTTTACATGCTTTGGGGACTTTAAAAAAGGTCCCCAGGACTCCCAGGGTGTGTTTCAGTCTCAAAGATGGGTGCAGCCACACCACTAGACCCACTCTGGTTCCACCCCTGGTTGCATATGAGCTAGTCTTATGGAAAATCCCTGGTTACAGAATCCACAATCACAAGTACCAGAATAATCCAAAATGCAACTGAGGGCATAACATCCTGTAAAGGACAACTGATGGCAGGTTTTCAAAGCCATCGAGATGCCATTCAGTTGAAGGGATGTTTGTTCACTGCAAAGCACAAGAGCAGAGTCAGAATGCGCTCTTTATGAAGCTTGGAAACTCAAGGAGTTGGCAAAGAACTTCAGAGACATGAAGGAATTGAGTTCACTGGGATTAGTGAAATGCACTGGGTTGAAAGTGGGAAGCCAGCAAAAAAGGATGTTATGGTTATGGATTCAGAAAAGAGCAGTGATATATATCAAGAATAAATAAGAAACCTATTGTTGACCAGTGATGGCCAATATTTTTTGGCAGGCATGCCTCAAATTTAGATCAAGCATGCCAGAAATTAAGCTCCATCCACTCAACAAGTGCCACTCAGACCCCCACCTCCTTCCTGATCTGCCACATACCAAACACAGCAGCTGCCCATGTCACATGTGGCAAGCAAGCCACAGGTTGGCCACCCCTGGTCTATACAGACATCAGTCACTGACAGAATAACCTGGATGTGATTGCAAGGTAACCACACCAAGGGCAAGGGTTATGTAAGTTTACACATTAGTAAAGAAAGTGAATGAGAACAAACCAACCAATTTCAAAGTAAGCTGGCTACCATCTCTAAGCATAATTTTACTATTGTTATGGGAGACTGTGATGACCAAGGATTTGGTAATAGAAGGAATGAAATTTTCTACATTAAAGCTATTCACAAGATGACCTGGAAAGCCCTAGATGAGTAGGTATAAACATGTGATCCACCACATCTTGGTGAATGGTACATGAGCAAGATCTGTACAGAAATGTTAGAGCCTGGAAAGGAGCAGATATGCCCTGTGACCATCAGTTGGTTAATGAACTGCAGAACATGAAGTTAAAGGAGTGTGTTAGGAAGAATCCAATTATAAGAATACAAAGTCATGACATAGAAAAGTTGTTTAATTCCAGCAAGATATATTATTTCAAACAACTGTTGGAGGCTGCTTCTCAGTACTCATTGCTTAGAGAAGTGGTTCCCAAACACGCACACACATGCACATGCACGCATGCAGTTATCATAAAAGTTTAAATTGAAAAGGGAAGAAGCAGATCATTTGCTGGACCAGTCATCATGGTTTCACAGACTACACTGGTCCACAGATCACAGTTTGGAAAGCACTGGTTTAGACAATATGGAAGAGGAGTGGCTGTGAGACACACAAAGAAAACATTGTGAATGCCTGTACAGAATGACTCAAACAAACAAATATGAATATTGTGAATAGGAAGACACATCCAGGACTTGGTAGACAATAAAAGCACAGGGGTCAGGTACAGACATTACACTTTTATCAATATAAGTGATCAGAAACCAGTCTATAGCTGTAACAGAACAAAATGGCACACACCCGTAACAGAACAGCGCACACAGACTGGTTTAAAAATGACAGAACCTGATCTAAGATTTGCTTCCCCTTCTACTTCCCCTTCCAGCTTCCCCTTCCCCTTTCCCCCACCCAAGGTTGAACGTGCGTGCTGTTTGCTACCCATCTAAATGCCACCATTTACAGAAAACCACATAACCTAGAAAGGAAACAAATGTAAGTTTGATAATGACAAGAAGAGCACCTTTAGAAAACAAAGCTGAATATTACATATAAAGCATATGAAGTTATCAGGCAAAATCATGAATTGCAGAAACCACATAAAAAGTGAAAATGATAAACTTCTGGAAAGAGCAAAACAAACAAACAAACAAAACAAAAACAAAAAAACAACCCCCAGCAACTTACTCAGCTGCCCACTTCCTGACAGCTCTGCTGTAATTTGAGTGGATGACTCATTCATTTTAGATGTGAATTTAGATACCACATAGTCCAAAATAAAAATGCCATGATGAAACGTGTGAGAACTAACATGGCTGGCATCTAAAATCTGGGACAGTGAGTAGGCCCTTCAAGACTGGTGCAGAGGAACAGTACTGATACTACCAAAGAAGGGTGACTTGAGAAATGTGGAACTGGAAAGGTGTTACTCCACTCTGACTATCAAGCAAGGCAATCACCATGAGTATGCTGGAAAGAATCAAAGGAAGAAGCAAGAAAGCTCTTGGAGAACACCAGGCAGTTTTAGGAATGGGTAGAATTGCAAGAACCAAGTACTTCCCTTGAGTGAAATTTCAATGAAGTGTCTGGAATATCAGAATCCAAACGCTGTTTAATTAAGAGTACATCCTATCTTAATTTTTTCTGTCACGGACCAGGTAATGAAAGACAGAAATAATGGAAACAATACAGGAATATCATAGATAAGACCATATGGGCTATATGACCTGTATTTTACTTGAAAATATGGTAGATGACAGACAAACTGGTAAAGGTAGCAGCATCTTCTGAAATGAAGGTCCTTGTGAAGTCCAAGGTGATGTCAGGGATGCAGACAGACTAAATGAAAAGACTAAAATGAGGACCTGAAATAAGCTGAAAAACTGTACTACACCATTGGTGTAAAACACTATTAGTAGTAATAGATAGTAATGGATTGAGATAATGATACTGCAGGTAACTTGTACTATTAAGGCTTGATAAGATCTACAGGATCAACATCACCAAAAAAAACCAAAGACAAGGATATACAACATAGTAGTTCAGTGACATAACTAGGGCAGTGTGAAAGGGCCAACCACCATAAGCGCCAACTTGGGGGGCGAGCAAAAAAAAGTGGCTGATGCCAGGAGCCAAGTAATCACAATCAGTGTTAACCAGATGTTGTTGCTGTCTGTGTTGCATCCCTACACTTCTGTGGTAGTTGTCAGCATCTTTTTGTATCACAAGGAAACAAACGTGGGTGCTGAAAAGGAACGATGAACAGTACTTGGTAATTGGTCACTTTGAAACTTTGTGGAAGTGCACTGGGATGTATAACAGGATAATGAGGGAATGGCCCACTGGGAATTTAAAAACCAGAGAGGAGAGGGCTGGGACAGAAGATGTGAAAGGACAGTCTGAGAAAAGGAAGCAAGCAGTGACTACAACTGCCTGCTACAAGAGGAGGCCAGGCTGCTGCACTAGGAGCCAGAGCTGAAGGGCCCCTCCTCAAGTGACTGGGACAAAACAGAAGGGTTTGTTTTGTTGGCTTATGCTTGTTACCTAAGACTATTTTGTTTATGAAGACCAGATGAGATGCTCATAAGGAACCATAGCCACCTGCTGAAGGCCAGGAAACACACGTATAGGATGACAAGGTTTCAAAAGTAGAAGTAAGGAAGACAGCTGTTGAAAAGTCAATATCCAGAGTGCTATCCCATGGGCAAATGAGATAAGTTGGTCAAGCAGTCAGGATAGAGAATGCAAGGATCATAGAACAGGCTTTTATTTGGGTATCATCATCAGGGAAAAAGAAAGAAACATTGGAGGAGGAACACGGGAGAAGATCAGGCTGTCATGCTGTGAAGTTAGTCATGTGGCACAGGAAAGAAAAAGGTCAGGAGTGACCATGACCCAACACACCAAATTCGATCAAATGTATGAAAGAGGAAGAAGAAAATAACTTATGGAATTCAGATTTTGCTGCTGCTATGGACACCCACCAGAAGGGTTTGAGCTTTTTGTGACTTAAGACCATAGATGGGGATGGACGCAATGCACCAAAAGGTGCTGAGAGAGTTGGCCAATGTGACTGCAGAGCTGCTGGTCATTATCTCTGAAAACACGTGGCGATTGGGAGAGGTTTGGGATGATTGGAAAGGGCAAATATAGTGCCCATCTTTAAGAAAGGGAGGAAGGAGGATCTGGAGAACAGTCAGCCTAACTGGAGGCCCTGGAAAAATCATGGAGCAGATCCTCAAGAAATCCATTTCTAAGAGGAATCCATTTCTAAGCACCTGGAGGAAAAGAAAGTGATCAGGAATAGTCAGCATGAATTCACCAAGGGCAAGTTATGCCTGACCAACCTGTCTGCCTTCTATGATGAGATGACTAGCTCTGTGGATACAGAAAGACCAGTGGATGTGGTATGCCTTAATTTTAGCAAGGCTTTTGATACAGTCTCCCAGAACAGTCTCACAGGCTAGTGGCGTATGGGCTCAATGAATGGACTGTAAGGAGGATAGAAAACTGGCTGGACTGTCAGGCGTAGAGGCTAGTAATCAATGGCTCTATGTCTAGTTGTCAGACAGTATCAAGTGGAGTGCCCCTGAATCTTTTCAAAATTTTCATCAATGACCTGGAAGATGTGATGGATTGCACCCTCAGCAAGTCTGCAGATGACACCAAGCCAGGGGGAGCAATAGATACACTGGAGGGTAGGGCTAGGATTCAGAGGCACCTCGACAAATTGGAGGATTGGACTAAAAGAAATCTCATGAGGTTTAATAAGGACAAGTGCAAAGTCCTGCACTTAGAATGGAACAATCCCATGCACTGGTACGTGCTGCGAACTGACTGCCTAAACAGCAGCTCTGCAGAAATGGACCTGGGGGTTAGAGAGGACAATAAGATGAATATAAGCCAACAGCATGCCCTTGTTACAAAGAAGGCTAATGGCATACTGGGCTGCATTCGTAGAAGCATTGCCAGCAAATTCAGGGAAGTGATTCTTCCCCTCTATTCAGCACAGATGAGGCCACATGTAGAGTACTGTGACCAGTTTTGGACACCCCCCCACACACACACACTACAGAAAGGATGTGCAAAAGTTGGAGAGTGTCCAGTGGGAGGCAATGAAAATGATTAGGGGGAGCATGACTTATAAAGAGAGGCTGGGGGAATTGGGCTTATTTAGTCAGGAGAAGGGAAGACTGAGGGGAGATTTAATAGCAGCCTTCAATTGCCTGGTTCCAAAGAGCTAGACTGTTCTCAGTGGCTGCATCTACATGAGACATGCTACTGCACAGTAGCATAGTTTACTGCTCAGTAAGCATGTGCTTCTACATGTGCACACGCTTAATGCACAGTAAACCTCACTAAACACATGTAAATTTGCTACCTGCAAATGCAAGTAGCAAATATACTTGTGATTACTAACTGCACAGTAGCACTCATGTAGATGCCTGAATGGGAAGAAATCTGCTCCCAGGCAGGCAGCTACCAGGGAGCAGGAAATAGCTCCCTGCCCTCGGGAGCTTCCATCTGCTGGGCGGGCTCCACTACCAGAGCCCAGGCAGGGACTGTGTCCCCCTGCACCAACAATAGGGAGCACCAAGTCCCCTACTCCAAGATTGCAATGAGGGAGCAGGGTGCTGGGAGATCCTTCTCTCTCACTACCAGCTCCACGGTTGCAAGGCCAGCACTGGGTGATCAAGGTTCAGGGCTTGGAAAGAACTGTAGGGGTGGGGTACGTCCCAGCCCCCTGCCACAACCCACCAGTGGGGCAGCTAGCAGCAAGCTACCTGCTAGGAGAGCCAAAGGCAGATCGGGGCAGGAAGCTGGGACCTGTCCCTCCTCTGCAGCTCTTGCCAATCCCTGTGACACTGATTGGGGAGCCAAGGCCAGCAGCTCCCTGCTGCTGGGGCAGGAGCACATTGTCCCCATCCCAGCAGCAGGCAACCCCCTGGAGCAGGGTGCAATGTCCCAGCTAGCCCTGGGCTAGCACCAATGGGGGGCCTAGAGCTCCCCCTGGTAGTGGCAGGGGCCCATTGCAGGGCCCCAGGAAGTGGGATCAGTTGGCTGCCATTACCAGTAAACCTGTTCCTGTTTCCCTGCACATGTGGATACCTGCCTGGTAGCATAAACTGCTCCCAGGTCTAATGCACGTGCAGACACACCCAGTGGCAGCAGATAACTGAACGAAGATCAATGGTCTCAAGCTGCAGCAAGGGATGTTTAGGTTAGATATTAGGAAAAACTTTATCATGCAGAGGGTACTGAACACTAGAATTGTGGAGTCTCCATCCTTGAAGGCTTTCAAGACCTGGCTAGACAAAGCCTTGACTGGGATGATCTAGTTGGGGACGATTCTTTTGCGGGAAGGTGGTTGGACTAGATGACTTCCTGAGGTCCCTTCCAACCCTAATTTTCTATGATTCATTCTTTCTTAAGGACAGACAAAATTCAGTTGAGACCAGAAGATGCTTTTAGATAGATATTGACTTAGATATTGACTGAATCACAGAGGAAAAAAATCCAAAAGTTGGAAATAGCTAGTACTTTTTGCTACCTCACTTTTTGGGTGCCCAAAGAGACACCTTAAGGAAGTCTGAATTACAAAAATTGCTGAGACTCCACCCTCTGAAAATCATATCTTTTGCAATGTATGATTAAATCAGCCACAAAAAAAGAAAAGAGCATTATAACTGGAAATTGTTGAATATTACTGATTTTCCAGCATCATTTTGATTGTATTACACAAAAAGAAGAAAAAGCGCTCTCAGGTAATATTCCATACAGACAGACAGTAATTCATTTTGACGCGTGACACCGATTTCTAACTATGGTTGCAATATCAATTTTACAGCTGTCAAAATCCAGAATATTTCAAAATTGTGAAAGTATTAAACCTGTGGGTACATTTTTCTCCTGCATTGGTTTCAGGTAAAGCTTGCTGTACCCAAAAACATATGTCCAGCTCAGAACATGAAAAATTGATCAAAACTTTCTAAGAGTCTGGGTACAAGATAAATCTGTACACTTCAAACATGGTTTGAAGTTATAATGGTTATAATTAAACGCTGCAACAGATAATAGATTATTCAGATCTATAAGAAGATTCTTCTGGATTCTCAAAAGATAATATAACTTGACTAAACCCATAGGAGGCTGAAGCCTGGGGCTAATGGGGCTTATCCCCCCTGAACGCAGCTCCAGTCATACCACCGCTATGCCCTGCCACCACAGCGCCACACCCAGCACCCCTGCCGCACATTCCTCCGCCACATACAGCAGTAGCGCACGCTGGCCCCGCTACGGCTATGCAGGAGGGAGTGTTGCTCCACACTACCCACTGCACTTCCCCCAGGCCTCCCAAATAATATTTTCTCCTGACACATAAGTAAACCTAAACAAATCCTTGCAAATTAACTTAAGAATGGAATCCTGCTTGTCTTAAATCCTGATTCATAGATTTTTTGCATCGGAAGGGACCTCAATAGATCATTGAGTCTGACCCCTTGCCCTGGGCAGGAAAGAGTGCTGGGGTCAAATGACCCCAGCCAGGTGTTTTCCAGCCTTCTCTTGAAGACCCCCAAGATAGGGGAGAGCACCACCTCCCTTGCAAGCCAATTCCAGATTCTGGTAACCCTTACTGTGAAGAAGTTCTTCCTGATGTCTAGTCTAAATTTGCTCCGTGTCAGTTTGTGGCTGTTGTTTCAAGTTACTTCAAGGGGCACCCTGGTAAACAGAGTATCTCCTATCTTTGCTGCCCCAACAACAAATTGTAGACAGCCACTGGATCACCTCTCAGCCTTCTCTTACGGAGGCTGAAGAGATCCAGGTCCCTCAATCTCTCCTCGTAGGGCCTTTCCTGCAGGCCCTTAACCATACAAGTGGCCCTCCTCTGGACCCTCTCAAAGTATCCACATCCGTCTTGAAGTGCGGTGCCCAAAATTAGATGCAGTATTCCAGCTGCGGCCTGACCAATGCTGCATAGAGGGAAAGTATCACCTCCTTAGACCTGTTCATGATGCACATGTTAATACATGACAGAGTGCAGTTAGCTCTATTGATCACTTCATCACATTGTCAACTCATGTTCATCTTTGAGTCAACTATGACTCTGAGATCCCTTTCCGCTGCTGTGCTGCTTAGAGGGTCATCTCCCAATCTATAAGTGTGTTGGTGATTCCTTCTCCCTAGGTGCAATACTTTGCACTTATCTTTGTTAAACTGCATCCAATTATATTCTGTCCATTTTTCCACCTGTCCAAATCTGTCCAAATCCATTCCCTGCCTTCCAGTGGGTTTACTTTGCTCCATAATTTGGTGTCATCTGCAAATTTGGATGGTGTGCTCTCCATGCCATTATCCAAGTCACTGATAAAGATATTGAACAGGACTGGTCCAACGACTGAGCCTTGTGGGAATCCACTGCCCACATCTTTCCAGGTCAATACTGACCCATCTACCATCACTCTCTGGGTGAGTCCCATTAGCCAATTCACCACCCACCTCACTGTAAAATCATCTAAGTCACAGTCGCTTAGTTTTTTTATGAGAATGGGATGTGACACCGTACAACCTACTTTTAAACTTAAAGTATGTTGAAGTAGATCAATCCAGGCCCCTCTAACTTGACTATAAATTTATCCAGGCCTCTATCCAACTATAGATCAATCCAGGCCTCTAACTTAACTAAGGAAAAAGAGTGAAGAAAAAAAAATGGTCTTGCTTCGTATTTTAAAATGTTTTAAGATAAGAAAAACTCTTCTGCTTATTATGACTCCATGCACAGTTCTTTTGGAACAAATGTTCTTCCTTTCCTAAAAACAAAAAAGGTGATAACAGTTTTCAAAACAAAACGTGTTGCTGAGCAAGCAACTGTTATGATTTACCCCTGACTTTCTTTTCAAGGATGCTTTGTTTAAACAATTTTAGGTATAAAAAGGTATGTTAACTTGTAAAGGGGGGGAGTTCTGTTAGATCTCCTCCCTATGATCGTATGGTATAGTCACCAATAAACACAGACTGAGTCTGTGAATTCTAATACCAAACACAACGTGAAGTTTGATTTCTTCCACAATTTTGGTGCCGTGACGAGGATAGAGACGCCCAGAGTGATCAGTTGGGACAGAGACATGTCTTCACTGAAGCCCTGGCGCCAAACCAAGGTAAGAGCCTTTTGAAATCTCTATTGGGGCTTTTCAGTGACAGGCTGTCTCTGTGTCTTCCTGATTCACTGCTTGAGGCTTACTCTATCCGACCTTTTGCTGCCAGAATTTTCAGACCCACTCTGTAAGTAGTAACTGTAAGTAGTAGCTGTGAGTAGAAAGAGTTAAGGTTAAAGACTGTGTTGCTGTTGTCACTAAATGTATTTCCCGGTGTGAATTGAGTTAAGTTCTGTAAAGAACTATGAGGTTTTTCTAAGGCCAGGAGTGAAAACCTTGTGCAGCCGCCCCGAGGACACCAGACTTGTTCTGCGTGCTCTTCGAAAGCAAGGGTGCAAGGTGGAAACTCTTAGAGTGTGAGTGTTTTCCACGATAAGCGTTGACCAAGGCTGGGACTAGAGAAATGCTCTTGAACCTCATGCCTCAACGCAGAAATTCCCTTGTGTGAACTGAGAGTATGAATTGAGAAATATGAGCCACTGACCAGGTCTGGGACTAAGGTTGGGTTCAGCCGCCCCAAGGCTGTCCAGAAAGGCAGTTTTGAATGCAAGGGGGCCCAACTGGAACCCTGTGACCCAGTGGACAGGTTTACCCTTTCCTCACCCTCATAAATGAGCTGTGTCTAACCGTAAGTAACTGCATTGTGTGCCATTATTGCAGTGGAGTCTTGTCTTTGGACATTAGCCACAGCATTTCTGTGCCACTAGCAAATCTCACAACCTGACCGGACACCCTCAATAAGTCATTCCTGTGTGAAAGACCTGTGTGAATTGAGTTAAAGAAATGGGGAGCGGAGGATCTAAAGATGTACCGGCTCTGCCAAAAGGGACTCCAGCATTGTACATGTACACACACTGTAACCATAAAAGTTGTAAGTTTTTAGACCAATGGAATAGGTATACCAAAGATGACTCTAGTTTGCAGTTTCCCCTGGAGGGAACATTTGATTTAAGTAAAATCATTCATCTCCGCGGAGCCCTTGAGTCAAAAGGCAGTAAAACGCCACAGACTCAGTGGGATTCAATTTTTGATTGGTATGAGGAAGCTTCCAAACAACGCCAAGAATCTCAAGTTCAGAGACTTAAAGACTCCCAAGACAAACTGAAATCTCAGGTAAAAGAATTAAAACAGAAAAGTGGACCAACGGGGGATCCTCCATCAATAACAACAGCACCATCAGCACCAACACTGCTTTATCCACAGTTGACTGAGAATGAATCTGTAGAAGACATAATAGATTTCATTAGTGTGCCAACCCCATACCAGTCCCAGGCACAATCTAAATCCAAAGAATTCCAGGGTAACCAAATAGACTCTTCCAGTGGGAAAAGCTTACCCCAGGAACCTATCACCCAACCATCATCTCCTCCCACCTGGGCATGCCCACTAGAATCCAGGTGGCTGGTTCCTGAAGCCTCAACCTCCTCTTATTTAAGATCTGGCACCCAGTATGGTCCAGTCCCTTCTTCAAAACCTAAAAAGGCTCTTCAAATGCCCTTGTGTCAACTCCCAGGGCAGGGTCCAAATGGGGAATCTACAGTCATAGTTCATGCCCCCTGGACTCCAGGAGATCTCCAAACCTTGTTAAGCAGTTCCCCAACATCTGGGAAGAACCCCAGAAGTTTAAAGATTAATTGGAAACTGTAATCAATTGTTATGACCTGACCTAGGCAGATTTAAACCAATTAATGAGAAATATTCTGCCTTCTGAAGTTTGCGATTGCCTCGCCAAGCAGGCTAAATGGCCTGCTCAAGATCCCGGAGGAGATGGTCAGTTAGTGAATGCACGAGAACATCTTCTTGAGGCCATACTTAAGATTTGCCCTAGAAAAACTGACTGGGCAAAAATCAATAACTGCAAGCAAAATAAAGGAGAATCTCCAGCGGATTACATGGATTGCTTAAAACTAGTATTCGAAAGACATTCAGGTATTGAGAAGGCAGCTGAAACTGCCCCAGAAGCAGTTGCTGCTGCTTTCGTTCAAGGACTCCTTCCTAAAGTCCAGGAACAACTGTGCACAATTGCTGTAGACTGGCAAACTAAGACGCTGGCAGAACTGGTCACCATTGCTAATCATTGTACAACCTGTCAAGAAAAGAAAAAGGAAATCACAGAAACTAAGTTAATGTCATTACAAATGCAGACTTTTAGAGGCAGAGGGTTCCTTCAGGGACAATTTAGAGGCAGGGGACATGGTCGTGGGATGGGACAAGGAGGGTTTCAGTCCCAAATTAGTGATAGTTGTCACTATTGTGGTCAACCAGGACACTGTAAGGCCCACTGTCCTCATCGGTCTGGCCAGCCAGAGATGACAGTTAACCTGCCACCACCTGCTCCCACTCAATTCTCTGTCCTGAATCAAAGAACCTCCTGTTAGGACAGCCTGAGGAATAGTAATGTCATCACAGCCCCACTTCTCTCACTTTATCAAGAAGACCCCTTTGTTTCCTGCGTGATAAA
>NW_017729004.1:50598413-50598672 GCF_001723915.1 Gavialis gangeticus | reverse complement strand
ACAAGATCTCCGTGCAGTAAATTCTGTAGTTTTACCTACTTTTCCTGTTGTACCAAACCCAGCTATTATCTTGTCCTGTATCCCTCCTGACGCATGTTACTTCACTGTTATTGATTTGTGTTCTGCATTTTTCTCCATCCCTATACACCCTGATAGCCAGTTTCCCTTTGCATTTACCTGTCAAGGACTCCAGTATACCTGGATTCAATTGCCCCAAGGTTATACTGAATCCCCTTCTCTATTTTCTCAAATACTGAAG
>NW_017729004.1:50592954-50593413 GCF_001723915.1 Gavialis gangeticus | reverse complement strand
GCAGGGTCCAAATGGGGAATCTACAGTCATAGTTCATGCCCCCTGGACTCCAGGAGATCTCCAAACCTTGTTAAGCAGTTCCCCAACATCTGGGAAGAACCCCAGAAGTTTAAAGATTAATTGGAAACTGTAATCAATTGTTATGACCTGACCTAGGCAGATTTAAACCAATTAATGAGAAATATTCTGCCTTCTGAAGTTTGCGATTGCCTCGCCAAGCAGGCTAAATGGCCTGCTCAAGATCCCGGAGGAGATGGTCAGTTAGTGAATGCACGAGAACATCTTCTTGAGGCCATACTTAAGATTTGCCCTAGAAAAACTGACTGGGCAAAAATCAATAACTGCAAGCAAAATAAAGGAGAATCTCCAGCGGATTACATGGATTGCTTAAAACTAGTATTCGAAAGACATTCAGGTATTGAGAAGGCAGCTGAAACTGCCCCAGAAGCAGTTGCTGCT
>NW_017729004.1:50592337-50592594 GCF_001723915.1 Gavialis gangeticus | reverse complement strand
GGCTATCACTGTTGAACTTTCCTGTACCCTTGTATTAGGCTCTCTGCTCACTGTTGCTGTCCCACACACTGTGGCAGCCCTTTTGATAAAAACTAAAACCCAACACCTTTCAAATGCTAGATTGACTAAATACAAGATCTTGCTTCTTTCTGCTGAAAATGTTACACTAACTAGATGCCCTGGTTTAAACCCCACTTCTTTGTTACCTACCCCTTCAGATGGTAAACCCCATGACTGCATTACTGTCACTGCTCATC
>NW_017729004.1:50585069-50587337 GCF_001723915.1 Gavialis gangeticus | reverse complement strand
GCACTGATCTAAAAGATACCCCCCGCAAAACCCAGAGCTAGTATTCTATGTTGATGGATCATGTCACAGAAGCCCAAAAGGCTCCCTTGCTGCAGGATATGCAGTATGTTCCAAATATGATGTCATAGAAAGCCATCCCCTGCCTGATGTGCATTCAGCTCAAGTTGCTGAGCTTGTGGCCCTCACGAGGGCTTGTACCTTAGCCTGTGGTGCCTCTGTTAATATTTTTACCGATTCTCGCTATGCTTTTGGTATTGTTCATGATTATGGTCAACTTTGGAAGCAAACAGGCTTCCTCATGTCGGGAGGTACCAAAATCAGTAATGGTCCATATGTAGAAGCCTTGCTAAATGCATTACAATTGCCTTCTGCTATTGCTATTATTAAATGCCAAACCCACCAGAAACCTTATAATAATGTTACCTGTGGGAATGCTCTGGCAGACTCCGGTGCCAAAGCTGCGGCTATTTCCACTCCTCAGGCCACGCCTGTGTTTTTGTCCATTCCAACTACCCGGTCTCCATTGGCAAGCCTTCACGACGTTTCCCTCCTCCAAGATCAGGCTCCAGAACCAGAAAAATGTTCATGGAGACTGGCTGGGTGTTTGTTATACCCTGACCATTTGTGGCACTCCCCGGATGGCTGCCTGGTTGCCCCAATGGTCCTCCTTCCCTAACTCGCTCGCTTGCACCATGGCATGGCACATGTGAGCAAAGGGGGGATGATAGAAACTGTTAAGCTTGATTGCTCTGCTCCAACCTTTCCATCTGTAGTACTGTAGCTCAGCAGTACTGTTATGCCTGCCCGATTTGTCAAGGCCGTAATGTGGGAAAATCTGTAAAGACAAAACAGGCAGCGCATCCCCCACCTTGGGGACCGTTTGTGAATTAACAAATAGATTTTATTCAAATGCAGAAATGTTGCTCTTATGAATATGTTCTTGTTATTGTATGTATGTTATCTGGATGGGTAGAAGCCTTTCCATGTGCAAAAGCCGACACCACCACTGCAAGCAAAAGATTGCTCAGAGATTTTATTCCAAGGTTTGGTATTCCTTTATCCATAAACTCCGATAGAAGAACTCATTTTACTGGGCAAATAATGAAAGAAGTCTGCAAAATCCTGCAGATTCAACAAAACTTTCATTGTCCATACCATCCACAGGCCTCAGGCCAAGTGGAACGCCAAAATGGCATTCTGAAAAATAAACTAGCCAAAATTTGTGCTGAGACTCACCTGAAATGGCCAAATGCACTTCCCATAGCCCCAGTGAGTATGAGATCTACTGCCAACCGAAAGACTGGGCTTAGCCTACATGAAATCCTGATGGGAAGGCCCATGAGGCTCCCTGCCTCACCACCTGTTGCCTCCCACCTTTGTGATATACATTTACTTGATGATACTATTCTGGACTATTGTAAGGCACTAATGAAGTGTGTTAAGAATTTTCATTCACAGGTACACGCAGCTCTCCCCAAAGAACCGGATGAGCCATGCCATTCTATCCTGCCTAGAGATTGGGTCCATATAAAAGTCCATCAACAAAAATCATCACCGGAACCTCACTGGAAAGGCCCATTCCAGGTACTCTTGACCACCAATACTGCAATAAAGTGTCAAGGACTCCCCATGTGGATTCACGCTTCACACAGTAAGAAAACATCATCCCCATTAGACCCAGAGTCTCCTCCATTTCAATTTTGTAATCAGCCTCCACAGACTGGTAGTGAGCCTAGTGCCTGCCAGGAGGAGAGCACAAGACCAGACATGAGCCAAGTGCCTACTGGCGAAGAGGATTTGCCACTACAGAGCGAAGAGGATGTGCCCCAATGACACCACTATGCCCTTCGGGACAGGAAAAAGGCCGCTACCTAGTTTCTGGTTCCCGAAGTGGGGTTGGTTAGTCGTGACTTGGGTGATTCTCAGTTTTTCCAGATGGATCATCTTATATGAACTTAAAGACTCACCAGCTAAAAAGAACCTTATAAATCAGACTATGTTTCAAAACAGGTTAAGAAAAATCACTCCCTTCCTGGCAGGTTCATCAAAATGTTTTTCTTCAACTATCGTTCACGGATTGTTAATATTGTTATTTTTATTGGAATATGCCTAGTGCTTATGCTCATACGGTGTTGCTTAAATTGTGCCACTAAGCAAATGCAAGATAGCTTTTCAACCTCTATGCAAAGAAACCAAGTGTATAACATGTACGTTGAAATAGCTAACAGTAAAGAAGAAGAGTTAGAAGTCAAAAGATTAATGGCTATA
>NW_017729004.1:50583969-50585058 GCF_001723915.1 Gavialis gangeticus | reverse complement strand
TATGAAATACAATGGGGGGGGGGGCACATACTGACACAGAATATTATTTTATACCCATAAAAGCATCTATGAACTATGTTTTTATTATAAGTACACCTTATTTTCTATAAAAATAACAATAATATAATAAAAGAAGAAGAGGGAGGAAGGAAGAAAAAGGTAGAAAAGAAAAAGCATCCCCAAAAGGGTGCAAATACTGCAAAAGGGGCTTTTGCCATATGGAGGAGCTTCACACTGGAGTGGGGGGCAGGCAAAAAAAAAAGGTTTCTTGCTATAGGGAGAAAGAAGCTAATAATAAAAAAAAATGACACATACTTTTTCAACCACTGCTACAGATCATGCAAATCTCAGATTGAATTATTTAGTCACATGAGACACAGCAAACCAACTATGTCATAGGCTGCACTATCCACTATCTCTTGCAGACTAAAGGATACCATTCAATTTCTCTAAAATTGTATTGGGTTAATAAAACTTTAGGATGAAATATGTTGCTGTATATAAGGCCAGCAGAAGCCCCATGGGTGTAAGAGGAATATAAAAGTAATGTTGGTCTTTTGTGTGGGGTTCATATGTCCTTTTATTATAAACCTGTGCTTTCCACAACATGAATTATTCAGATCAAAAGTGAACAGGCCTATAATAACATAGTGTCAGGGTGGGACTTATATATTTAAAATTAGGATTATTTGGTCCTGTAATTGTATCTGTTTAGGTACAGATCATTCAAAAGATTTGCAAGATCTGTGGCAGTGGTTGCAAAAGTATGTGTCATGTTTTTTTTATTATTAGCTTCTTTCCCCTTCTAGCAAGAAACCTTTTTTTTTGCCTGCCCCCTGCTCCAATGTGAAGCCCCTCCATATAGCAAAAGCCCCTTTTGCAGTATTTGCCACCTTTGGGGGACGCTTTCTATTTCTACCTTTTCTTCCTTCCTCCCTCTTCTTCTTTTATTATATTATTATCATTATTATTACTATTATAGAATATAAGGTGTACTTGTAATAAAAATATAGTTCATAGATGCTTTTATGAGTATAAAATAGTATTCTGCATCAGTATGTCGTCCCCCCATTGTATTTGGTCCATTAG
>NW_017729004.1:50576408-50578969 GCF_001723915.1 Gavialis gangeticus | reverse complement strand
TACTATTATAGAATATAAGGTGTACTTGTAATAAAAATATAGTTCATAGATGCTTTTATGAGTATAAAATAGTATTCTGCATCAGTATGTCGTCCCCCCATTGTATTTGGTCCATTAGTTGTATGTGCCATGGCATTTCACCCTTTTATGTTTTATATTCTATGCTTTTTAAATTTGTAACAAATGTACTTTAAGTTTAAAAGTAAGTTGTACCATGTAACAATGTTAGCAAGAGTGGGAATCAAACAGCAGCTTCTCTGTATTGAGCAGGTCTCTGAATGAATCATGACTAATTGCGTAACACAGTAGCTAGCCAGGATAACAAGTTAATGAGTGGCAATTAACACCTACAAAACCACAGACTAACAAGAGGAAAGGATCAATACAGAGCCAGGAACTCTCTGAAACGTCACTGTTAAAGGTACAGAAGCCCTGGTTTAAACTAATCAATGCCAAAGACGACTCTGGGGACTGAATACTCCTCCCCCCTCCCCCAATCAACTGCTTCCAGAGCCCTATTCATCACAGCAGTGAATTAATCAAACTTCATCAACGGACTCCCAAGACTGCACATACCTGCAGACTCCTGGGGCTGACAGCTGCCATCCAGCAACCACCAAGGGGGACATCCCATGAAGTTAATGACCCCTGGATTGGATAAGCCCAAAAACTGGGGAGTCACCAAAGTCTTCCAGAGAGAGATAAAAGGCAGCAAAGAATGACCCCCAATGGCACCCTCTTTGATCTGCACAGCACCCTGCCTGCCCAGCCAGAAGGGCCAGCCAGCAACCCCTTTCTGAAGCAACATCACACTGAAAGAAGCCTCGACTGCCCATCGACAGCAGACTCCAGCACTCGGGGATAGGTATATCTTGACACCGGTGCTTAGTGTTCATAGCTAGCTACTGTGAGTGTGTGCACGTGAATGTGTGTGTCTTTGAGGTAATCAGCCCCAAGGTTTATGATCTCAGTTTTGCATCTGTCTAATAAACTACAATTTTATGATGATCCTGTGAGTTGGTCCTTTGTAGCCAACACCCTGATGCACTTACTGAGAATTATTTAATTAATAGGTTGAAAGATCAAAGCTATGAGAGAGGTGTTAGCAACATGACATCCATGCACATCACTGAGACTAATGGGACCACAGCCTCACTAGCAAGGGTGAGTTTACACATTAGAGTTAGCAGTTGCTAGTTGTGAAGAAAGTTAGTCTGTGTTAAGGTTAACAAATGCTAGTGATCAAAAAGTATATTTTTTGACACAGACCTGCAGACCTGCAGACAGAGTGATGGTGAGCAGTGGCATAGATAGGGGCTACAAGTCTGTTTCATGCCTGCCCCATCCCCTGCCACTCTAGCCACAACATAGGCCAGAGAGGAGGGGGGAAGGGTCCTTTTGTACTGCTTGGATCACCCCCTATGCCCCCCCAATCATCTTGCTGCCCCCACTAGTCCACCACCCCCTAACTGCACCCCCCCCAGTAGTTTCCCTATCACCCCAATCAGCCCAAGAGCACTGGTGGTGGCAACAGTGGAGGCAGTCCCCTCTTCCTACCTGCTCCCAAGCTCTCTGCAACCCATGCCACCTGCTTACATTCAGATCCAGCTGCCCATGTCCCACCACTAATACTAATTTCCTTCACATGCAACAATATATGAAAAATGAATACCTAGCACCTCATCTACTGATTACTGACTGGATTAGAGAACTGAAGTCATGTCTGATGTATCACTGGGAACTTGCAAAGGCAATTCAACAAGGTATCCATGAGGACAGGGATAGAAAGAGAAGTAGCAATTCAGAAACAGAAAATTATGATTTCTACGTACAAGTTATTTTAATGCAACTTTTCTTAGTCAATGTGAAAATGAACCATTATTGTTTTTTTCTGATGGGAGGGAACAGTCATTAGTAGCTTCATCTTTGAGCAGCTGTCATAATGTCTGTACTGGATGCTTCCTTTTATGACCAGGTGACTTATCACCTGGACAAGGGGGAAGAGATTGACGTTGTATATCTTGACTTCAAAAAAGCCTTCAATCTGGTATCCCACGATCACCTCTTGGCTAAACTGGCTAACTGTGGCCTCGACCTCACCACAATCCACTGGCTGGGGAACTGTCTCCATGGTAGGACCCAGAGGGTGGTGGTCAATGGGAGCCAATCATCTTGGTGCACTGTGACCAGTGGGGTCCCTCAAGGCTCTGTCCTAGGGCCAATACTATTTAAGATCTTCATCAATGATGTTGACATTGGTATCAGAAGCGGACTGGCCAAGTTCGCCAGCAACACCAAACTCTGGTGTAAAGCATCCACACCTGAGGACAGGAGGGTGATCCAGGTGGATCTTGACAGGCTCAGGAAACGGGCAGATGAGAACCTGATGGTGTTCAACACTGAAAAAGGCAAGGTTCTCCACCTTGGGAGGAAAAGTCTACAGCCTGCTTATAGGCTCGGCAGTGTTATACCGGTTAGCACTACAGATGAAAGGGACTTGGGGGTCATGGTTGACCACAAGATGAACATGAGCCTTCAGTGTGATGCTGCGGCTAGTAAAG
>NW_017729004.1:50558707-50576094 GCF_001723915.1 Gavialis gangeticus | reverse complement strand
AATTTATAAGGGGTGCTCATCAGGATCTGGGGGAACATCTGTTCACCAGAGTGCCCCAAGGGATGACAAGATTGAATGGTCACAAACTCCGCCACGACCGATTCAGGCTGGACATAAGAAAGAACTTCTTCACTGTACAAGCCCCCAAGTTTTGGAATAGACTGCTGCCGGAGGTGGTTCAAGCACCCACTTTGAATGCCTTCAAGACACATTTGGATGCTTATCTTGCTGGAATCCTATAATCCCTGCTGACTTCCTGCCCCTGGGGAAGGGGGCTGGAGTTGATTATCCTCCAGGGTCCCTTCCAGCCCAAATGTCTATGAAATCTATGAAATCGACCTCACATTCATCCAATGTTCACCTTTATAACACAGCCTAAAACCTTTAATAGATGCCTAAGGATATGCTACAGAATACAAAAATTTAAATCTGTCTACTTATGTTACATTTAAGAAAAAGGATGCCTTAGGGTGCAAGACACAGCATTCTACCAACCAGTAGAAGTCACAGTCCAAAGTTAGGAACCCTCACTCCCCATACCATGAATGGGTAGACTTAGAAGCCAGTTAGACAACTGGAGTGCTGGCCAAGGCAAAATAGGCAACAGTGAGGAGAGTTGTGGGGCTACTACCACTTGGCTCAAAAGTAGGTAGGGTCTTACCACTAGGCTGGAGAAAGGAACCACAGACAACCCCCAAAACCAAGGCATCCTTCTCATAAAGAGAGATTTCCTTCTTTTCTACCAAATATCCTTGCGATTAAGACTTGAACTCAAGTCTGTCATTTCAGAACGGTGATCTAATCCACATATCTACTGGCTATTCTCCATCTCTAGTGTTGAAGCAGTTCCACTTTGTATAAATAAGTGTAAGATTCATCAAGCGAGAGGTCAACTCTGCAACCCAGTGATTAGGGCACTAAACTGGCATGTAGAAAAGGCAGTGCAAGTCTGATCTAAGGTCAGCTATCAGGACTTGGATGCTTGTACGTATGTCTGCCAGCAAAATTTTAGGCACATATAGGATTAAGCAGCAGCTGAGCTGGGATCTTAAGGATCTCAGTCATGCCTAAATATTGGAATTAGGGCCCTAAATTGTACCTAAATACCATTGTTGATCTAGCCCCAACCCTCTTCTTTGTTTCAGTAATGAGACTCAAGAGACCTACCTATAATGGATGCACTTTGATAAGTATAAGAGGTGTGCTACAATTAATAACTAGATAATAAAGTGCACAAAGGCAATTTTAAATATGGGGCCCAATTTTTTTTCTTGGATGTCTGCCTGGAGCACCCACTGAACTCAACTGAAACCACACATCTGTGTCCAAGGGCAAAATTTGCTCTATAGCATTTATTTTATGCTACATACCAGTCTGACACAGAGAAAACATGAAATGCATGTGTGGCAGAAAGTCACCTCGGTTTCTCCCCAAAAATCTCTGCCCTGTAACCATGTGTTTAAAATCTCTGCCCTGTGACAATGTGATTTAAATTTCTGTGCTGTGACCAATTGATTAGGGTGGGCCCAGCAGAAGAGACCACACTCTCAACCTGTCTCTTTAGGTAACTTGAGCTGGCTGCATTCCTGAGGGAGGGGGGAAACCTGCTCCCTCTGCCTACGTGACTTGCATCACTTACCTAGGTAAGGGGTTTCTACCTGGTGGGTTGGAATCTGCCGGGCAATTAGTGATGTATTTCAAATGGGTTGGCTGACAGCCAACTGGAGCTGGCCTCCACGGGCCCAGGTGTATGAGGTCACAGGGGCTATATAAGTTAGGACTGCCTGGAAGGCGGTCTCTTCTGCCATGCGGTGGAGCTGAGGGCTTGGGGGGAGTTCAGAGAAGCTGTACCACCTAAAAGTAGCTTCTCCCCTAAAAACTCATGAACAAGGAACAGCCGGAAGCTAGAAAGGATCTCACCAGCCTCTGGATGAAGCGTGTGAGTAAGCTACTCAAGATCTGATAGATATCTAGCTGGCAGTAACTCAGATGCGTGATCAAAAGGCTACCACAGCCAGACTGTTTGCTCTTTAGGATTTCTAAGATATTGCTCAATCTTGTACCCTGTTTTCACCCCACCCCTGTACTCAATAAAGTCCCCTTTTTGTGACTGGTGTGGGAGACTTATTGAGGGGTGTGTCTAAATTTTGCCTAAGAGACCCCTTAGGTCTGCGGACTAAGGGAGACTATACCTTTTTGCCCCCGGACTTGGGGAAGTACCCCAAGTGTCTGTACTGGGTCGAGTACCCGTAGGACTTTAGGCCTGTGCTACCCCAAGGACACAGGGCTGAGAGACAGTCCATTCTTGGGGTTGTGGCAGCACGTTACCCCCAGGCTAGCGAGTGTGCTCCAGGGAGGGGGTCGGCCGGACATAAGGCGCCCCTAGGGAGGCATTCAGAGCCTGGAAGGTGCTCAGGCCCAGGGAGGTGGGCAGCTCAATGCAGGAGCGCCCCCTACTGGCCCGCCACACGTGGTGGCACAGGTGGGATACAAATACCCTGCTGTTTTACTGAGGTGGGATCCCTGCACCCACTACAGCATGATTGAAACTAAATATTAGGTTTGAGTAAAGCAAAACCTAACTCAGCTGGAGAAGTAATGACATACTGTACGGTGTAGACCTCTTTGTCTTTAGGAGATCAAAACAACTATACATGATGAAAGTACATGAACACATGTATGAACACACATGCTTAGACTCCTACCATCCTACTTTCTATAGGGCACTTCATCCAAGTCAAACATGATGTTGTTAGGCTCCTCTGACAACTGAGTGAATTCATCTTGGATCAGAACATTCTCCTTTTCCAAAAAAAGCTCAGGGAGAAGGGGACAAAGGAAATAAAACTCACTGAGGCAAACCTAGCAGTTCCCCAGGCATTCTCCTTGAGGGCTGCCACAGGAAGAGCTAAACAACTCCCACCCCTCTGTGTCCAAAGGACCCACAGGGAAGCAAATTCCCAGGCACTTCAAGGAATCACCCTGTCTTGGGGAGAAAAATAGAGAACAGCTCTAGGAACTTAATTTTTTTTCCTTTTTTCTTCAATTTCCATAGTATGTTAATATCTTCCTTTTCAAACAAGTTCATTCTTAGGGGACCTGGTGACTGTCTATAAACTCATTTGGGGGGACCAGAAGGGTTTGGGGGAAACACTGTTTCCCCTAGTGCCCCCTGGCATGACAAGGAACAATGGACACAAATTATTGGAGTGTAGGTTTAGATTAGATATCCGCAAGAACTACTTCACAGTTAGGGCAGCTAGGAGCTGGAACCAACTTCCTAGGGAAGTGGTGCTGGCTCCTACCCTGGGGATCTTTAAGAAGAGGCTTGATGCCTACCTGGCTGGACTCATTTGAGTCCAGTTTTTTCTCCCGCCCAGGCAGGGGGTCGGACTTGAAGATGTACAAGGTCCGTTCCGACCCTACTTCTATGATTCTACCACATGGCTTCTTTCTTATACTTTCCTTGAAATCTGGTTCCTACATCTCTCATATGTATTTGTGATAATCTCTGAAGGCATCAACCTATAATGTAAGGTAACTCTCAAGCCAAGAGATCCTCTTCTGGCCAAACCCACACTCCTATTTCTCATATTAATGCAGCAACTAAGTATGAAAGCTTAACTATTTAAGTGATAAATTAATTATTATTACTGACAAAGTACCCTACCACATTAAATCTAACACTCAGTACCAGGGTCTGGGAGGCTTCACTGAAAAGAATAAGTCCTTACTGATTTAGTCTAAAAGAGACTTTAATGGGAAGTAAGAAACAGCAGCAGCCAGCACACCTGTGAATTTTGGTATCAGTTACTTCATCTTTGTTACTAAAATGAAGCAAGATTGAAACAAAAAGTGAACTTGTAGATTGCAGAAGTCAAGGTACAGGTATATCTTACCAACTAACAACATACACCTATACCCTGACTTCAGACTAACATGGCTAACTACTTCTCTGTGCTCATATGTTAGTTTGCTATGTGGGCAAATGACTCCTGTCATTATCTAATCAAAACGGAATGGTGAAAATTCACTAATGTCAGCCATTTGTCTTAGTTTCATAGTTGGTAGGGTCAGAAGGGACCTGAGCAGATCATCAAGTCCGACCCCCTGCCATGGCAGGAAAGCCTACTGGGGTCAAACAACCGTGGCAAGGTGTTCATCCAGCCTCCTTTTAAAGACCCCCAGGGTAGGAGCCAGCACCACTTCTCCTGGAAGTTGGTTCCAGATCCTAGCTGCCCTGACAGTGAAGTAGCACCTCCTGATGTCTAATCTGAATCTACTCCCTGGCAGCTTGTGACGATTATTTCTTGTCACTCCTGGTAGTGCTTGGGGGAACAGGGACTCCCCCAATGCCTGATGGTCCCACCTGACCAGTTTGTAAATGGCTACTAGATCCCCCCTCAGCCTTCTCTTATAGAGGCTGAACAGGTTCAGGTCCCATAGCCTCTCCTCATAGGGCCTGCCCTGCTGCCCCCTGATCATGTGAGTGGCCCTCCTCTGGACCCTCTCCATGTTGTCCACTTCCCTCCTGAAGTGCGGCGCCCAGAACTGGACACAGTACTCCAGCTGCGGCCTGACCAGTGCCGCATACAGGGGGAGGATCACCTCCTTAGACCTGCCTGAGATGCATCTGTG
This sequence comes from Gavialis gangeticus, assembly GCF_001723915.1. NCBI lineage: Eukaryota > Metazoa > Chordata > Crocodylia > Gavialidae > Gavialis > Gavialis gangeticus. The sequence continues at coordinate 50,571,456 of NW_017729004.1, read as the reverse complement.
GCTGCATGACAAGGTACGGTTGGCCTTCCTGACCGCGTCCCCACACTGTCGACCCATGTTCATTTTGTTATCAATGACTCCAAAATCCTTTTCTGCCTCTGCACTGACAAGAAGGGAGTTCCCCAGCCTGTAGGTCTGGTGCTGGTTCTTCCTCCCCAGGTGCATCACCTTACACTTGTCAGTGTTGAAACCCATCCTGTTCTCATCCACCCACCCTTGTAACCTGTCTAGGTCTGATTGCAGCCTGTTCCTCCCTTCTAGTATGCCCACTTCTCCCCACATCTTAGTGTCATCTGAAAATTTGAACATGGTGCTTTTTACCTCCGCCCCCCATCCAAGTCCTTCAGATTCCCATCTACAAACTATCCTGGTCATACCATTCAAGGAGTAAAATAAATTTTATAAGAGGTGTTGAATTGGGTCTCTCCAATTCCCATCATATCTAGTAAGACCTGTAAAGAGAATGGCAGTGCATGAGGAGAAGTGCCTAGTTTAAGTGACAGTACATCTATATATGCTCAGAGCATTTGAGCACTGCTGCAATCTGTTCCAAATGTAAAATCTGAAACATGCCAGAAATCCATTAACACAGATTTCTGGCAAACCACCAAAGAAAAATACATTCACTAATACCGTGAAAGAAATCAAAAAACAATTATGGATCAGGAAGGCTAAAAGATCAGCCAACTCTCCCAGCAATATATTGTAATTTAAGGTTTAACAATTCGTGCAAGAAAAAAAGAAACCCTCTTTATTTGTGCCAAAATAAAAGCAGCAAAAATATGAATCCAGAAATCCAGCAATATTTTCTCATTAACAATAGAATCTATTTATATTAATCTCTTCAACTTGATTTTCTTGTTGTTATCTCTGCAGCTTCTCATTTCGTGACTGCAGCTTATAGTTGAATAATTTGAGAGAGTAAAGTATAAACACCAACTTTATTCCTGGACTAATTGCTTTGAAGTTTCCTCAGGGCTGAAACTAGCCCAACTTATGTACCTAGAATTATACTGCAAGTCTGGAAATTGGGGGTGAAACAGCAAAATTCCTTTACAAGAGCAAGAGAGAGAAGGCAAAGAGAAGCCAGGCACCAAGCACCAGATCCTGCCCAGTGAAGGTAAGTGATCCAGGGTTTCCTGTGACTTTGACTTGCCGAGTGTTTGCTTGGTGGGCTGTGTGTGTGTTAGACATGTTCAATGAGAAGCTGGGAGTGTTGCTGGCTGAGTGATTGCTGCCTGGGCCCAACAGAAGCCCTAACAAGGTGACGGAGCCAGTCCAGGCCCAGGAGGGTATAAAAGGAGACTCCCTGAGCAACCAGGGAGTAAGCAAACAGGGGCAGCAAACAGCTCGAGTAGTTGCAGACAGTTCACAGGTCCATTTGCCCCCTGCCTCTCCCCTCCCCCCCCACCCACTCTTTGAGGGAGTGCCTTTGTTTGGTGTGAGGAAACAGGGGAAAAGGAACGCTTTGGGGCCAAGGAACAGTAAACAGGCCAGCTTCCAAGCAAGTTCTCTAGGGAAAGTGTGCTTGGAAGAAGGGCAGTAAGAGATAGGATGTAAATTAAGAGACCCGAGGAAATGGCTGGAGACCGTCACAGTGCCAGAGCCGCTGCCACTGGCTCTGCTTGCACTTGTGAGGTTTCTGTCCAGGCAGGACTGCCCATCATCAAGGCTTCCACCCAGGTCCAGGTTTGGTAGTATGGGGACTACAGCTTGCATGTTCTTTCTGGTGACAACCAGGTGTGGGCATGAGTGATGCTTCCTAGTGGTGTGTCTCAGGGAACAGTCAAGAGAGCTACAGGAGGAGGAAGTGAGGTTCCGAAGCATCCGCCGCCATGAGAAGTTCATCAGTTCAGTGCTGATGGAGACCTCCAGGACTGTGGAGGAAGAACTACCAGAGGCAGTGCTAGAGAAGGAAGAGAACAGGCTCCCAGGAAGGTGGCTGGAAGCTTGTAACCTCTGGCAGCAAACAAAAATCTTCATCTGCACCTGCAGCAGTTCATCTGGAAAACAGATATGCAGTCCTAGCAACAGAGGGTGAGAATCGTGTTCCATTGGTGGAGAAAGACAGGACAGGCTTCCCCAAGGTGGGAAGGATTGAGACTACCACCACCAAAAAGAAGCTTATCCATGTGGACACCAATGATACTGCCAGAGGAGACCCTGAGAAGATCAAAAGTGACTACAGGGCTTTGGGTGTAAGGGTGAAGGGGACGGGGGCTCAGGTGGTGTTCTCTTCAATCCTTCCGGTCAAGGGAAAGGGCCCAGGCAGGAGCAGGTGCATCCTACAGATCGATGCATGTGGTGTCACCACCTGGGTTTGGGCTTCTTTGACCACAGGATGATGTTTCAAGAAGGATAGCTAGGAAGAGATAGGATCCACCTAATGAAGTGAGGGAAGAGGGTCTTTCCAGACAGGCTCAGTAACCTAGTGAGGAGGGCTTTAAACTAGGTTTGCCAGGAGATGGAGACCAAACTTACCCCTGAGGTAAGGAAAAGCAGGAAGACCAGGAGGGGGCAACAGGGGAAGTGTTCTCATTCTTCTTGAGAAATCAGGGCAATTGACTAGTTACCTTAGGTGTCTGTACACAAATGCACAGAGCCTGGGAAACAAAGGGGAAGAATTAGAAGTCCTTGCACAATCACAGAACTATGACGTGACTGGAACAACAGAGACTTGGTGGGATAGCTCACATATCTGCAGCACTGTCATGGTTGGGTATAAACTGTTCAGGAAGGAAAGGCAGGGGAGAAGAGGAGGAAGAGTTGCACTTTATGTAGAAGAGCCATACAATTGCCAAGAGCTCAAATATGAAACTGGAGATCGGCCTGTCAAAAGTCTCTGGGTTAGGCTCAGAGGAGAGAGCAACAAGGGTAATGTCATGGTGGGGGTCTGCTATAGACTACCAGACCAGGAAGAAGTGCTGGATGTGGCTTTCTTCAAACAGCTAGTGGACATTTCCCAAATCACAGGCCCTCATTCTCATGAGAGACTTCAGTCACCCTGACTTCTGCTGGGAGGTCAATACAGCAGTGAGCAGGCAATCCAGGAAGTTTTTGAAGAGTGTTGTGGACAACTTGTTGGTGCAAATGCTGGAGCAGCCAACTAGGGGCCATGCACTTTTTGACCTGCTGCTCACAAGCATGGAAGAATTGGTGGGAGATGTACTAGAAGATGGCAACTTGGGCAGAAGGAACCATGTGATGACTGAGTTCAAGATCCCAAGGAAAGGAAGGATGGAGAGTAGCAGAGTAAGGATGCTGGACTTCAGATAGCAGACTTCAACTCACTCAGGGAACTCAAGGGCAGGATCCCCTTGGAAGCCAACCTGAGGGGGAGAGGAGTCCAAAAGAGCTGGCTGTACCTTAAAGAAGCCTTCTGAGAGTGCAGGAACAAACCATCCTGATGTGCAGGAAGACTAGCAAGTGTGGCAGAAGACCAGCTTGGCTTATCAGGGAACTCTTCAGTAAACTAAATCACCAAAAGGAAGCTTATAAGTGGAAACTTGGACAAACAACTAAGGAGGAGTGTAAGAGCATTGCTTGGGCATGCAGGGATGAAAATCAGGAGGGCCAAAGCACAATTGGAGTTGCAGCTAGCAAGGGATATGAAGGGTAACAAGAAGGGTTTCTACAAGTATGTCAGTAACAAGAGGAGGATCAGGAAAAGTGTGGGTCCCTTACTAAATGGGGGAGGCAACCTTGTGACAGCAGATGCAGAAAAGACTAACGTACTCAATGCCTTTTCTACCGCAATTTTCACGGGCAAGGTCAGCTCCCAAACTACTACACCTGGCAGCACAGTTTGGGGAGGAGGTGAGCAGCCAGCAGTGGTGAAAGAACAGGTCAGGGACTATTTAGGAAAGCCGGGCATATACAAGCCCTTGGGCCTGACGGGATGCACCCGAGGGTGCTGAGGGAGTTGGCTCATGCGACTGCAGAGCTGCTGGCCATTGTCTTTGAAAACTCCTGGTGATCAGGAGAGGTCCCAGATGATTGAAAAGAGGCAAACATAATGCCCATATTTAAGAAAAGGAAAAAGGAGCCTCACTGCAGTCCCTAGAAAAATCATGGAGCAGATCCTCAAGGAATCCACTTCTAAGCATTTAGAAGAGAAAAAGGTGATTAGGAACAGTCTGCAAGGATTCACCGAGGGCAAGTCATGCCTGACCATCCTGACTGCCTTCTGTGATAAAATAACTAGCTCTCTGGATGTGGGGAGACTGGTGGATGTGGTAAGCCTTGATTTTAGCAAGGCTTTTGATATGCTCTCCCACAACATTCTCACAGATAAGCTAAGCAAGTACAGGCTGGATGAATGGACTGTAAGGCAGATAGAAAACTGGCTGGAGCAGCAGGCTCAGATGGTAGTAATCAGTGACTTGAAGACTGGGCTTATTTAGACTAAAGAGAAGACTGAACGGGGATTTAATAGCAGCCTTCAGCTACCTGAAGGGTGGTTCCAAAGAGGATGAAGCTAGACTGTTCTCAGTGGTAGCAGATGGCAGAACAAGAAGCAACAGTCACAAGTTTCAGCAAAGGAAGTTTAGATTAGATATTAGGAAGGGCTTTCTCACTGGAAGCAGGGGCTATGCATAGGGGGTGCACACGGGTGCCTGTGCACCCCCTGGACATGGCAGTGCACCCTTTAAGGAAGGCACCGCTGACACCCACAAGAGATCGCTGCTCGCCACTGGCACCACTGGTGGTGTCTGTGGGCGGTCCGCAATCCCTCCTGGCCACCGCGGGTGGTCACCAACCCTTGGTTGGTGCTCACCACCCTCCCCTCCCCCACCGCCGACAGTGCCAGCAGCAGCTGCAGGAGCTCCCCTGCTTACCACTGCCACGCTCCTGCCACTGCTGTGCCCCCCCAACCGCCAGGGGCACAAGTTGTTTATGACTAGGAGGGTAGTAAAATGCTGGAACAAGTTCCCTAGAGAGGTTGTGAACTCTCCATCCTTGGAGGTTTTTAAGACCCAGCTAGACAAAGACTTGGCTGGGATGATTTAGTCAGGGGTGGTCCTGCATTGAGCATGGGATTGGATTAAATGACCTCCTGAGATCCTTTCCAACCCTAATTTTCTATGATATACGGGGGTGTCCTGTTTGCTAGAAAATACAATAAATTACATCAATAGGGCATTGAAACCTGACCCATGTATTTACAGTTTTTCTTTACCTGAACCACTTTGTACAGGACAGGTTTAAAGAGGAGCAATTTTTTTGGATGTGCTTAAGAAAATACTAACAACCGGAAATAAGCACTCTTCAAATAGAGGATAGTTGTTAGAGACTTTTAAATTATATAGATCCATGTATTTAAGTGATCCCTTGACTTATTAAAACAGTGATCAGGCATCTTAGGTCCTACTCTACAGAGTATTTGGTGGTACGCAGCCAGAGAATAAAAATTGGTTGTGCCCCTTAAATCTGAAATTATCTCCCTGGGTTGTCCTGAAGCCAGGTTGATTTTTTAGGTTAATATTAAGTGTTTTCTTACCTATCATAATGTGACCTTTATTTTTGGGAACAGACAGCTACGGCTTATAAAATCAACTTGCAAAGTATTAAGGTTACTATTTACGAAAAGGGTATTGTAACTTTCTTTGCCAATACATCATCATTACAACAGAGATGGCTAACATTTATAGACCGTGTGAATTTCTTTTGTATAGTACATTTTCCTTCTGGTTCTGGCAGAAGTCCCTGTTTCGCAGTATTGTGCATATATTCTTAATCAACATTGAGGAAATGAGCTCCTACTGAATGTAACTAATGATTTTCTAAACTCTACACTACCAAGCTGCATAGGACTTGATCCTGCACAATACCAAGCACCTCCTGAGGTACAAAGCACTCCCTGACTCCCACTAACATCAGTAACGAAGGACAGAGAAATGCACCTTTAAAATTGCCCAGGGGATGCATGCAAGGTGCAAGAACCCACAATACACCTACTCTGAAACACCTTCCCACTATCCACACATTAAGTCCACCCCCCACTCTTCCCAACAGGTCCAAAGTAAAATCAAGGAAGATAGGATTTGACATTCCTGATGTTTTTAAAAGGTAAAGAAAAAAAATTAATAGGAGTAAAAAAGTGAAAGGTGCATGTTTATTAGGGGGGAGGGGAAGAAAAGGAAATGGAATGAGGAAAAACTTTTCTGTCCCTCTGCACATATTTAAAAAGGGCAAGAAGCTCAATTTAGAAAAATATCCCTCTGTAGGTCACCCTTAAGGAAAGTACAAAATGTCTCTCTTACTTTACCTCACAGCAAATCACACCAAATGATCGCATTCTGTTTTCTTTGGGATGAACGAAATAAAGTAGATGGAACAGGATGAGGGCACAAGATATATACCCTCTAAAACAGTTTTAGTATTTATTTTTTAAACGATGAAGAACTATTCTCATGTGACAGTATTTTATTCAGTTGGTAAGCGGCTCTTTCTTCTCCACATGAAGGTACTTGAACGTTGGGGCAAGAGAACAGGATCCCCCACTTCCTTGGTTAAGACTTTCAGAAGAGAAAAATAATCCTCTTCAACAACATATCATAACACAGTCAACTGGTTCAACTTTATTAGTAAAGATTATATTGAGGCACACTTCTTCAACTATCAAAGGTGTTAATGCAGTCACATAATGCAAATTGTTTCATATTTCAATGGCAGAAGTCAACCTCGGATTTAATGCCTTTATTTGACATGCACTACAAATGAGCAACTTGTTTTCTGTACTTGATTTTTTGGTTCATTTACCACCATTCAATAACAGAAGACAGACAATAAGTGAAATAAACTAGGGAAAAAGATATCTGGTATAATTTAGATCAGAAATGGCCAACCCAGCACACATGCCACAAGTAGCATAGACAACCTGTGTGCGTGGCACACAGCAGACTAGGTAGCAGCAGGCTGCAGAAAACAGAACAGCATTTCAGGCAGGGAACAGAAAGCAGAGCAACAAGACAGGGTGAAAGGAATTGGAACAGCACTGGGAAAGGCATGGGGCTTAATTTATGGCATGCCTGCCAAAAGGTTGTCCCTCACTGATTTAGATACATATATTTATATTGTATCCTGATATTATATTGTTGAAATCAGAAACTGGACAAAAATGAAAGCTTTATTGTTAAATTTCTGCAGGAATGCAGAAACTTAGGGGAACTCATAGTACACTGGAACAAGTGCACATTTGGGAATGGGAGGAAGGGTTTTCCATTAAGTAGTGGGCAGAAACATTGTGCTGGAGAAGTTTCTGTTGCTACTACAACTTGAAAGTGCATCAGCCGCTGTGATGTGTGTAAAAATTTACATTTACATTTATTAAAGATTGCTTTAATTTTTTTCAAATTGAGAAGCATTTTTAACTGGGAAAATAACCAGCTTGCAAGCTGATCCTCACCCAGATTAGATCAGTTAGAAAAACAAATTGATACTTGATGTCATTAATCCAGAGTGCAACAAGTGGGAAACTACTGACAAAATATATAAGAATCTGAAATCACTAATGCTGAACATTGTTAGCAAAAATAAATTAAAAACAGACTACACATTTCATACCGAAACAAATGCCTTTATAGTTTATAAATAGCCCTTTATATTTGTAATAGAAATCATAATGAAAGCAATAGAATCTATTGTTTTGATAAAACAATAGGATGCGTGTGCACAAGAGTCCAGAATTGCTGCATGTCAGCTGATACATACTGTATTCTATCCATATAGAATTTTAATACTCTATGTTGAATATTAAACTTGCAAAATGAAAATGAATTTTATTCCAGCTCAACATCCTTTGTAAAAAGACTCTTCATTTCTAATAAAATATTCATTATTTCAATATGCAATAGTCTTGTGTATTGCAAAATTAATCATCGTATTTCTATCATATCCCCAAATTCCAAAAAGAAAAATGTGGTACTTTGCCTTTAACTTTGCTCTCAGGCACACATTCTTTCAATCAAGGTAATTTTGAATTCACTAATCCCCTCCTAGAATCCTGAGAATTTCTATTTTTATTTCCCCATGTCTCCATTTAAGATTCTCCCCTCCCCAGAAAAGGCTTCACAAATTTCCTCCAATATGTCATCAATGCTGACCTCACCATTCATCTGAGGGCAAAATGCAGAACAGAAATGCAGAGCTCTCTCAATTCCAATTGAAGGTGATTGGTTTATGGCAACTTAAAGGTACATAGCACCTTCCAGAACCATTTATGGTGCCTACTCTGCCTTTTCTGAAACAGTGACCCTTTATGAAATGAGATGGCCTGAGTGATCATTGATTTATACATGAGCATTACTGTCTTAAGATTATGAATTCTTCTCCATACCTGGTATATTTTGCTATCTATTTTGGCCAGTGCAGCAAGGTAAAAACACAGATTTCTACTGACCATCTCCAGTGGTACCCAGGTCTTTTGCCTGAATAGTAGTAGTTATTTTAGAACTCATCAATGCATATGCATAATTCAACTGAATGAACCCCTTCCTTTATATTTCTCAACCTGAATTTAATTTGCCTGTGTGATGTTCTGTTATCTAGATTTAGAAAGTCCCCTTGAACTTTCTGACACTCATAACTAACCAACAAAAGTCAGTTTTTGCCAACTCATTGTTTACCTTTTTTCCCAGATCATTATGTAAACACCAACAATATTTGTCCAGGTACCGAAGTGCACAGCTACTAATCTTTTGTCATTTCAAAAAAGTCAGCAATTCATTCCTACTTTTTGTTTGTCCTGTAGCCATCTTTTGATCCATGGTATTATTTTACTTCTTATGCCATGACTATTTAGTTTCTTAAAGACTTATTTTAAGACTAAATACATGTCCAGTGATTCTCCTTTTTCTACTCTTTGTTGATACATCTGTATACATCTGCAAAACATAGCAATTGTGCGTGTCATAGGCTAATTTGCTTCTGTAAATGTCTATTTGCATTCCAAAAATAGAGATTTTGTGCACACAAATGTGTGCACACTAATTTCTCAGAAACAGCTCTAGAGGACACTTGAAAATTTGGCCCATGGTGTCCATAAATGAAAATCGGGTATGGTTTGCAGCAATTTTGTCTATATTAATAAATAGAAACATACTGGGTCATAACTACCAAATGTTTTACATTAAAATGTATTTAAAATAAAGCAATTTGAATTAAGCTCTTTTACATGAAAAGTTAAACAACAAAAGCCAGCATAACAGCAATGAATGTTTTTGCTATTTAACTTATATTCTTGTGTAGTTACTTAAAGTTGACTTCACAGAATTCAATGGCAATTTATTCCAGCAGCCTTTTACTTTTATGTAAAAAGCTGTGAATGGTTTTAATCATTAACTGAAAAGTACAAGGTACAAAGTACAACTCCTCTGATTTTGGGTCCTTGCTTCAGAAATATGAGTTGTCAAAAGTGATGAGCACCCACACCTCTAAGGACCCGTCCACATTAGTGACTGTGTGTACTGTAGGAGTGTGAAGGTTCCCAACAGGGTTTCCCTCGAGACTCGCCTGCCACAACTTGGATGTTAAGAAGAAAAGAGGGTTTCAGTGATCTTACAGGGTTAGAAAGCACTCCCTTCACTCCTTGGTTAACTTAGAATAATGGGCTTTATTTCTTTACAAGAGACTAAATTGCCACCATGGTCCCGCTAATTACCTCATTAGTGATGAGAAGGAACTCATATGCCCACAAGCTTTTCCAATTATTCTACAACCATTTTTATTTTACATTTAGTTATCTTGCCCAGGAGACACGATCCCCACATTAAATGGCAGTCTCTTTAAGAGAGACAACAGCCACTCTGTCGTCGCTTTTGGGCACCAAGGAAGTTTTCAGGTGCTCGGGGCTCAGAGGCCCTCCTCTTGCCCCCACTGTCTCTAAAAGGGGAACCCTCTTCACCTGGGGCTCCCTTATCAGTCTATCCCCCGGACACCCGGCTTTCCCCACTCACTGGAGACGCCAGATTTTAGAGTAAGTTTCCCATCTTAATTCTAAACGTTGAGTCATTCCTGTCACGGTATTCCAGGGTCTCTCCAACTCCTGCATAGACTCCCCGTCTTCCCAGTCCTTCGTGCCATACTCTTCCTTGTCCTTTTTCTTCTTGTGCCCGAAGGTGAATACTGTGTTCCCTATCATTGCTTTTATCTTCACCACGGTGCCTTAATCACCCTATCTTACCCCCTGTGTGCAATTCCCTTCACCTGGCAGGGTCATAGTCAGGTCATTCTCACCTGAAACTTGTCTTAGTAACAGGGCTCCTGTCTGAGTCCCTGTTACATGTACCACTTTAGTTATTCTGGTTAAAGCAACCAGTGTAGAAAAACTAACTGACTTACACTCAACAACTAAAGGGGCTTTATCCATATATGATTATATCCATGCAAAAAGCTTTACTGAAGACACGCCTTAAGTGTTCAGCACCACCAGACTACCCTGGATTCTAGAACACCAACATTAGAAGCCACTCATGAAAATTTACAGAATAGATTCTGAGCGTTAGAAGAATCTAACCAGCCGATACTCTAGAAGAACAATTTCACAGACTGAGCACAAGAAATGGTGAAAGAACATATTTTGAAAAGTAGGAGGAGATGAGCTTCAGGGAAGACAAGGAATGCAGGAAAAAAGTCACAATGCCAAAGAAGTTCTAAGACAGGAGCAGAAAAAAGAGAGTGGTTGGGGGATAGAGTACTAGAGGAACAGTTACCAGAGGAAAGAAGACAGCTGATCCACAGAGGAGAACTACAACACACAATTGTAGGAGGTATGAACAGGGCTTGGCATGGTGACACAACCGCTTTGATGATTACCACAACGTTTTTGGAATTCCTTACTGTGACCAGTATACGTAAACAACAATCCATGGAGAAATTGTTGCATTCCATATACTCCTGTCAAGGGATTTGCGTAGAGGATATGGCGTCTAAATTCACTAACCACTTAAGGGGCTGAAATTTCATTTTTAAGGATAAGTCCATAAATAAAATGTTGCCTAGGCAATCCACATTTCAATATGATAGTTAAATCTAAAAGCAAGTTTTTTTCTTAAGAAAACACATCCCACATGCTCAGAGTGTGCTTGCTACTGTGGAAATCAGTGGAACTTAAAAGAAACTCAGCATATTGCATGATTGGGTTTTTCACAGGGTGCGTCGGCGCAAGACACTTTACTGCATAATAGAGCAAATTACTGCATAGTAAGTGTGCACATGCAGAACCTCATTGTGCAGTAATTTGCTTTAATCAGTAGTAAGGTACATGTAAACAGCTGACGGAGTAAATTTGCTTCTGGTCAGCCAGGCAGCAGGGGGTGGGAGATTGCTTCGTCCCCAGGAGCTACCTGCTGCCAGGGTAGGCTCTTTCATCGGAGCCTGGGCAGGGATGTCCCTCTGCCCCAGCAGCAGGGAGATTGCTCCCTGCCCCAGCTCCATGACTGAACAGGGAGAGTTCCCCACTTAGACCGGAACAGTTCCAAACAAGCCACAGTCTGCACGTGCAGCCTGGAGCTGGCTGGGGACTGTCCAATTTTGGTGCACATGTAGGTGCCTGCCCAGGGTGGGTTTACTCCAGAGCAAATTACTCAGGAGTAAACCCATCTAGCAGCATTTGCATGTGTAGATGTGCCCACAGGGGAAGAAATATGTCAGCCAATTGGATTGTTCTTTCTGGTTGAGCCTTTTTTTTTTTTTTTTTTTTTTAAAAGGAGGCCATAAAAGTAATACAGGATTTATCTTTGTACATTTGAGATACAAGTACACTCACAAGTAACAAGAGTAAATCTGGGAAAACCAATAAAAAATATTATAGGAGTAAAATGCCACAGTGTATTTCCAGTAATTAAATATTAAAGTTTAAAATGTTTATTTAGTTTTAACTTTAGCTACATTTCTGACACAAATAATTTAGCACCTCAACAATACAATCACTTGATGCTCATGATTCCATATGCAACATCTACTTCAATTACTGCACTGTAAACCAACAAATATTACTTCCAATGTTTGCAATTGCCTAAAATCAGCAAAGCAAAAAAATATGTTACCATTATTGAAAACCACAGTTTGACCTTTTCAGCAAACCATATTTTTGGTTTATTATTTAGTAAGTTTCCCCCAGAAAGAGAGGATACACAGATATTATATACCCATATAAATGTTATTTTCTATTAGGTATCACAGACCGTTTGGCTTTAAGTGGTATTTCCAAAGCATTCGAGGAATTCTTATCCAGGTACTTAAAATTGTCTTAAAGGGACGGACTATAAGCACACAAACAATATAGAAGTATAGGTTGTAGCCATGTTGGTCTAAGGATGTAGGTAGACAAGGTTCTTTGGGTAAATCTGTAATCTTTTATTAGACCAACTCAAATAGTTGGAAAAATTATTCTTACCTAGCTTGCGGGTATAAATACCCTTTGTTGGGAAACATCTGCGGTTGGTGCGTGCTCTTCTTGGACGGAATGAATAGTAAAAAGGCCAGAGGCTGGTATGCATGCAAGACAGGCAGTCAGTGAAGATGTAAATTGAGGATGTAAATCTTGCTCTTGTAGGTATGCAAGGTAGGCCTGGATGCCATCCTGTTGTGCAATACCGAGATATAAGCTGGTAACATAAACGGTGGCTAGGAGGGTGTTGTTGGAAAGGTGGTCTATGTTTTAAGTTTTCATAGGAAGTCTGTAGTGTCTTGGACAAAACTCGCTCTTTGTGACGAGCGGTTTTAGGATTGATTCAATGAAACCTGAT
>NW_017729004.1:50551330-50558168 GCF_001723915.1 Gavialis gangeticus | reverse complement strand
CTAATAAAAGATATCAGATTTACCCAAAGAACCTTGTCAACCAATACAGGATGCATTATAAAAGTGAATTAACTTGGTTTCTTTCAGTTCCAACAGTATTCTAAACAAATGCTTTCAAATATCTATGTAGGTACAAGTGTAACTATGCTGTACAATTATACATGAAACACAATGGTTCCAGTGAAATCAGCAATAAAACTTCAATTGGCTGAAATGAGACTAATAATCAAATCATCCTAAAGACATCAATTGCTCAAAAATGCAAGACCTAGGTTATTTCTTTAGAATCGCATTGTGTAAAAGGCTGGCACCAGTGCAGTCAATGGGTAAAATTCCCATCGTCTTTAACGAAGCCAGGTTAACAAGCCTAGAATTTACTGGATTTGATCCTTGTCCCATAAAGATCAATCTAAGCATTTATATTCACACCATTATTGAATAGTAATTATTCAATAGTTTTATCAATTGCCTAGAAGAATATAAAATCATTACCAAAAACATTTACAAATGAAATAAAGATGGTAACAGTATTATATAACAGAGCAGGAGTTCACTGATAAAGTGAGATCTGGATCACATGGTAAGTTAGGTGCAGAACAATAGTATGAATTAAATTATGGACAAAGACAGAATTTTAAATCCAGGAACAAAGAATATGGGCCTCATCTCTGGGATGGGGGACTTCATCCCAAGAGGCATACCATAATGTTGAACAATCAGCTAACATGAACTTCTAGGGCAGGGCTGTGATAAAACAGGGTTTAATCCAATCCTTGCATGTATAAACAAATACATGAAAAAACAATAGGTAAATCATATTACTTCCATATTTGACTTTGGTGTAACCACTGATAGAATACTGTGCCTAATTTTGGTGTACACAGAAGACAGGCGGGATGCCAGTAAACTAGAGGGTTTATAAAATGTCACAGGAAGACTTCAGAGTTTGAAAAGGTTTGCCTTACAGCAAAATTCCCTAGGAGTTCAATCCATTTAGTTTAACAAACAAAAACATTAAACAATAATTAACCCTTGGACCTATTTGTCAACTGTTGTGAGAGACTTGGAATTACTTGGGTTTTTTTTAATCAGCTGGATGTTTTTCTAAAAGATACAATCTAGTTTATAACTGAGTTAATCAAGGTAAATCCTGTGGTCTCTGCAGTTAGGTGAGACTCCATGGCCACAGTGGCCTGGTTATGTCCTTTTAATTAGTGAAATGACCTATAAGTAAACTTTTGGATTTGGTTTCATGTCCCAAAAATATCATTAGCACCAATCACCAAACTGCTGCACAGCTGATATTTTTGGAAAGCTTTAAGAATAGAAATACAAAGTTTTAATTAGATATAAAACTAGTATTTGATACCACTGATTTACATATATTATTGTAGTCATTTGCCTTTAAAGCATAAGGTGTGTTGAATTACTTTGTAAGATGTCATTATGAAATGATGATTCAAATTATCCAGTGAGGGTTCTTACTGCAAGTAAAACTGCTTTGTACAGAAATCATAAAGTAGTAATTACAAAAAACAGGGTAAAACATTTAGTCCAATATCATACTGAAGTCCCTGATTCTCATTTACACTAAAACCTATTTATACTGTTCTGGTAATGTAAAGGTACCTTAAAGTAGAGGTGAATTAAATTTACACATACTTTCAAGCTTCCTTCATACCATTAGATTGACATAATTTACCTTATCATAAAGGTAAATTGCCGCTCAAGCACCATATTGTGGGGGCAGATTCTCAGCTCCTCTCCATCTGTGCGGAGCAGTTATGAAGCTAGAGAATCTAACCAATAAAGATTCATGCAGGAAGTATAAACAAGAAAAGTGGATATAGTTTGAATCCCCATAACCTAGTAAGTCCCAGCTGCTTCATTTGGGACTTAAGTGCAGACAAGGACACGTAAGAGCAGCCTTATGAGGACTGGAACAGTTTCCACACAAATACAGGCTGTTTTATATTCAACTTTGTTGCATCATACCTCTCCTCAGCACAACTAAGCAATGCTGTAGGATCAGACCGATCAACAGCAGCCTAGATTTGTAGCCATATAGTAGGGAATAGAATTTGACCCAACACTTGCATCAGAACAGTCTTCGTGCCCTAAGTAAGGCATCCAGGCATGAGCTATAGCACATCATTTCAAATAGTTTAATTCACCAGTACTGTAGGTGATGAGCTGGAACACAAGAATCAAGAGTGGGGATATGGGGTATGTTTCTATGACAAGCTTACCATGCTCTGCTGCAGCACCTTCAAGTCTGCCCCATAAACCAGAAGTAGTGCATTCACTTCTACCAAGTACTTCATGAGGGCTAATGAGGAACAGATCATTTAGTCTGCTCACCCCCTTGTGGGGATATTAGCCACCCTGCTTCTGGTTTAGGAGGCAGGCAGTCTGGCACACCTGGTGATGTGGCTGCCCAACATGGGAGGTTTACCAGATAGACAGAGCAATAGTGTGAAGACTCACCTGTATGGAGCTAGCATAACTTTGCAAGTGTCAGTGACTATATTCATTAGAATTGCATGAATGTAAATGTTTATAGCCAAGGACAAACCTAGAAATACACTTTCCGTTTACATAACACATTTATATTCATATTGGAGATTATTTGCCAATACAAGTTACAAGCAGGTTTAGCAGCTTGTCTCCTCATGAAAAAGCTGGCACTTGCCTTTCAAACTGGCTTTCATTTTTTATTTGTTTGTTTTTTTTGATGAAGCTTATGATCTGACATGGGATTGCAAAATCTTGTTGAAATATGTTCTGAATAAGAAATATTTCCAATAGAAATGAGGAAAACATGTATTTCTCCCATCAGAGATTACAAAAGCTATTTGGTAGTGTAGATGGGCATTCAGTTTTGGAAGCTCTACTAGCCTCCAAAATATATTAACAGCCATAATTAAAGTTATACATGTAAGACACAAAATGTCTTTTAAGCAGGTATTTAGAGTAGACTTTTATGACTTTGCATGCTTAATCCCCCTTCCCTCCCCCACTTCACCTGAGGCACTGCCTGGGCCACCATCTGGCTGGAGCAAGGAGCAAGGTGGGGAGGCAGAAGGGTGGCAGCCCCCCCATGAAGACCCAGGCTGGGGTCTTGTGGGCCACTGAGAGGGTTTAAACCACACTCCCTCCCCTCCACCTGAGTCTGCTGGCTCACATCCCCACCCACTCCACTCCAAGGAGGAGTAGTCTAGCAGGGACTGCTGCACCCCTGCCAGGCGGACCAGGCCATGTCCCCAGCCCAGTTTCCCACCCCCACCCCCTTGTCAGCCAGCCCTCACTGCCCCAACTAGAGAGCAGAGGGGCAGGGTCAGCCCTGCTCTGCTCGAGCAGACAACATAACCCAGCCCAGGGTTGCAAAGTATTCTGCGATGCTGGGGGACTGGTTTAACTTGACCCAGGAAAGGGTCTGGGACAGAAGTTTTATAAACTGGTTTGACCTATATCAGTTAAGTCTGATACTACATTCAACCAGGTTTATCTTAAACCAGCTTTGGCCATTTTGAAACTGGTTTATGTGCACTGAACTTCTGTTCTGTTGCATGTTTAAACCAGTGTCTGGTCACTTAAACCAGTTTATGTGTAGCTAATATCCCTAGCCATAATGTTTAATGGTTGTCTGTAGATTTCTAGTAAAACAGTTTAATTTTAAACATACCATGCTACAAGATTATCAGGTTTGAGAACATTTTTCTTGTTCCAGCTATCACTGCTGCCTATTATAGTATTAAGCGCACTCTACATATGCATATAAGGTAATTCCGTGACCCCCAAACACCGTACCATCTAAGCTCACACACACTTTTACTGTACTCGACCTCACAATGTCCCTAAGTCCACACATTACAGGTAAGGAACTGAGACATGATTTGACCAAGGTCACACAAGAAGTCTGTGATGGGGAAAGGTAAAGACTGTGCCTATATCCCAACCATATAACTGATCCAGGTTAGTTTCAGGGTAAAATTCTGCTCTGTTACACATATCCCTCTGATTTTAGTCACTGAGGCCCAGATCCCCTTTGATTTGATTAAAAACCTAAAGAACCCTGAAGTTCTGGACCTCTACACAGATTTAAAGGAAGGTTGTAAAACTGCACCATGTGATGCATAGAGTGAGTCCAGCAACGCAGAATCCTCTCTCTTCATATATCCTGCACTACCTGCCAAAAAGTAATGAATCTCTTGCAGTCCTCATGTTTGTGAAAACAGAAATATATGCCTTGGTGCACCCTAGTGTCACAAAGAGGAGGAAATGGCAGAGAGGAGACAGCTTCCTGCAAGCATGCTCACATACTACCTGCTCCTTTGGGAATCCACCATGGCTTCAGAAGGTGCTCCTTGACACCTTAGTTCCTAGTTCTTCTTCCCCTACTTTACAAAACTCCCAATGTGTTATTTTTGTGCATTTCTCTGAATATCTAAGGTGGAGTTTGAAAAATATTATTATTTTGCCCCCCCACACACCTTTTTTTTTTGTAAACAAAAGAAAATAGTCCTTTTCCTTTTCTCAGCCTGCCACACATACGTCCATCCTTGCTGCTAGAAGATTTACAGGAAACCCTCGCTATTTGCAGATTTGCGGTGCACTCTGGTGATACGTTTACATTCAGTAAGCTTGCAAGTGGACTTAGTGCAGCCTTGATAGATAGAACGTACAGTATTAATGAGTCCACTGTGTGATACATTAAAAAAAAACTGTCTCCATCTCCCCCACCCCACCCTGCTGCTAACAGTGCCACCGGCAGCTGCAGGAGCTCCCAGCTTACCGCCACCGGGCTCCTGCCTCCTCTGCCACACTCCCGCCACCACTAGCTCAGCTGTGCCCCCACAGCAACTGGGGGCACACACCACTTATGTGTCTCCAGCCTGTTTATCCTAGCCTATTCGCAGATCCCAGTATTCACAGATTTCCCCATTTGCGGGAACGTATCCCCTGCAAATGGTGAGGGTCTCCTGTACTTCATATACTTTCAACTTTCAATAACTATTCTTGCTACAGATAGTCCCATTTACTATAGAACAATCTGATAATTATATCCTACCAACTGAATAAAGTAATGAGCTTTCTTTGAACTATTCCATCCATGTGGGCACCATCCTCATCCACATGGGCACCAATGACCAGCTTGGAGTGCTCCCAGCTGAGTCATGAAGCGCTACAGGGATTTGGGAGCAGGGCTAAGAGGTCCGGGGGCGCAGGTGGTGTTTTCTTCAATCCTCCCAGTCTTGGGCTACAGGCTGAGGAAAGAGAGGAAGATCCAGGTAGTTAACCAAAGACTGCAGTGCTGGTGTCATCGAAGAGGCTTTAGCTTCAGCCCGCTCTTTGGTGAGAGAGGCAGCAAGCTGCTGGGAAGGGACAGCCTCCATCTCTCTCTGCTAGGGAGGAGGCTCTTCTCAGCCAGACTGGCTGACCTTCTCCACTGGGCTTTAAACTAAACCCGCTGGGGGATGGGGAGACTACTGCCACTGCTGGCCCACTGAACAACCCTTGAAAAGCCAGGAGGCCAAGGCACATAAGGAAACCCACTCCTGTCCCAGCCCTGGAATGAACTGTAGGCAACACTACGGCCCCCAAGGGGACACTTGCATGCCTATACACAAATGCCAGGAGCTTGGGGAAAAAACTGGAGGAACTTGTCCTCCTGCTAAATGCAAATAACTATGATGTCATAGGGATAACGGAAACCTGGCGGGACTCCACCCATGACTGGGCCACAGGTATAGATGGCTATACCCTGACCAGGAGGGATTGAGTGGACAAAAGGGGCAGAAGTGTAGCTCTCTATGTCAAGGAAAGCTACACATCCCTGCAAGCCGACATTGGCACCCATGGCGGATGACTTGAGACCCTCTGGGTTAAAATCCATGGAGCACAGGAGATGCTGTGGTGGGTTTCTACTACAGAGCCTCTACCCAGCATCAAGACCTTGACGAGGAGTTTGCCAGGGAATTGGCTGAGGCCACACGCTCCCGGTGTATGGTTGTCATGGGAGACTTCAACTACCCAGACATCTCGTGGGAGGAGCACTCAGCCAAATCCAAGAGGTAGCAAAGCTTTTTCTTGGGCATGGATGACCTCTATCTGATGCAGGAAGTCTACGGGCTGATGAGAGGTAAAGTGCTGCTCTGGGGACGACTTAATCAGTGACCTATCGATAGAAGGGAAGCTGGGTGACAGTGACCATGACCTGATCACCTTCACCATCTGCCATAAAGCTGGCAAGTCAGTCAGTAACACAGAAGTCCTCAACTTCAGGAAAGCTGACTTTGACAAGTTAGAGAGGCTTGTCAGTGAGGCCCTAAAGGGCCACAACTCAAAGGGGAGGGGAGCTCAAGACGAGTGGTTGCTCCTCAAGGGAACAATCCTGGATGCGCAAGCAAGGTCTATCCCATCTTGGAGGAAAGGCAGCAAAAGGGCACAACAGCCCCCTTGGATCTCCAGGGAACTAGCGGACCTCCTGCATCTTAAGAGGAAGACCTACAAAGGATGGAGGACTGGAACCACCACCAAGGAGGAATACTCTGCTCTGGTCCGGACCTGCAGAGAGCAAACTAGGAAAGCCAAGGCTGCAATGGAACTCCAGCTAGCTACAAATATCAAGGACAAGAAAAAGTCCTTTTTCAGATATGTGGGGAGCTGGAGGAAAAGCAAGGGCAACACTGGACCCCTGCTAAACCAGATGGGACAAATGACAATCGATGCCCATGAAAAAGCAAACTTATTAAATGGGTACTTTGTGTCAGACTTTCACCAGTCCCATGGGATGCCCCTGCCCACTGTGGGTCAGGGAAGCCTGGGTGAGGGAGAT
>NW_017729004.1:50548491-50551315 GCF_001723915.1 Gavialis gangeticus | reverse complement strand
TCCATAGATGCTTCTCAAGCAAATCCTGGGACGTCATTCTCCCATTGTACTCGGCCTTGGTGAGGCCGCAGCTGAAGTACTGCGTCCAGTTTTGGACTCCACAATTCAAAAAGGAAGTGGAGAAGCTTGAGAGAGTGCAGAGGAGAGCCACACGCCTGATCAGAGGTCAGGAAAACAGACCTTATGATGAGAGGCTGAGAGCCATGGGACTCTTCAGCCTGGAAAAGCGCAGGCTTAAGGGCAATCTGGTGGCCACCTATAAGTTTATCAGGGGCATTCAGGATCTGGGGGAACGTCTGTTCACCAGAGCGCCCCAAGGGATGACAAGATCAAACGGTCACAAACTCTGCTGTGACCAATTCAGGCTGGACATAAGGAAGAACTTCTTCACTGTCCAAGCCCCCAAGTTTTGGAATAGACTGCTGCTGGAGGTGGTTCAAGCACCCACTTTGAATGCCTTCAAGACACATTTGGATATTTATCTTGCTGGGATCCTATGATCCCTGCTGATTTCCTGACCCTGGGGCAGGCAGCTGGACTCGATGATAGTTCAGGGTCCCTTCCAGCCCAAATGTCTATGAAATCTATGAAATGTTCTGTAACTATCAGAGCTACACAAACAGATGGACACACTATGGCCCAGTTCTCCTAAGGCAGATGTATGTTTCATAGAAATAAAAATATTTGAAAAAGACTTCAACATATATGTTGAATTTCCTAGTCAGTCTGTCCTATTTAATGCTATAAATACAAACTAAGATGAAAGTGTAAGCGGCCATGTGACATCATTTAAATTGAAATAGTCTGCATAAATTAAGAAATACCCATTTACTGAGTCACAGATGCTGTTGGAGCTTCGCAAACTTCAAGTGGGAAAAAAAATTAAAAAAACAAGCACATTTGATTACTATGCAACTCATGCATTATTCTGGAGCCATTGCCAGATTTGGATGTGTTGTGAAGTAGGGAAGCAAGCAGCCCTCATAGCAAATCTCAGAATTCACCATTAGCTGTGTTAGTGCTGAAGAATGCAATAAAGGAGATGACCATGGAAAATGTAAATCCATTATACAAAGATGTGAATGCATTAAATATAATTGCATAAGCAGCAATGGTATCATAAAACACTGATGCTACTAATGCATTCCAAAACTTGGCCTGAGGGACTGAACCTTTTAAATACACTGACAGTTTGCCCTGAAAGCTTCTCTATAAATACTTTAGCCACTTGAACAGAAAGGTTGAAACAGAAACCCTCCCTGTACTTTATTACAGCTTATTGTAGAGACACCATTAAAACTTTTTTTGTAATGAGAAAAGGTGCACAAATATTTAAAAACCTAACACTGCTCATGAAAACGAATCTAAAAATTCTGCTTTTCATCACCCCAAAAAACAGTTCATAAAATTCAATTTATTTCATGTGCACATGTATTAAAATAAGAACAAAAATGAATTTAAAACTGCTTCAGATCCATAACAAATGAGAATATATGCATAAATTATCATATTTAAACAAACTGATGCTTTATAAGAAAACACTTGAAAATTATTTTTGCTCTATCTACCTGCCAACAGAACTAGCCAAAACACGCTCATCCAACGCCACTGATTTTAGCAACCTCTGAGGTGTTGGTGTTAAATCCTGGGGGTTTTTTTAATTGTGTGTCTACCCCTTCACATTGCAAAGATCACCTTCAAAATAGAAAGCAATCTATAAAGTTGAAAGTTGAACCAGTAATTGTTTATTCTAGAAACCAAAGGTTACTTATGAAACCTGCTAAAGTCAATCAGGGCTCTTTAGGGCTTTGTAACAGATAGCCATTGGCTTTGAAGTTTTTGAAAGATGGGATGGAATCCAGTCTG
Organism: Gavialis gangeticus; assembly: GCF_001723915.1. Classification (NCBI taxonomy): domain Eukaryota; kingdom Metazoa; phylum Chordata; order Crocodylia; family Gavialidae; genus Gavialis; species Gavialis gangeticus. Next base: position 50,549,449 of record NW_017729004.1, on the reverse strand, counting down.
AATCTGTTTAGGAGAAGGAACCACCACCAAGGAAGTGCAAAGGACTGCACAACCTCTTCCCTGCCACCTGCATCTAATCCAGTTTCTCTTCTGAGCTACTAAAATAGCCTCTGACTACTTCAAATGGGGTAACTCAATCATAAAAATCATAGGGAAGTAGGGTTAGGGACCTCCAGAGGACAACTAGTCTAACCACATGCCTGAGGCAGGATCATCCCTATTGAAACCGTTCCATACAAATTCATAATCTAATTTCTTAGTAGGGATGCACTGATAAAGATTTCTTGGACCAGTACCTATGGCCAAGTATTAAAATGAGCCATATTGGCCAATACCAATCCGATTACTGATATGCAAGCCCAGCAGCTTGGAGAGCAGCATCCAGCTGGTAAGTCTATTGGGGGAAAGGGAAGGGGTGCGAGGGGGGAGGTAGATCAAGGCCCCTATGGTGAAGGAGGGAGTAGGGCTCGGCAGGGGCATGTGCAGCCCAACTGGAGAAGGGTAGGGCACAGGACAGAGAGGCAAGCAGCTCATCTGTGGGGCACGGGGAGATGGGGAATGCAGCTCCCACCACTCCATACACCCCCAGGAGAGACATGGGGGGTACATGCCCCCCTGATCTGTGCCTGGGCCGAGGGCAGGATGCTGCTGCGGACTGAGGCCAGGGCTGCACTATTCCCAGCAGGGGCACTGGGCCAAGGCTGCGCCTGGGGTGGGGGGCGATGGTGCTGGGAAGGGGGGCTATGACAAATTTTGGGGTGGCTGTAGCCCACCTTATGGCCTCTCTCTCCCAGCACCACCACCACCTGCCCCAAGTGCAGCCCTAGCCCAACACCCCCATTGAGAAAAGCCCAGCAGTGCCCCCAGCCCTGAGTGTGGAACAGCAGCCTGCCCCCACCACATGCACAGATCCAGGGGCATGTGCCCCCCATACCTCCCCCAGGGATGTGCACAGCAG
>NW_017729004.1:50542658-50543491 GCF_001723915.1 Gavialis gangeticus | reverse complement strand
CTCTCTCTCCCAGCACCACCACCACCTGCCCCAAGTGCAGCCCTAGCCCAACACCCCCATTGAGAAAAGCCCAGCAGTGCCCCCAGCCCTGAGTGTGGAACAGCAGCCTGCCCCCACCACATGCACAGATCCAGGGGCATGTGCCCCCCATACCTCCCCCAGGGATGTGCACAGCAGCAGGAGCCTTCACACCCACCCCCGGCCCCGCTAGGTGAGCCACTCATGGCTCTGTCCTGTGCCCCAACCCAACCTGGCTGGGCAGCGCCTGCCCCTGCCCCAGCCCCACTTTTTCCCTCACTATGGGGGCCTCAATCTGTCCCCCCCATGCCGCTTCCCCTTCCATCCACAGACTAACTGGCCAGATGCTGCTCTTCAAGCTGCCAGGCTCCACTCCTGGTCACATGCATGCAGTGGCTGCTCCCGTTTGTGTAGCATTTATCGGCAACATTATTAGCCATATCAGCCAAAAAAGCTGATTGTCAATAATGTATATTTCCCTTTTATCGGTGCTGATATGATATGGGCCAATGTATCAATGTGCCTCTATCACTTAGTAAAACTACCCTTAGCCCTGACATAACACAAAACATAACACCTTAACCTGCCACAGGTAAAGCAGGAGGACCATAATGAGAAGTGTCCTGTTGCTGCAAAAAGTTATTATTATATACTCGCGAGATCCCAAGTAGAAAGCCTTGCCCTCTACTATAAAGGAAGGTAAAAAACTCAGATGAGCATGGACGTGCAGTATGTGGTACTGCAGACTTGCCTGCAGCACCAGACACTGCATGTAGGTGTTCCCCACACTGCTACTTTGCAGCTGGGGCGGGGGG
>NW_017729004.1:50539572-50542561 GCF_001723915.1 Gavialis gangeticus | reverse complement strand
GCAGTGTGGACTGCCCAAAACCAGAGCCTGGCTGGGTGGAGCCACACTCCCAGCTGCAGGACCACCATGGCTGCAGCTCCCCAAGGCCCCCAGGGCTCCAGGTAAGGCTGCTGGGGCCTGCACAGTTGCTGGTCCTGGCCTCCTCTACCCCACCCAGGGTAACCTGCCACATGCCAGAGCACGTGCAACATGGGCGTCCCCTGGGGACAAAAAGCAGCACAAGGTGTGCCACTGCTATTTGTCCCCAGGGAAACAAACGTCTACGCTCATCTGGATGCAGTTCCACAGTCTATATTAATCTGACTACGAGGTAAATTCCTTCCTGACCCAAAATATGGCTATCAGTCTGATCCCAAACAGATGGTAAGACCATCTAGCTAGGAACCTTTGGCTTTGAGTGCCAACAGGAGCACTGACACACTCCCCAGACTTGGCTACAGCCAACACCCAACAGAGATACCAACTCAGCTTCTGATTAGTGGCAAAAGATTTAAGGGTCATGAAAGGAAGAGGGGCCCATACCCTTCCTAATGCCAAGATTTAATAACGGAATCTCCTCAGAGAGGAGTGAAGAGGCAACACAGAGGACTATAGAGAGAGTATTATATAATATAATATAATATAATATAATATAAGGAAGTGTCATAATATAGAAGTCGAAAAGAAGCAGTTTCTAACAAGTCAATAATTTATATCAAAACTGGCTAGAGAATTATACTTCAAACAAAAATGTTTCAAGAGAAAATGCTTCTGACCCAAGACTTCTAACCAGCTCTAATTGTTCAATTCTGAATTTAAGCAACTCTTTCTCACTAGCAGCATGCCATCTGTAACCAGCAACATGACATATATATTAACTCTAGACCTGTTCCATATTATTAAAAGTGACTATTTACTAATTTACCATATTTAAAAGTGGAAAATAATGTTACCCTGGCTACTTATACTACCTAAGTTCACCTTTTGCTCGCTTTCAGATGTTAAACTTAAATATTCAAAACTTCTTTTAAGAGTTCAGTCCTCAATCTGGTATAAATCATTGGCTTCAAATAGGCCAATTTACACTAATTAAGAGTGACGTAACTGAGGGAAGAGGGAGCATAGGGGCAACCACTCTGGGCACTGATTTGGAGGGCAGGAGCAGAGGGTGAAAAAAAAGCAGCTGCTGGTGACAGCCATGTGTTTTTGAATGCAAACAGAAAATTGCTGCTTCCATTTTGCCCAGAGCACCCAGCCACAACCTTACATTGTTGCTAATTAAATGTCTGAACCTTTACTCCAAGTCAATGATACTCAACTTCTGGCCTGGGGGCTGGATCTGACCTATGATGCCATGTCATCCAGCCCATGAGGCTCCCCATGGGTCTGGAAATCTGGCGACAGGGGAGTGGCAGCAACTGCCAGCACTCCCCCCACTTCCAAATTTCCAGACCCATGGGGAGCTTCACAGTCCAGATGACACAGTCCCACACACCAGATCAGGCCAGCTCATGGTTGTTCTTTGGCCAGATCCAGCAAAGAGGGTCAAGCCAGTGTTCAGGCTCATACACATGGACTGACCCCATATACCACCCCATCCTGGATAAGGCCTGCGGACCAACCCCACATGGAAGATCAGGACCACAAACCAGTCCAGCATGATCCATCCAGTCCACAGGGCCAGAGAAATTGAGCACCATTACTTATAGATCATCCCAAAATACATTCCTTTATATATACTGTAAATTTTTGCTTTGTATATTACAACAGGAAAAGTAAAAGTAATTTCTATCTTAAACTGGCTTTGCTAGACAAAGCTCCTTATTTTAAAGTCTGGATATTAAGAATTAAATATCATATTTAATTGATAAGCAGGGATCTGCGTTTTCTGTTTGCTGCAAAAAAATGTGGAAAAACACAGATTTTCAACTTTGAAGGAGAAAAACCTGGGAAGCTGTGGGTTTCCCTTTGCAGGCTTGCAGAGTTCCAGCCTCCAAGGGGGTGCTTAGGGCTGGAGGGAGTGGGATGCAGCAGGCACCATGTGCACATGTACATGGCAGCCAGGCAGTGTGGCAGAAACCAGCTACTTCCAGGTAAGTCTATGGGGGCAGGGAGGAGGGACAGAGGCACAGGCAATGCAGTGGGGGCACCCCATGATTTCTGTGCCTGGGATACAGGGCACAGGGCTGCAGTCAGCTCTGGACAGGAGCTGCCTCTGTAGCCCAGCAGGTGGGACCTGGTGCAGGAGGGAGCACCACGCTGCCATGGCCACAAAAGTGAGGTGCCCTCTGCCTGCCTGACAGTAGTGTGGAGCACAACTCTGCACCGCAGCTGCAGCCACAACCACCACTACTGCCACACCTCACCTTGGTGGCCATGGCAATACAGCACTCCTACCCATACTAGGTCCCACCTGCTGGGCTGTGGAGGTGGCTCCTGTATGGAGCTACTCTGGTCAGGCTGCAGCCCTGTACTCCGTGCCCCGCTGTGGGTGCAGAAATCTGGGGGGTACATGTCCTGCTGCCCCTCAATGGGTCACCTGTACCCACACACCACCTTCCCTATACACCTACCCCCTTCCTTACACACTGGGAGTCTGGGGTCTGGGGGCAACGGGTCAGGAGTGAGGGGCACCAGCAGGACTAGGGGAGCTGTGGGTTGGGAGTGAGGGGCATTGGCAGGACTGGGGGGAGGCTTTGGCTTGGCAATGAGGGGCCAGAGACAGGCAATGAATGTCAGGGGCAGGGCACCAGTATATCAGGGCTGCTCAGTGCCACAAAGGAGTTGGGGTAGGGAGGGGAGGGGAAGACAGCCACAGCTGGACTCACATCCTGGTGAGCAAAGGGGACAGGGGGGACTCTGATTTTCTATGATAAAAAACCAAAATCAAACGCTAAACTATATAGGTATTTAGAATTTATTTTATTATAATGATTGAGGTACTGTTAAGCTTCCATACTGCTTTAAAATTGTAAATATATCAATAAAACATTGTGTTCTACTGATACCT
>NW_017729004.1:50527878-50539454 GCF_001723915.1 Gavialis gangeticus | reverse complement strand
ACACACACACACACACACACACACACACAGTGGCATTTCATATTAAACACAGAAAAACACGGATTTTGAGTTTTTTAATCTGAGAACTTGGGAATTTTTTTTATCACAGAATTTGGGATTTTTAAACAGAGAAAACCAGAATCCCAGTTGATAAGTTTATCACTTTTACTGAATACTGATAAGCTTGTAAATGAAATATGATATATTAATTTAATATATAAGGCTAAAATGCATTATATTTGAGGTCTTACAATGACACACTGTTCTCAAACATAAATTTATTCACAGAAACTTCACTCTCAACCAGTCACCTTATTCTTTTTTGACAGCTAGCTGTAAATGTAATTAGTGGATCACTAATACAATATATGGGGGAATTAAAAAACGTACAGCTACCAATTTTCAGTAGCTCCTTGTTTTTACATCCAGTGGGTCTCCACATGGGCACAGCAATTTGCCTGCACACTATGATTTGCAGGATTGCAGCCTAAAAAAAACGTAGCTCTTGCAAACTGTAATTAACACTAAGATTCTTAGTGAGTAGCAATATTGGAAAATATCCAACTATACAGAAAGATATGACCAAACAAGAAAAAATGCACTACAGTATAACCTCATAAATCCGGCACGCTCAGGACCAAGCAGTTGCCAGAAATTTGAAAACGATGGATTTTTTAAACCAGCATGGCAGCCGGTTGTGGAGCATGGGGGGCAAAGGGTAGCAGAGGCTGGTCCCAGAGCAGTGGCCACACACAGAGTGGCGGTGCAGGTTGGCAAATGGCAGTGGCAGCTGCCATGTGCAAGCTTCCCCTCCACATCCGGGAGGGCGGGGGCAGTGGTGGAGTGGTGGCCGGTCCTGGAGCAGCAGGGGGAAGTGCCGGATTTTTGATAATTCCGGATTTTTGGTATATGGCTTTATGAGGTTATACTGTATTTCAAAATACAGAATACACAGAATACAGTCATATACATGGAAATCGTGCGCATGATATAATAGTGCTTGTGGACCCCTGTGAGGATTGGCGTCACATTGTATAAACGTAGGAAGAGAGATGGACAATACTTACTGGTTTAGTGTTACATCGAGAATGAACGATAACCCAAAAGCATCAACCTGGAAGCTGGCTCGAGCAACGTGAGTGGACTGCAATATCAAAAAGGTTAGAACAAATTAGTGTTTAGGTCCAAACTATACCATATAGATTGTTAAACATAATAAAGCCAGAAATAAATATAATTTGCTAAATATTGAAGTACCATTAGCCAATCAGAATTCTTACTGAAATGACATAACAGTGTCAAATTGTACTGAGCAAATGTATTTTTTCCTTAGGCTACTATTCTTATTATAACATCTGTTTTTATTGCAGCAGGATGACCAAAAACAAATAAAAAGAGAATAAGTGCTTTCATAATAATCTTAACTTCACAAGCCATTCTCAGAATTAGCTTCTCCAGAGAGGAATTATCTTTGAATGGTAACCAACTGGGGTTCTACCTCTTGTATATCATCTCCACATTGAACCACAGGACCTGTAGTCCACAATTCCTTTCTTTGGAATTCACATTCTGAGCAAGAATGTAAAACACAAGGTGGCTTTCCCTGGCTAACTGTCTAATTTACCTCTGGATCTGAGTCTGGAGGCAGGACTTCTGGAAAATAGTGATATCTACCAATATGAAACACTCTTTTGGTTGGACTGTTGTGTTATGTTCCGTCCTCAGAGATACTGAATATTCTAAAATCCCACTGACATACGAAATTAACTGACCCTTTAGATCCCTGGAATATTCTCCATACTAAGTGTATATATAAGGTCAAAAGAATTGTTGAATAAATTGTGGAGCCATGCAATAAGCTGCACATATCATAAACTGTTGGCTGTCTTGATAACATCCTATGCAACAACCCATCTCTACCAGAGCCACTTCCAACACTCCAAAGCCCTGAGAAGCTCCAAAGGCTGCCATTAAAAAGGAAAAAAGAAACAGGAAGAAAAGAGAGAAATAAAACACTAAGTAATTTTCTTTCCATTCTTTCTGGTTAAATATATCCGTTTTCCATTAAACCAAGACCATACCCATTCAATCCTGCACCAAAAATAAGTGAAAAGTCCAATTTTTTGCAGTCATCTTGGCTGGAATTGGGACCTTTATTCCATTAAAAAAAAAGGGAAATTCCTAGATTTCTGAGAGAACACGGCCATTTTTCCTAGCCCTGAAAAGCCTCAAAACTGATTTTTTTCATGGAATTGCTACTTAGTCAATTTTGGATGAGTTTTATTTTTTCTTAGCTCTGTGAACAAATGCAATCAAATACCAGATTTAGTACTTAAATATACATCCAATCACTTAAAACATACAAAAGAAAATTTATCATCTTCCACAAACATTGCCCCCTTAACCCAAATCAATGTCCACAGGAGTCATGCTCTTTTCTTTGCTTTCTTTCAATTTGACAGTTTTTTTGTTCCCATCAATGTCAGTCTTTTTCTATATAATTATTTACCTCTTTTTTTCCCCTAGAAATCTGAAAAACACAAATCTTTCTATCTTATACTTGGATGAGTTTTAAATTTAAATAGTTATAACTTTTCTCTCCCTTTGAACTTTCTATACCAGTGGTGCTCAACCTATGGCCCACAGACTAGATTTGGGCCCTAAAGTGAATGAATCTGGCCTGAAGATCAGTGGGGACCATGGGCAAGCAACTCTGTCTGATCTGGCCCATTCTCTCTCTTGTGCTAGGAAACTGGTAACCTCTACAGGCCTCCCTGCTCTCCACGCCCCCACCCCTACACTTCCCTCTGGCCAGGGGCAGATCCAGAAGAACAGTAGCCATGTGGTTACCCCTGCCCCTTCACCTGTGTAGTATGTGTGCAGTGAGCTCTCTCAGCTCACCAGCATGTCAACTCAGCTCCTGCCACAGGTCCATATATGCCATGGCCCCCTGAGCTTACCAGCTGCTCAGCACAGGCTCTGGCCAGAGCCCCTGATTTTACACAACTCCTGAGAATGCTGGTATGAGCACCACCACCACTTTTTCCCCTTTTTCCCCCTGATGCTGAATTCCTGTGGGGGTGAGGGGGAGGGGGAAAATAGCAATAGCATTCACCCCTAGGCTCCACAGCCACTTTTTTTTTTTTTTTTAATTTCCTGTCTTGAACCAAATCACCCAGATCAGCTCTAAATGCTATTGACTGAGTTAGCTCAGTTGTTCAAGTCTGTGTGGTGCTACCACCAGCAAATATCCTACCTCCCAGACTCTTCAGCCTGTGGCTTCAGATACTCCCAAATCCATGACAGACATCCTATGTGCAAGCCCAGAGGCCTGGGAGTTCAGATGCCCCCTACTCTCAGTTGCCCCTAGTCAAAAGGTTTAAGGAACCATCTACAGCAAAAGCCCAAGAGCAATCCCACATCATAATAAATTGTGTAGCCCAGATCCTTGCATTTGGAGGCATTTGTAGACTCTCACTTAGCCATGTGAAAGCAGGGCCCCTGACTAGAGCCTGTCCCAGTCAGCTGGTTATCTAAGAAAGATCACCTCTGGTAGAAGCCATGCTGGTGAGCTCAGAGAGCACAGCCAGAGGGTGCGGCTATTCCCTCCTCACCCCAATCCTGGATTGGTCCAAGCTTACAGCAAGCACTGCTTAACAAAGGTACGCTCTTATTCTCTTTCTCTCCTCTCTGACATTGGTGGGAGGTAAAGGGAGATGGCTGTCAAAGGGGAGTGCAACTTGGTCACAATTAGCCCTCCCACCACTCTAAAAAGACTGAGCTCTCCAATTTTTACAGTTAAAATTACTCAGTCACCTGCATCAGATATGCTCTAAATTATGGCCAACCGCCCCTTGTTCCTGTTAGATATGGTTGTCCCAGCTACACACCCTTTCTCTCAGAACTAACTCTCACATGCCCAGGGCCAATCGCTAGGATGTTGCGATCTAGGAAAACATGTCATAACTGTGCCACCCAGTGATCACACTGTACAGCTGGAATCCTGACAGGGTCAGGTAATCCAGTTTTGTAGCTACTGTGTGCCACTAGGGCAGCACGCAGCAGTTTAAGCCAGCTGGAGAACTGGGCCCAATAAAACCTTATTTAAAAAAAAAAAATGGCAATTAAGATATTAGGACATTTATCCTAAAAATCCATTCTGCAAGATCCATTGATATATCACTTCCACAAAAATGCCTATGAGGAGATCACCAAAACAGAATTGTTCACAGAATTTTATTGAGTGTAGTAAGTAGCTGGAAGGTTGTTTGGTAAGAAAAAGGCTGTTCAGTAAACTTTCAATACAAAGGGTAAAGGAAACTAATAATGAACAGTGAATAATGAAAGTAATAATGAACATTGTTAACTATCCCAAACAAAATTTAAGTAATAAGCACACATTTTAAAAATAGTGATTTTTCAGTGCTGAGAAAATAAAACATCTTGCTGAATCTAGTGGAAGCATTAGAGAAAGCTCAGGTTGCATCTCCTCTTTTAGATGCCTGAATACTAGCCATAGAATTTCATCAAGTGAAACATGCATCTTCTCGATGAGCTTCTATTTGAGACACTTCAAAGTAACAGGGGAATTACCTCATTCATAGCTAAGTTCTAGTGGTTCATTTCCTCATTGTTAAAAATGTCCTGTGTATCCAAATTCTCTTCCCCCACTCCCAGTTTTGCAAATTTAGCTATTTAAGAAAATACAGTGTTACAATTTTATTAGTCAATTAATACCAGAAATTGTAACTCTAATACTTTAAGATTATGGTGTTCTCAGGATATTAAAATTATTCTTGAAACCTCTACTCCCTCTGCCTGCAGCAAAGCTTGTTCAAAACCTTAGTTTTGCTGTGAAATAACACTAAAATGCTGGTATCATTTTAAGTAACACTCAGGACCCTTGAATATGGAGAATATGGGAGCAAAGTTAATTTTCTTAGTGTTTCCAGTGATGCCCATGCAGCACCCCTCCCTCCCACTCCCCAGTTTGTATTTCACTTTCAATCCAACCTTCCACCATTTACATGTGCAGTTCTCAGGACAAAACCTAGGAGGGTTGAGAGATGTCCAGATCTGGGATGATCTTCACTGAAACTGCCCGTAAAGCATGGAGTCTATCAAGACTATCTTTCCACAAATCAACAAGTTGGTCTTTGTTTCTCAGCTCTAAGGCAGCAAGCAGTGTGTGCTCCTGATTTGAGTTCCTAATTCTTTCTTCTCCGGTTAGATTTGCCACTTCTTTTTTTACAGCTTCTCGATGAAAATAATATAGCGGTTTAACAACCTCCTATTTAATCAACAAATACAGACACTTTCTTCTCAATCATTTTTGTTTATCCATTAGCAAATACCAATTTGTTGAGTAAACCTCTCACTTCAGCAAATTAGTCAGTCTTTCTGAGCTTGCTTACACACCAGCACCTAGCTACTGCACAAAAAAATGTATACAGAAACAGCCATTAGCTGTACTGTATATTAATACATCTATTGAATGCAGTGAGCATTGTGGAGCATGGTATTTTATGCCCTTAACAATAAGCTAACTTATATACTATTTATGATCTGTCTACATAACGTAACTGATAAATCCAAATATGTAATCAGCAATGACAGCAGCCATTGCTTAGATAATAATGAGTGCAGGTCTAAGAGGCATAAGGTTCTTGACTATTAAACATATTGCACCATATTGATCTTGTCTGAAAAATTTCCTCCCCAAATATATACTAGTGATGTACAATTATTATGCTAATGGATACTGCAGGTGACCCTAGACCTCCATTATTCCCCAAAAAACTGTTAAAAGGGAATTAAGTGTGTGAGTACATATCAATATTTTATGGTAGCACATATTAAACAGATGTAGTTATCAAAAATGTTATAAACCCAGGAAACTCACCCTGAAGTTTAAACTTAAAAATAGAAAAGCAAAATTACCGCAACCAAACAACCTGAGACCTTCCCTGCTACAGAACTCCAAAACTTCAAGTATTGTTGAATATCACTGTACATGGGCTACTGTTGAATAATTTATTTTTTAGGAGTAATGGGTATTTCCTCACCACTTGCTTCATTACAGAAAGATCCTACTTTACTAGACAATTTAACTCTATCTTGTCTTGATGCCAGGAGAAGAGCATTGTGTAAAAAAATAAATAAATAAAATCTATTAAAGCATTACAGCATAATTGTAAGAAACAAGGGGGTTTCTTTAGTGATATCATTTATTTGACCAACTGCATAGTTGAGAGAGTTGTTAGACAAGCTTTGTGATCTTCCTCTGATGGTGCGTTGTGCCCAAAGACCTAATGTATCCCCCAATTATACAGCTGGTCCAATAAAAAATATTACCAACAAAATCCCTTGCTTCTTTCATTTCCTACACAGTCACAGCTATAACAAACAAAATTGTATGCTTGTTGGTGGTTGTCACTAGAGTCCAGTGTTAAAGTTCCTGCTGCAGGAGATCCTGTCAGTAATAAATAGGAAAACATGGTAATTAAACCCAATACACACACATAGGTGCCCAAACAGTCATGCACAGAACTGCAGTGAGTTTTAATTAAATGGGATGCTTGAAGACTGTTTTGGTGAATATTGAAAAGTCCCTCTGAAGTCCTTCCTCAGGCCCTCAGCCTGCACCATTTCAACCTGTAGCGGGGGGCAGACAGGGGGAGGCAGGAAGCAGAAGCAGTAGAAGGGAGAGGGAGTCTGAAAACTCTGGTGGCAGCACCAGGAGTGCTAGGGAGAACAGCACTTGGACAGGGAGTCCAAGAGCCAGAGGTTAACCCCTGGGGGGCCGGATGTGGCCAACAGGTTACCAGTTGGATAACCCTGTCTTAAACAATTTTTAATTACTAAACAAACATACTTGTAAATGCTCAGAAGATTCACTTTGAATTCAAAAGGCAAGTTTTTTAACTTTATGAAAGGTATCATTCAATTTTGCATATGTGACAAAAAAGCTTTGCTTGAAGTGTAAAACAGCACTTGCTCCCAAGTTTCTCCAAAGCCTTCATAATACCAGCCGATGCTTTCCTACTTCTCCTAGGTTACCAACAGTCAGGACTTTCCATTGACTTTAAAAAGAAAAAGGTTAGAGGGGCATAAAAAGTCTCATCCTATTTTGATCATGATTTGATAAAAAAAAAAAAATCTGTTAATCATGAAAAATATTTTAAAAATTGAGGTTTTCAGTCTTGTTTTTAAAAGTCCAAAAAAGTTCTTTAGCTCAAAAACACTGACCAGCTCTTAACTACAGAGATGCACAGAAAATATATTTCAGTCCAGCTGATGAATATTCGTAGACTTAAACAGAGGATTCAGGATGGAGTCTTACCTCTAACAGACAGGAAAGGAAGAGGTTTCCCTTAAAGGGTTGATAGTGTAGGAGACAGTTTGTTGTGATAAAAAAAAAAATGAAGTATGATATTATCTTCCCCAATTATCAATGAGCAGAACTGATATAAAGGTTTTTCTCTGCACTTCATCTAACTATTAGGCTAAAAATTATCCTAAATATCTCAGCGAGGTCCTTAAAAATAAAAATTTGCCTTCACAATATTTGTAAATACTGAATTTACAATCTAATTATTTTAACAACCTAGATGTTAATAGACTAGAGAAGGTGGAAAACAGAAAATGAATTCAAGGATTACAGATATATGACAACAAAAGAAAAAAGGAATGTAATCAACATACTTTTTATGCCAAATAATTCAAGCAGAAGTAACTGGAAAGACACCTGCAAAGACTCTTCTCAACCACTCACTGAAGCAAGAAAATCAATTATTGGCTTGAAAACTGATGATATATTTCTTTTGAGAGAACCTAAACATTTTTAATAGCCAGAGTTAATGCACTGATAATTGACAACTGAATTATAAAAAACAGTTCCATAGGCAGAGGAAAGGAGGACTCTATAAAACACATGAACAAGAGTCATTATGCAAATATAATGAGAAAAGAATTTTGTTCCAAAATCAGGAGTGATCTAGAACTCCTGGAACCATAGTGTCAACACCTGGCACGTAATTAAATGCAATTGCACCTGGCCCTTCACCCCCAAAAGCTCTGGTCTCTGTCTCTTCTCAGCAGCCTGGACTCAGCATTGACTACAATCAATGTATCTGATACCTAAAATCATAGATTCATAGATTGTTAGGGGCTAGAAGGGACCTTGCAAGATAAGAGTCCACCCCCTCCCTGCACTAGGCAGGAAAGACAACAAGGTGGCCATCCAATCTCTTTTGGAAGTCCTCCAGGGTAGGTGATTGCACCACCTCTGGAAAGAGTCTATTCCACAGTCTGGATAGATACCCTGACTGTGAAGAAGTTTTTCCTAGTATTAAATGTAAAACTGTCTTCCAGGAGTTTGTGGCTATTACTCCTGGATTTCCCCAAGGGTGCCCTAGTGAACAGCTGTTCACCAAGCCCTTGATGAATTCCCCTGATGTAGCGGTAAGCTGCTACCAAGTCCCCTCTCAACCTTCTCTTTTTTAGGCTAAAGAGGCCCAAGTCCCTCAGCCCTTCCTCGTATGGCTTGCCTTGCAAGTTTCTGATCAATCATACAGGTGGCTCTTTGGACTCTGCCAAGCTCTCTCACATCCTTGTTGAAGTGCAGCACCCAGTAGCAAGTCTTCTTACAACGTATCATAGATAACTGAAACAATTCATAGGACTTTCATTTAAGGGCCAAAGGACTTTCATTTAAGGGCATCTGAAACTTATTAGGGTTATCATGAATAGCCTAGACCAGGGGTGGGCAACTATTTTGGTCTGAGAACAATTTAGGGAGTTTTAGTGAGCTGTTGTGGGCCGGGTCAGCACCCCCACCCCCATGTAACAGCTCACCAAAAATCCCTAAATGGCCCCTATGTGGGTCCTAGCCAAGGAGACCCCAGGATCACTGGGCAGTGAAAGCATGGGACCTAGGACAGAGCTACAATCTGCTCCTCACATACCCCTGCCCAAGGAAACAACACCCATCACAGGGACATGCGGGGGGTGGGTTGTGGCTCTGCCCTGGGCCCCAGCCCCATGCTGTCACCACACCATGATTCTGATCCCAGTGCCGTCTCTGCCCACCTGTCCCACTCTTGGATGCCACTCCCCACCTGCCCATGGCCCCAACCCAGTGTGGATGGGATGGGATGGGATGGGGCCATGGGTGGGCAGGTAGTAGAGTCCAGGAGTGGGACAGGCGGGAGAGTGGGGGAAGGGCTAAGGATCAGGATTGTGGGGTGGTGACAGCACTGGGTCAGGGACTGGAGCACAGACACAATCCACTGCCCTCATGTCCCTGTGAAGGCCACTGGTTCTGCAGTAGCAGAGTGTGGGGAATGGATTGCAGCTTTGCCTTCGGCCCCAGCCCTGCATTGTCACTGCCCCATGATCCTGGCCTTACCTGCCCATTCCACTCCTGTATGTTTTTATCCACCTTCCCATGGCCCCAGCCATATGCCTTGTGCACACAGGTCCTGCCCCTGGTGATAGGTGTGGGGCGCATGATAGCAGGACTAAGTCCAACAGAGGCAGCCAGAAGGAGCCACCACTAGGGGTGCAGGGAAATGGAGTCTGGTTGCTGCACTTGCCCAGCCCTGCAGCATGCCTGGCAGCAGCAAGACCAGCCACATGTTGAGGGCCTGTGCTGTCCCCCGTGCCTGGGCCAGATAAAATGCCTTTGCAGGCCAGATTCGGGATGCGAACCATATTTTGCCCACCTCTGGCCTATACAGTTTAAAATGGCAAGATATGTAAACTTTATTACTCCTAGGAAACCGATAACATTATCTAGATAGTGACTTCAATGCCTTTTTTAAAAGAACTGATCTTGGGACAGGCAATTCAGTGACTGTTAATACTCCTAAATTTCAAAATGAATCCAACCTTTTGCCTCTTTCTATCAAGTTAACTTATGAATCTCTTTGCAGAAATGAATATTCTAAATGAGCTAATGTTGAATAGGGGGAAGCAGTTAAGAAATTATGTTTCAACAATATTTCAATAGTCCGTTAAAATAATTAAGAGAAAAATTTGAATCTAATTCTTTGGCAGTTGGCTGTGAACTCAAAGAGACCAGGAGTAGCTAAGAGACAGTAAAACTGCAGAAAAAAGGATAGCTTGGTTAGTAGAACATAAAGGCCTTTAACAAAGAGAGAGGGCCCTTAACACCTGTGAAATGAAGAATGATTAGCAGGAATGAGCTATAATATAATGAGCCATTAACTCAACTAACTCCCTCAGCGCTGCCTGAATATAAATCCCACTACTGCCCTTAGGCAGGTGATATTAAACTTTGGATGAAGCAAGAAACAAAGGGGAGTGCGACTGTGCCCCTGCCTTAATTTGTCCTTGCTGGACTCTGTCCTGCCCCATATGTACAGCGGCTAAAAGGAAGAGAAAAGAAAGAATCAGCAGCCATCTTACAGCATCTCAGTGTTTCTGTTCTTGGCAGAGAAGGTCAGCTTCCCCACATATGACCAGAGATCTGGGTTTTCCATTTCCTGGGGGAAAACAGAAAAAACCACAGATTTTCACTTTTAACTGAGAAAAACATGGATTTTTCATTTTAACGGATAAACATGTGGATCTTCCACTTTTGCAAAGAGCTCTCCACAGGCTGGCAGAGTTCCAGCCTATAAAAGGGCTGGGGGAAGTGGGAGGAGGATAGGCAGGCAGGAGACACCATATGCATGTGCACACTCACACATGCACATGAGCTGTCAGGCGGCTTGGACAGCAGCTCCCACAGGTACGTCTGGCAAGGGGGAGGGGGGACTGAGGCCCCCATAATGAGGGAGGGAAGGATGGATGGAGGGAGGAAGAGAGTGAGTTGGGTAGGGCTGGGGCTGCTGCCCAGCCAGGGTGATGTGTAGGGCTTGGGGGCTGCAGCCAGAATGCATGGCCACAGGGCCCCAGCAGGAAGTGGGACAGAGCCACAGGTGGCTCATGTCATCTGGATGGGGGGGGGGGCAGGAGGATAGGGCTGACTCCCCGCCACTGCATGCACTCCTGGGGGAGGGTCACAGTGGGCACATGCCACCTGATCTGTGTGTGAGGCAGGGTCGGGTGTGGGCTGCCTGCTGTAGGCTCGGTGCTCCCTGTGCTGCTGCCCTCCCTGTGGGGCCTCTGCAACCCAGTGGGTGGGACTCAGTGCAGCAGGGCAGAGCGGAGTTGGGGAACTCCTTGCTGCTTCAAGCTCCGAGCCGCCCTGGCAAAACATCCCCTGCCCACCCTGCAGGACCAGGGGTGGCAGTGTGGGGTTGTAACCCTCATTGCTGCCATGCAGATAGGGATGCCTCGCCAGGGTGGTGCAAAGCTCCCAGAAGTGGCAATGAGCTTCCTTGTCGAACCCTACTCTGCTGGGCTGCAGGTGCCAACAGGATGGGGAGCCCCAAGCCTGCAGTGGGCAGCCCGCATCCACCCTGCTACACACCTGGGCTCCGCCCTGGCTGGGCCACCCATGGGAGAGAGGAAACTGGGCTCTGCATTCCGCTTTGCTGCCACTTGCAGGTGGCAGCTGGGGCTCAGGCACTCCTGCAGATGGCAAGGGTTTGCAGACCCGGGTCCCT
>NW_017729004.1:50526655-50527858 GCF_001723915.1 Gavialis gangeticus | reverse complement strand
GTCCCTGGCTCCATAGCTCTGGCAGCTGGAGGCCCCCTGCAACAGGGCTGGGGGAGGCAGGGGGTTATGGATGGGGACTGAGGGGCCTGAACTTGCATCCTGGTGAGCAAAGGGGGCAGGGGAAGCTGTGATTTTCCATGACAAGAAACTCAAATATCAAAATGTTTAGGCACTTAAAATGTATTTTATTATAGTAATCAAGGCACTGGCAAGCTTCCAATTTGCTTTAAAACTGTAACTATATCAATAAAATATTGTGTTCAGTTGATACCTAGGTATATAGTGGCATTTCATTTTAATCATGGATTTTGGGGGTTTTAATCAGAGAATTTGTGATTTTTAAAACAGAGAAAACCAGGATTCCTGCTTATGACATACGCGCCAAACTTGGGGGGGGGGGGGGGGCAATATTTAAGGAAAATCTGAATTTGGTACTCAAGTAAAGATGATAGTTTATGGCGTTTTATGACACATTCCAATTTTTTTTTTAAGAATCCCAAAAAGAACATTTTTACAAAGTATATTGGTTTAAGTAAAATCCATCCCTATCAAACATTTCAAAAGTTCTGCTTGCCCTTTGATCCTAATATTTTTAGGCCTTGTGTGCCATTTATAGTATTTATAACTTGACAGGACAGTAAAGATTCTAATCAAATAATCTATACAAGATACAAATCACAATACTATTGTTTATATACAGCTTTCAAAATACAGTATATAAGAAAATAGCATAGAAATTTAAGGCAAAAATAGAAGCTGTAGGCTGCATCTCAGGATCTGTGCAAACAGCTCTCCAGAGTATAAATGTGGATCACAGGAAGACTGACCTAAGAGTTCTGTCTTCCTCGGACAGTGACCATGTATAAAAATAATTATTGGCATTTCTTAACATTCAGTGCAGGTTTGTAATAACTTCATAAGAACCAGTCTTTTTTTTTTTTTAAATTGGGGGAAAGGTTCTATTAAAATTCTATCAAAAAATCTATCAAGATTTACCATCACAAAAGTATAGGAAAGGTTTTAGAAATAAGCAATGATAAACTGAAGGCTAAGATGCTATTTTCCAGTCCAGTGTCCACTACATATGGGTCAATTTCTTGTCCTAATTGCATCAGAATACAGGTAGTCCTCGGACTTAGAATACAATTGGTACCTGAAAGCCACATCTTAAGTCGAAACGTTGTAACTCAGAACCAATTTTCT
>NW_017729004.1:50519165-50526171 GCF_001723915.1 Gavialis gangeticus | reverse complement strand
GGAACCGAACCCGCAATATCTCCGAGGTATGCCTGTACTCCTCTAACTGCTCTGAAAGCTTGCTTACATGGTCAGATTCCAGAGACCTTGCTTATGTCATTAATAGAAAAAGAATCAATCTTAAGAGATGCACAGCTCAAAAAATGAATAGAAAGGCAAGAAGCTGTGGTTTCTTAGGAAACACTGACATGTTGGCCAGTTTATGAATCTAATTTTCATTAAAATTCTCAGCCATTCAAAGTTGAATCTGGTAAAATTACTGGATTTACATCTAACACCATAATTAATTTAACTTACTAAAGAACCGTCAGTTCTATCTCATTCTCACCTTCTGTATCAATTTACCTTTTGAAATATTTATAGACATTATATTTACATTCACCACTTCCTGCGTCATCTTTCAAGAAGCAATCTCTTTATAGTCACCTATAACTATATCTAAGTACATGTGGTAATTTCTTTAGAAGGCTTCACACAAAACTGCAGAAAGAGAGAACATAATGGTGGAGTGTTATGAATTTTATAGGTATAAAAATAGGATGCGGCATGCAAGGCAAATATGCCACAAATGAAGAAACAGAAAGTTTACTGAAAAGACTGTTGGTTGCTTAATACTCTGCTACATTTTTTATCTGCACATTACTCTGGAGAGTCATAGAGAAAGGTAAATATTATCAGCTAGGTCCTACCGACATAGCTCCATCAACTTCAGCAGAATCTTGACAATTTACATCAGATTTGGTTTCAAACTGCAAACATGATCTAAAATAGATTTTCTTCACACAATCCTCATAATATCAATAAGCCATCAGAGCTGGAAGACAACACTGTTTGTCCCACTGGAAAGCCAGCAATGATCTTTTTTTTCCCTATAGTAAAAGTTATTTTTGTTTACAAGATATCTGAACATATTCAGTGCAGTGTTGTAATAGGAATACTGGGAGACGTGAAAGAGATGACAGACAGCAAGTGAAGTCACCAGGGTTGCATTTTTCATGCAATTTATCACATAGGCATCACCACCACTTGTGCAATATGTAGGTAGTCATATTTTTTTGATAAAATTTTGCTCTATACAACTTAGCTCAACTCTTCCCAACCTATTTTTTTTCAGAACTTTTCTTAATATTGCAAACATCTGAATAGCTTCCAATGATCACCATTTTCACAAAAAAAATAGGAAGAAAAAGAAAAAAACCCAAACCTGCCAAAAATATTTATTTCACTCACACAGACTGTGAAAGACTTGCCACTATCTCCCTCATGCACACACCCCAATTTAAAAAGATTTAGAGCTGAGGATGGGGCAGTAGTCAGTGATAGGGTCAAGCGCAGGCATCACATGACCCAACAGAGATGAAAAAAGGTTGCTTTATACAACTACAGTAGGTTTGCCCCTGATTGCTAATGAGACACCCAAACTTATTTCTAGCTCTGGAAAAGCCTACGAAATTGGATTTTACAGTCATTGTATATTTATGTCTAGAAAATAATTAATTACATTAATTTTTGGAGTTATTTTTAATTTTTAGTTACAATTTTTGTCTCCCTTTGAAACCAATTAGTGGTTCTGAAGCTGTATAAAACCATGTTAAGGGATGTGTGTTAGCAGAACTTCTGGGGGAAAAACTTTACTAAGGAAAGCAGGCAAAAATCCATGTATGAGATTGGTCCTCAATTAATCTGCAGGAGTTTTTTGAATATACCATTGCCAGGACAGATAAGGGAAAACTCAGTGGATGCTGTACCTTTAGGTTTTACAAGGTTTCACATAAAAAAAAAAAACTAATGGCAGAGGCAAAGAATCATTAAATAGAAGATTATTAGGGCAATGAACAAAATACTGGACTAAGGACAGGAAATAAAGAAAACTGATAGATGGAAACTTTTCAAGATCAAAATACAATTTTGTCACAATTACATTAATATAAAATAATTGGCTACCATTGAAGATAAGGTTTCTGAGACAGCAGAACTGAAGGCAGAACAAATGGGGCATGATCCTGTGAAGTGTTGCTACTCCAGTTTCCATTGAATTTTGTGATAGTTATGGATGTTAAGCTCCTCACATGATCAGATGCTTTGTTCTTCATTATGTAATATGATTTTAAAGGATTAGACTGTGCAAATAGATGGTAATCTGTTTCAGATTTCACATTTCTCTGCTTTGAAAGCAAGAAATCAATCTAGAGGAATACCTGCTAAATAGAACACGCACTCAGGACACTCTTCTGGAGAATATTTGGAATTTTAAAGTGTATAAATAATTCAAACCAACAGCCACCAGGCACAGCTTCAGTACAAATGGCAAAGTACAATATACTGAGTGAGCAGAGGGGCAGAATACAAACCAAGAAAGGCAATGCAGTTACTGTAGACAGTACTTGAGTTTGAGTCCTTCTGTGTTACCCGCTTCAGGAAGGGCAGCATTGTCTTGGGAAGAATGTAGCATACGGCAAGTAGAAAGAAACCAGATTTGGTAAATGTAAGATACAGGAAAAAGATAAGGGACTCTGCATTATTCTCACTGAGGATGATGACCCTTTGAGATATATACAGATTTTAAAAAGAGATCAATTATAAAAAGAGATCAATAATGTTTATCAAAAAACTTACTTTCTTAATTAACTCTAGTGGAATTTAGAAATAAGGATAAGAATTTACAGGTTAGGAAACTGGCAAACTTCCTACACTAACACAGCTTTAGGGGCTACCATAAATCAGAAGGGGCCAGTCAGTAGATGCCACTCCAGTGCCCTTCCCTTACACAATCTACTGCTCTGCTTTCTGCTCCCTGCCAAATCTGCCTGTCCCCTCTCTGATCCGTGGTGTGCCACATATAGGGTACTGACAGATGTGCAACAAACATTCACTGTTGGATCGGGAGGTGGGTGATCGAGCTCCACTTGGAAATTGATCCGGGGAGAAAGGCTCCATGTCTGCAGCACCTGTCCCCTAGTCCCACCCGATTTCCAAGCTTCCGTCCTCAGAGAGCATGGAAAGGGGGAAAGGGAAGGCACGGAGGTCCATTCTGGTTTTTTACCCAGGCTGCTCTGGAGTTGGGGGTGCTCCAATCCATTACCCCAAGGTGGGGAGGGCTCCAATCTACCCACCCCACCCTCCAGCACTGGCTGGGCAACCCCCAGACCCAACTCACTCCTCTCCCTTCTCCCTGCCTCATTCTGAAGACACTGCCCAAAGCAAGGCTGAGCTGCATTTTGCTTTGGAGTGCCTTCATCTGAACCCTCATGTAATGAAGGTTCAGACCTGTCTCATGACCAGGCATTTTTAAGTGCTCTGCAGCTGTGCACTTCTGTCAGTTCACAGCTGTACAGCACTTTCAGTGGCCGATCGCACAACAAACCATCATCTACGTCAGCACCAACAGGGGTTGCCCCGCCACTTGTGGCATGTGCCGCTGATTGGCCATCCCTACAGTAAAACATTTAAAAGTCCGAAAATGTGAACAGTAGGGCTGAACCCACCTTAATTTGCTCCTCTGCATGGATGTATTACTGAACAAAATATTCTTTAATAATACGATCCCATATTATTTCGCAAATATACTTCTGCAGATTTCTTCTATGGCTATTTCTAGACGGTGTAGTATTTATTTTCATAGAAATTAAAATCAGAAAAAAGTCCCCAACTCTAACCATTATATGGCCCAGAGACATGATTAGCAAACCGATGACATGAATAGCTAAAATCTGACTGTCACAATTGTACGCTAAGGCCAAAGTCTTGCAGACTCTTACAGATGTAAACAAATTGCTCAACAACCACTGAGTCTGAACTCAACCAGACAAAATAAGCTTTTAATCATAACTCAGGTCTCCCTACACTAAAGGCAAAAGCTTGTTTAAAACTGTGTGAGAGATCTAGAACACTTTTTAAAAACCTATTCTAGATATGGCCTACAAATTCAAGATAAATCAACAATTTTATTTAAAAGATATGATAGAATTTTTCATTACCGTGAAATTCTGAGAGATTAAAATATTTTAAGAATACATAAACAAACAAATAATAAGATAAAGAATTCCTAATCATTGCTATTCCTGGATTGTTTTTCTCCTCCCAAGTCATAAATCATGGTCATTCCCTTCACACTTCCACAATAATACTACATAAATAAAACTAACAGTATCAAGGCATGTTGAATTTAGTGTACCATTCCTGCAAAAACAGCACCTGCTTGCAGACCATGAAGTCAACTTTTGGCCAAGTCTCAATTCTCTCATTCACACTGAGGAATGCTCTACTCCACAAATAGTTCCACTGAAATGAAGCACAACTCACAATGAATGAGGAATGTCCTGTGGACTACAGCCATGTTTTCTGGGTGACTAGCAAATGTGAGCCAGTAAAATTGCCATGAAGGTCATCAAATTCACTGTCTATTGTTGGTTCCTACCAGCCCTGCCCAATATCTTAACTTTTCTCAATTGGATCCAGTCTACAAGTTGTGCCACCGCTTACTCAATAGCCAAACTGCTCTTTATCTCTCACTAGCTATTTTCTTTGCTCTCTACGTACAATGTATCACAAGTTTAACTATTATCATTAATGATAAAGATACGTTTTTCTCATTTTAACTTTAGTTTCCAGCACAAAAGTCACGTGTATAAATTACTTTTCTAACAACTTTATTAGAAAAATGTTTCAGGTCACCATGAGTGCATTTTATCAATTAGAACGGTCCACTTCGGTTTGTTTGTATTGGTATAACAATGCTCAGCTTTTTGTCTCAATTGTCTCACTATAAGTTTTACAGGGGGGTGGGGTGGAGTAAAAAAGTTAATTTCCCAAAATAAGTCCTCCCAATCCCAGACTCAAAAGTCTGTGCAGCACAATCTTCCTTGTGCTAGAGTCTGCACCTCTATGGATGCCTCTTTGCCTCTACTGTGGAAGCCAACTTTTACTTCCACTGGGTTCATCACAGCTACCACTGCCCATTCACTTTCTTTAAAAGAACCAATTACTCTGTGCAGAGACTAATGATTCCCTTTCTTCAGAATAAAAACAGGCAAATATCATGTCAGAAAAGTACCAGCAAGAAGCAGTTGTGACCACAAAAAACAAAGCCTCATCCTTTATATCTACCTTTGTGTCCCCTTCACATGGTCCACTGTCCTAGAAGACACTGAAAAACTCTGAGGAAAAAGCAAGCTGACAAAATTGTTTCCCCAAATAGGAAGCTTTCCACCAGCATGCCTGGCAAACTGACATCATATTTGAATAGGATAAAGATGTGGAGATTGAAAACAGAAGAGATGATACTCAACATAGAACTATCTAGCATGGCTCACTCTAATTGAAGATCTATTTGTTAGCGTATGAAAGGACATGGCTTGACAAGCTTCAGATATCAATTCTATTAGACATGAGCTTATTAGATCTTCTCCATTTTGTTGTATGCACACACATAGAGCATCTGTTGGCCCAATGTTTGCCACTAATTGCAGTCTATAAGCAACAAAATGCAAGAAAAGGTAAATCAGGAACAATCAAAATAATCTAATTTCAGCACACAAATGAGAGGGGAATATACAAAATTGAAAATCTTATCATCCAGTTTGTCAGGGTCAGCAACTCTTACGCAGTTTGGATCAGTACTAACTGTGCCAAGTTATCCAGCTCCAGCTGATGGATTTTGGCTGGGGCTGGTGACCACACTGGATAACCAGATTCATCTAATAGTACCTGTAGAGTGGTAAATCTTATAAAAAGGAGCCTACTCCATCAGTAAGGACAAGTAAAAAGAAGTATGTCGGCTCCTATTTAGCATCCACAGAATTCCAGGGAAGGGGCTTGTGCTCTCTCTCTCTTCATACCAGTCAGAGAGAAAGTCCTGACTGGTGCGTCCTGTAGCAAGCAGCAGAAACAGAAATCTTAAAATGAGACACAGCCTTAAAAGGAGAAAGACCTGAGCTAATGCTAGGCAGCAGCACGTGAATTTTGCACTGGAGCCCAGCAAGCAACTGCAGAAACTGACAAGTGAACTGCAGAGTTAATTTAATAAGCCCAACATAAGGAAAGCTGTTATCTGGTTGACACGAGAGACTAGGTACACAAGTCTTGAGAAACCCAAGAAGGAGAAGCGGAAGCAGGAGTAACATACAATCTACAAGATCCTGCTACATCAATTTCTTAAGTGGCTTTGTGGTGGCCCTTTGGATTTCAATATTTGCTCTACACATTGCCCCTAGTCCCACTCATACTATTACGGGTAACAGCCAAGGCAGGATCTAGGAAGGTGCAGTGGGGTAGCTGCACCCCTCCCCCCCCCACACACACACACACACACCTTTGATTCCTAGTCCACTCAAAGTTTAAAAACAAATGTGTGACAGTGGCAGCAGTGAGACAGTCACTTAACTTTGTGGCTCATTATAACTACCTGACTACCCGTGGTGTTGGCCACGGGCGACAACCTGGTGAGGGGGCTGCGGGTGCTAGACCCCCTGGGCGACAGTGACCACTGCCTGCTTGAATTCACCATTCAACGCAAGGTGGCAAAGGCAAGCAGTCAGGTGGTGGCCCTAGATTTTAGGAGGGCAAACTTCAATGAGCTAAGAAAGATAGTTGGAGAAGCGCTGAAGACTCAGAGGGGAGGGGAGCTGGGTGTCCAAGGGGAGTGGTCGCTCCTTAAGGAGACGATCCTCCAAGCCCAGGGCAAGGTAATCCCCAGGAGGGTCAAAGGGGGTAGGAGAGCATATAAGCCTCCGTGGCTCACTAAAAACATCCAGGAATGTCTTCTTGCCAAAAAGGAGGCTTACTCCCAATGGAAACGAGGGGTCATCACTAAGGAGAACTATTCTACAGTTGCTCGGGGATGTAGGGGGATGGTTAGGAAGGCCAAGGCAGAGATGGAACAGGGGCTGGCTTCCTGGATTAAGGACAACAAGAAGTCCTTTTTTAAATACATAGGGAGTAGAAAGAAGGCCCCAGGAAATGTGGGGCCCTTGCAGGACAAGACGGGGAATCTGGTTGTCACGCCAGA
>NW_017729004.1:50509650-50519056 GCF_001723915.1 Gavialis gangeticus | reverse complement strand
AGTTGGACATCAGGAGGCGCTACTTCACGGTCAGGGCGGCTAGGGTCTGGAACCAGCTTCCAAGTGAGGTGGTGCAGGCTCCCACCCTGGGGGTTTTTAAGAGGAGGTTGGATGACCACCTTACTGGGGTCATTTGACCCCAGTGCTCTTCCTGCCATGGCAGGGGGTTGGACTAGATGATCTGCTCAGGTCCCTTCCAACCCTAGAAACTATGAAACTTTCTAAACTCTTTGTTCCACAGATGTTAAATGACCTTTTCTCCTTCCTAATGCTCATGATGTTCCACTAATCAAGCTATGCTTTCTTCTGGTGTCTGTTAGCTGGTCCTGATAACGTAGTTCCTACTTTCACAGCCCTGGAGACTGTTTTTAACTCTAGCTAAAAACATTAATTCTGGAAATGTCATAGATGTTATAGAGAAGTAGGGCTGGAAGGGACCTGGAGGTCATCTAGTCCAACCCCCCACCTGAGGCAGGATCATCCCTATCCAAAATGTCTCAGACAACCATAATCTCAACTCTACATAAGATTACTGTCAACCCTGACACAGCATAGACCTAACACCCTAAATCATGTGAACATTAACTCAGATGTGCAAATAACTTTCACTGAAGCAGTGGGTGTGTACCATCAACATGTTCAAGAACATTAGATTTGGTTTTATGAATCTGAAAACAGGAAACAGATGTACATTTAATTCTAATGACCACAAAACTAAAGAAACAACATATTTTAATTATTTTTGCCTAGTTTGCATACTTAATACCATACTTACTCATATATAAGGCAAGGCTTTTCCCAAACAGCATGGGAAAAACATTCCTTGTCTTACATTTGCATACAAGAAAACATTTTAAAATATCCTGTCTATCATTAAATTTCTGCCAAAAGCAACATGTGCTCAATAATGGAAACCAACTATGAAGTTGATTAAATGCAGGCAAGACTGAGTATGGCTATAAAACAGATGGCCCATATTAGGCAACCATGGTGAGCGATGGTAACCTTCTTTTTTATTTTTGGCCCTTAAAAAAAAAAAAAAAACAACAACAACAAAACAGGGGAACTGGCACCAGGCTTGGGGGTACTGCAGTACCAGACTGACACCAAGAGAGCCACAGCCATCCCTGAAACCCTCCCTTGGTCCCCAAAATGCTTGATCATAGCCAAAATGTTGGTGTTAAAAAAAGAGGCTGGCCTTTTCTCCACAGGGAACTGTCGCTGGGCCTGGAGGTATTACAATACCGGGCCGGCACCAGGACGACTAAAACCAGCCCTGATACCCACCCCTTGATCCCACAAATACTTTATCTTAGCTAAGAGGCTGAACCCATGCTGATGGGAACCTCCCACAAGGATAGTAAGTGCAACCAGTACTAACGCAACGTAAGGTAATACACATTTTGTGCTCAGTCCCCCTCACTGCCAACTTTTTTTCAAGTCATGGTGGGCCATTACACTGAATACAGTTCAACTTCCTCTTCACTCCACAAATGAGCTATACTTTTTTCCCCACCATTTCCAATTATCCCCATTTCTTCACCAGCCTTAAATGCCTGGCAAACATTACCAAGCAGGGCCCCAAACAGTTCACCCTGAATCCCTCTGTCACCCTCTTTTTCAGCCTGTCACATATGACTGGTGTGGCCCTGCTCTTCATGAGGTGGAGCTAAACCAGGGTGCCCTGCACTCCATCTGTAAAGAAATTCTTGGGGCATCCCTGGATTCATGACAAGAATACCCAGTTCCATGGATTGTTTGTGTGGGGTATCTGGAGTACTGATCAGTGCTGAGCTGTGGGGGTCACCATGGTTTAAACTGCTGTTGATGCTGGTAGGACCCAACCCGATGAGCTATCTGGTAATTCACGAGCCTTTTGGCTTTGTACTAATATCATACAAGCTACTCAAAAGTATTTGTGAGGTACTTATGCTAAAACTTGCAGCACTTTCAAAATAGGTAAAATGCATCACATCTGGATGAAGTCTAGAATACCCACAGTAATTTACCTATATGCAAATTACTACAGGCATTTCAAAGTCAGTGTTTTCAAATTTGTTTCCACTTGCACGAGCTCAGAGAGAGCAGGGTCTGACAATAAGGAAGAGGAAAAGGCTGCAAGGGGAAGAAGTTGTAAGAGGGCAAGTAGGCCACCTGATTCCCCTTTCCCCCCAGATTTATTCCTATTCTATTTTTTCCTGCTGTAGCAGTGGGAGAGAGACAAATTCAAGGTACACCTCCAATAATTAGATTACCTGGGAAATTATAACAAATGTATATGTTTTCCATATGTAGAATCTAATTATTGGGGATCATCTTATATTCAGGGCAGACTCTTCCTGCAGTTGTGCTGCCTTTGCCATATGCTGTGATCTATAGCAACGTTTGGCTTCAGCAGTCTTTTTCTTTCATAAAGGCAGGATTTGCACCTAAACAGGGTATTGATATTTTAATTAAAATGTCATTTGTGTATTCATGAAAATAGAAGGTTACTGTGAGTCTGCTGTTCTTACATGAATGCTAAAGAACTCCACTGCAGTCTAGAAACAGTGAAGTACTGCACTTTTTTGGCAAAAAATATACACTAAATTTCGTCTTATGGGGCAGGGGAGGAAAGAAGCCCAAACTGGCAGCAAACTGAATAAACATACTTCTTGATCTCAACCAGACTTCAGCCTTTTTCTTTTTGTCCTATACTTCATGATAGATTTCTTGTCCCATTTTCTATAAGAGTCATCAGTTACTTGTATGTATGCTGAAGGGGACAATAGAAAGTGAAGAAATCAGACCATTTTTCACCAACTGTCTCCTTTGAGCAGTCATCTCCTCTCATTCCCAGAATCCTGCTTTGCCTCCTCAGCCCATTCCATACTCGGGGAACTCAGTTAATTACTAACTGTTACAAACCACTTGTTAGAGCTACTTGCTGTGAAAAATGACAAAACCCAAAACAATCTGACAACATCAGAA
Source organism: Gavialis gangeticus (assembly GCF_001723915.1). Lineage (NCBI taxonomy): Eukaryota > Metazoa > Chordata > Crocodylia > Gavialidae > Gavialis > Gavialis gangeticus. Next base: position 50,516,086 of record NW_017729004.1, on the reverse strand, counting down.
TCAAAAACAGAAGAGATTTATGCCAAGCTGACAAGTTGGGGAGCAAATAAGCAGGAGCAGATATGGTGGGGGATGCGGTAGTGGAAGTTGCACCCACTTTCATTCCAGTTCTACCCAAATTTTAAAATCAGCTGCTTAGGAAGGGCATTGTAATTTCTATTCAGCCAACTGACTTCATGGCTAATCTACAACATTGCTGAAAATGTTTATTTATCCCATTAATGTTAATGACCTTCTCCTTTTTGATGGTCTTGATGTTCTACTGTTCCAACTATCCTCTCAACTGAAATTTTGAAGCCTGTTAGCCATTCCTGATAATGCATCTCTTCTATTTCACAGCTCTGCAGACTGTTTTTAGCACCAGCTAAAAATCTTAACTCATGTGTGGTAATATTAACTAAGGTGTAGAAATGACTGATGGGGAAGTATTGGAGACACTGTCAAGGAGATCAAGAAGACTAGATTTTGTTCTACAAATTTGAATAAGAGATGTACATTTAACTATTATGACTTCAGGACTAATGATGTAATTTTATGTTTTGTTTTGTTTTACTATTTTGACCATTTTTGCCTAGTTGCTAGTGTTTTTTTAAACATAATAGATCATCCAGCAAATTAGTGCACATTCCAATAAAGTTATATTTGTTTTTGCTTTGATGTTAAGCGGAATAATATAATACTGGGTCCCTAGTATATTAGTAAAGCTTCTAGTTTCTCTTTAACTGGAGAAAAATATGTTTTGTGTTTTATGTGACAATGTACCTACACCATCTGCATCTCCCTTTTCAAAAATTGCAGATCCACCCAAGGATGCCACATTCAAAGATGAGAGCAAGAGAGACAGAAAGAGATCAATCAAGACATTGCAGAAGCCAAGATCAGGCACACCTGAGAAGCCAGTGAAAAATGTATCTGCTTCTGATTGAAGACTGAACAGGGTATGTTTTATAAGTTTCCAGCAGAACGGAGCAAACCACTTCTGATTATACCGATTACTGCTGACCAACAACTGATCCCATAAGAAACTCTGGAATCATTTTGAACAAAGAAACTTGTGACTTACAGGATCTGCTCACAATTCATAGAGGGTGGCAGAGGAAGACAAAGATATTATTTGCTGCAAATCATTCACTCAGCTCTGATTATAAGCGATTAGGTGCTCTTATAATGGAAATCTTAGATAATACTGAGAATTAGGGCATAATTGTGGTAGGCTTTGTATATGAGAAGCCATTGCTTCTCCAGTGGCAGGTTTTAGACAAGCAGCAAGGACTGGGTGAAACAGGACTGGAGAGAACAAGTTAACTTGGACAAGTGTGCTTTGTATGGTAGGCTGTAAGCTACCAATCTATTTCTACAGTAAATCATTAAGCCATAGTCCTGCTCCTTCTGAAGTCAGGAGGAAACCTTTCAGATGTAAGTAGAATAACAAGCAAGCCCTAAATTTAGGCAGTTTATTAATATCCAATATCTTCTAACTGGAAATAGAAGAAATCTATTTCCATATGATACGAGGGTCTTTTTGACATGTTGGGAGGCTCAAGAGAACTCATGAGTTCCCTAATGTTTCTGCATCATCACTGTACAAACACATTCTGCATAAAAATGCAGAGTTAACAAAGGTGTAACAACTTTTCTCTCAGCTGAGTACAGGTTGCAGTTATCAAAAGAAAATGTCGTCTTCTACTGGTATCATCACTTAGACAGAGGTTCTCATTTGACTGATCTGAGTGTTTTCTCTGAATGGTGAAACTTAAATTCTTATGTGGTTCAGGGCTCACACCTAGAAAACAGCAGATGGATTAGCCACCAAGAGGATCCTTTATGAGCCCCAAGGATATATAATCTCTGCTACACAGGTCAGTTTGGAGGCCATAATGGGAATGGTACTCTGAGTCTGCCTTTAAAAAGAGACTGTCATGCCTGCCACTCCCACGTCTGGTGCAGGAGCTGCAGCCACTATTTCCACTCTATCAGCTAGATAAGAAGCTCCCAGAGAACATCTATAGGAGCCTGATACTCCAGTATCAAGATGAAAGTGAATTTAATCTCTTCAGCAATCATATTCCATCCATTTGGAGGCCAAATATTCAGGCTTTATGTGGGTGAAGTGAATTTCAAATTGGTCTTCATGTTTCTTCTATTATTTTGCAGCAGACCTTTCACAAGCTACAGGTACAGTTAAAATGCAATGAGACACCACCTGCATGCCACGTTTGTTGCTATGCACCTACTGAAGCAGTAGAATTTTAAATATCCTTTGCATCTAAAATGACCAGGATGTCCTTTACATTCTAAATGTAAAGTTTAATAAGCTCTCATTCCTAACTGAAGACATTTTGTGCAGTATGGTTTACTTCATGAAGCAGAAGGTGGGGTAGGTTTTCACCCTGTAGACTAACTAAATCAGAGATGTATAGCATAAGGTTTTCATAAGCAGCAGGCTTACTCCTCTGGTTACAAAAACTTACGCCATGCAACTTTGATTTTGTTAGTTTATAAGGTTTAAATCTCCCCTGCTTTCTGCCTGACTTCAGGCTAACAGGGCTAACTACCTCTCTACTTTGTAAAGCTTGGTCAGAGCAAATTCAGGGGTTGTTTCTCACAAAGCAAAATAGTTGTTACTCCTTTGTTAGCTCTGCATTTTTATCTTTTTGCATCTTTGCATAGTATAAGGAACTCATGATTTCCCTTAAGCCTGCCAGCAAATCAAAAGGAAACTTATGCAAGTCAAAATAAAAGACCCCTTCTATTTCCTGTTAAAAGATACAGTCTTAAATTAAAATCTTAATCTAGCCTTTATTGATACAATGATGTCTTGCTGCTGCAGGAAGAACATTTCTTTTATTATATTTATTTAATAATTTATTAAGTGTCCCTTGCTGTGGCATTAGGGTTCATTAATAATATGTGGCAACCTCTATCATGCTTATCATTCAAGGAAGTCAAGCATTTTACCAGCATCAATAAATTAAGCTCCATAGGGTAGTTCAGTATTATGGTCTTAATTTTGCATACAAAGAAACAAAATAAATGTAAAGAATTCCTGTAGTGGGTCAGTGATGGACTAAAGAAAAGAACCCATATTTCTTGACATGCCCTTATGTACCCTACCACATATTATATATTTAAACAGTGTATGACTGCCATGGTGTGCAGTACTATCATGGACCCCAAGATGGTATAAAAATCTATCTAGCTTTATGGTCAAGAAAGCATTTTGACTGTATTTGCATTGTACTATCCAGCAAAGGCCAACAACTGTAAACACTCATGATAGTGAACCACAGATCCTCTAACTGTGGACATACTTATTTAGAAGTCATTCTATTGTTACACTGAGGTCTAGAGCCAAGGAAACCCTAAGTATCAGAATAAAAACACAAAATGCCAAAATGCTCCAGAAATTAGGTATTTAGAAAACTCTACAAAACTGAAAATCTGTCCCCATTCATTTCCAAGCTGCCTGTTTTCTCACTTCCTTATTCTGCCTCCCTGATGATCCCTTACTCTCACCTGACTCAATCACACTGCTTTAGTCTCCCTAACACATTCCATCAGCCTCTCAGCTACTGTCCATTTCCCTGCCTCCAAACCACAGTTGAATCCCTTCTAATACCATTTCTAGCTTCCTTCTCTCAATAGCCTGTTTGCACATCTAATCTCAGCCATGCCTTCTTGATTAAGAACTCCCCTGATGTCTCTCTGTTCTCACCCCTTCTTCTATCTTCAATCCATTCAAATCACAGCTCCTAAAATCACCCTTGCTATCTATTTTTCTTACCATATCCCTCCTATTCAAATTGTCCCTTTGCTGCATCATTTCCTACCATTAACTACTTCTCTTCTAGCCATCTTTGTGCCTTCTTGAAGACTACCCTGTCTTCAAGGAGCATCCTTACTGAATTGATCCATATACTTATTATTCTGCTTGAAGTTCCTACTGAAGCTCCACATTTCACCATGACTTCAGCCCCCAAAATGGCCAACTAATATTGAACAGATTTAGGAGGAAAGACTTGATGTATAGTAACAAAACCAAAGAATATGAACACAAATTGCATTTATTCTGATCATGCCTATGTTCCCCTACCATTATATATCACTGATGTTCTTTGTCTTGGAATGTGCACATTTCTGTACATATAAACAACGTTCTAGAGTACCATAAGCATTCTGGGAACAGAAGTTTTATAAAACTTTCACTGAGTCCCTAGGTAAAAGCAAATCCAAAAGTTAGCTCTATTGGCTCAGCTTTCATAGCTATTTTGGCAGCAGTAAACGTTTATTGTGGAGTGCTATATTTTAATAGTCAGCATCTTAAATTACTTAAGTGCAAAAATGTACTTTTGAAACTTTATATTATTGCTGCAATAATACCTTCCAAAGATGCAGTTTCTAAAAGCTTTGCTTTAGCAAATATAGTAGTGCTGTAGACCATTTATTCTCAAGGTGACTCACAACTCTGGGATGAGGCAGTGCAATATCCTTCACTGTTAAGAGGCAAAAATTCTTCTATATGAAGTGCATGTAAAATAAGTTCAGATCCATTGTTTCTGTCCTGCTTGCACTGTGCATTACTCCTCCTTCTAAACTAACTAATTCCTTCAGTGGGTTAACAACCATGCTAGTGACTACAAGTGTATTGAGTAGCAGGAATAAAACTTGTTTTTTTGAGGAGGAAAGCTTCTAGTTGCTCACAGAGCTTTTAGTAATCAGGACCAGCGAAACAGAGGAAACACCTTATGGGGGAGGGGATATAATGTTAAATTTATAATAAAGCTTAGAGGGGAAGCTCCTCTGAAATAACTATAATGTATCTTGTTATGCAGTCAGTGATTATTTCTCTTCGAACCCTTAACATAGACAAACTGTAACTTGAAAGTTTTCGCAGGCTTCTGAATTGGTAAATAAATGATCTGAGCCGTTTACAACAATAGAGTCCATTCAAGAAACTAGGGAAGCATGTTAACCTCCAGCACATGCACAGGTTATAAAAGTTTAAGTGACAATGCTGCAGCTGACCTCAAATCTTAACATTATGGCTTATGTTATTGCAATGTGAATATTTCAGGGATCTTCAGATGACCTTGAAATATTGAGACATAATTATCTGTTTTGTTTTTTATACAACTGCACACATTTTGAAAATATTCAAAGTTGTTGTAAATAGCTTACTGTCCTGGACTGAACCAGAAAGACTTATCACTCAGCAAACTCACAAAGAAAGTTAAGTATAAAAGTAACTTCATAAAAATGTGAAGAAATCATGTTACTGAATCATAGAAAAGAGGGAGAAAATACACAAATTGTCAACACTTCCTTCAAGGCTGATAATAAAAATAAAATAACCAGAGAAAGGGCTTTTTTTCTCCAGTGAATCAGAGAATCTCCTTTAGAATTGCCTTCATTGGAGGTTTTCAACAGCAATCTGGATAAGCATTTGAAAGGGGTGACTTAGGTTACAGCCTGGATACCTGATTTAGGTGAAGCATTCCTGCATTAATGTAGAGGGGTTGAACCAGATGGCCCTGGAGGTCCCTTCCAGGTAAGGCTATACCATACATTTACATGGAAAAGGCAGTGAAGTATTGATCTTGGATTGCAATAAACAACACATCATGCTGTCACAACTTTCTGTTACATCAAGTATAGCATTCTGCTACCATGCTGAACATTAGCTCACACCAAAATAGGCAGTATACTGAAATAGACTTAAGTGGACTAAAATTATTGCCATTTAGTAGACATGTATAAGCATATGAGAGAGAAGTATTTCTTTCTCTCTCCACCACCCTCTCCCTCACCCACACGTGTTTGTACACTAGTACCTACACAGTGAACATTTACACCAGGTTTGCGATTTATATTTCAGATTTGTTTTGTTGATTTTTTTTCCCATTTCCAGTTTTATTTAAAAAACAAAACAAAACAAAAAACAAAAAGAATTGATGCCCATAAAACAAAATGTTTGGCTTAAACCCTGAGATTGCACCGCAATTTCCTAAGAAACTACAAATAAATTATGTTCTCCCTTTTTTTGGGACTGTTTTTTAAATCCCCACCAGCCATTTCATAAGAATCCCCACACTTTCCAAAAAAAGAGACCAAAAAAAGAGCTTGAGGTCAGCACTGAGAGCCTGCAGGGAGCAGCTCAAGCAGGGGAGGTGGAAGTGGCACTGCATGGACCTGAACCAACCTGGGGGATGTTGCTGATCCCCTTGGGAAACGAGATCAACTGCTGGCAGTGAAAACATATTAAGATGCATGCTGGCGTTGCAGGATATGCCTGGCACCTTCCCCTGAGGACAGCAACCCCCTTTTTCAACCTGGTTTCTCAGCACACGACTTTTTGCACCCAGGCTCTCATAAGGCAGGGGCTGACACCAGTTCCAGGGAGATTCTCGATGGAGACTGAAAGCTCCCCCCCCCCCCC
>NW_017729004.1:50484566-50503898 GCF_001723915.1 Gavialis gangeticus | reverse complement strand
GCTCCAGGCACAGAGCACCAAGGAGAGCAGCGAGGCAGCCGGCTGCATGGCTGCGTCCTTCCCGGCCGCGGCGGAGCCTCAGCGGCTGGCGGGCATGGTGGGAGAAGGCGGCGCGGAGCCCCTGCCCCGCGCCTTCTCCTTCTGCTTCTGCCGCCGCCGCCGCCGCCTCAGTGCTGCATTGTGCTCCGCTGCCTTCCCTTCGCCTCCGGGAGCTTTTACTGCATTGGGTGGTTTGCCGTAGCTAAGTGATCCAGGCTCCTCCCCTCCCTCCTCATCCACATGCAGAGCCCCGTCCTCGAGCAGATGTCTGGAGAGCCGGCTCGGCTCCCTGCAGGATCCCCCGGGCCAGCCCCGCTGGGAGAGGGAAGAAGATGGGCGAGTGTGGGCACCTGGGAAATGTAGTTAGGGAGCCCTCGCTTCAGCCGAGAGCGCGGAGGGCATCCGAGAGCGGGCGGCAAGGACGGACTCGCGGCAGAAGGGGTGGGCGCAGCACCCCCGTGCCCCCCTCTCGCTCCCATGACTGGTGCGCCTGACCTCCCCTTTGCTCCTTCTCCTCAAGCCCGTCAGCCGCTGCGTCCTTAGGCAGAAGGAATCAAAACCCTTCACACACACACACTGGGCTATTTCATTTGTCCTGGTCTTGGTAGAGGAGGATTCACAGATTCACACAAGTTAAGGGCTGGAGGGGACCTCGTGAGATCATCAGGTCCAGCCCTCCTGCTCTAGGCAGGAAAGACAACTGAGGTCCGATGACCCTAGCAAGGTGCTCACCCAGCTGCCTGTTGAAGACCCCCAGGTGCCTGCACCACCCCAGCTGGGGTCCACTCCAGGTGCCCCTTCCTCATCGGGAGATGCTGAACTGAGCAGACAGCTGTTGTACTGCTGTTCACACTCACTCTTTCTTCCTATTCTCCCCCTAAACCTGTTAACTTTCGCCTCTTACAACTATTCCTCTTTCCTCTTGTTCAGCCCCTCTCCCCCATTTAATCTGTTCTCCCTTCCTCCCTGCTAACATCCCTGTCCTGCAGAGCATGAGAAAAGAATTTTAAAATTTCCATACACCCAAGTATGTTTCAAGTTACCACATGCTACAAGGAACCTCAGGGCAAAGGCAAGACAGAAAGGTTTAAGGAATTCCCCACAGCATAAGCCATGTGCTCCTTGGAAAATCTCTTTCCATCGCAGAGAAGCCTCTCCATACTGACTCGCACTCCCCACTCCAACCTACTGGGAATTACAGGGCAGTGTAGCATTATTTCAGAATGATTGATTTGACAGTCTTCAATTGTTTTCATTTTTCAGAGCGGGTCAGGATTAGAAATATGGGGAGGAAAAGAAAAACCAGCAATTTCTGCTTGACAAAAGACAGGACAGTGGGGTGCCCAACATTAAAGTTCATTTAAACTAAAAAAGAACCTTAGAGACCTAATCAAGGTAGGTAAATGGGCAACACAATAGCAGATGAAGTTCACTGGTGACCAGTGCAAAATAACACAAATAGGAAGGCAGATTTTGAACTACTGATACATATCATGGGGTTTGAAGAGAGCTATAAGCAGCAATCTTGAAAAAGAATGAGGTCATTATGGTGAGTTCAAAGAAAACTGCTCCCTAAGTAGTCAGACAAGACAACAAAACAGGAGGATGTATGAAGAATGCAATAGTTATACTGATTAATAGTACACTGCCATACACCAGTGAGATTGAGGAGATGCACCTGCTGTCACTGCCTTCTGTTCCTCCAGACACTTAGGCCTGCCATACTTCCTCCCACAGGCTCTCCTCCTACAATACCTTAGGAGATAAAGTCAAGGGACTTAGTAACTGCTTTGGCCTTCTCAGTGTGTGGTTGCTCATCACAAAGTCAGTGCTGTGGTCTTGAATTTCCAGAGATTTCACTGACACTTTTAGGGGTAACTGTAAGGGAGGAGGTGAAGGAAACCCAATGAAATTCCCTTTCTGGGAAGGAAACAGGCCAATACATAGACAAAGAGGTGGCAGGCAAAATAGAGGTCAACAAATGAGTGTCAGCAAAGCAAGCATTTCTGTGGATAGAGTGGCATATATGGAAATACATGCATTAACTAGGGGGAAGAAAGGGCCAATAATATAGCAAGTTGCATGGCCACACAGCTGCACTGCTCACATGGTTTTGCCCACACTTACCGGACAAGGGTGAATGTTCATTGAGAGCACATACTAGTTTCACATAACACACAATTAGCTTGTGGGACTAATGTAACAAGGTATCATGGATACCAACAGGTTGGTGGAGTTAAAAAAGAAGGACATTTGTATCCATAGAGAAAAACCAAGAGATATACAGTAAGAATTAAATATTATATACCTTGGAAGGTTATGACCCCCCATGTTTGAGAAAATAATTTACTAATTTATTGGGGAAGATGCCAAAGTTTTTGGATTGTACTGATCCAGTAGTTTCTCTCTCCAGTTGCGTTTACCCTGAAATATGACATTTTATTCAGGTTGCATGCAAATTAAATTGACTCCATATGCAGGTTCACCAAACCAGCTTCAATACAAAATATGAGTTGTTTGTAGTAATGACTACAAAAACCATTGTTTTGGCTTTGTTAGGGCTACATCAAAACAGTTAATGAGATACGGGTATTTGCATGCACCCCACTTTCCCCTTGGCAGACCAACTCCCTATTTACTCAAATCTAAGATGACCCTAAATGTAAGATGACCCCCCAATAATTAGATTTTATACATGGAAAAAAATCAATAAATCTGGTCCTCTCTGCTCCCCTCCCTTGCTCTGCACCCCCCTCTCTCCTACTTTCCCCTTGCTCTGCACCAGCAGGCTCCATCCCCATTTAGCCGGGGGCACTAAGCACAGACCCAGGCCCAGGCCAGCCCCCCACAGCAGGCATGCAGGCTATGTGCACTACTGCTATAGGGCTGGGCTGGGGCTGTGTTCAATGTGCATAGAGCCTGCCAGCACAGAGCAGAGGTAAGTGGTGGGAGGAAGAAGGGCACATGAGGGAGCAGAGGCTTCATGGGGGGGAGAGATGGGGGGGGAAAGGCTGCAAGGGGAGATGGTAGGGTGCAGAGGCAGTGAAGTGGGGGGGCAGGCAGAAGCTGTGACTATGGCCCCCTGGCTAGGGGCTAGAGTTAGAGGTACAGCAGTCACCTGCCCTTCTGCTCCCAAACACCACCCTTGTACACGATTCTAAGACTAAGGGCTTTTCCCCTCATGTTAAATAGGTGGGGAAACCTTGTCTTAGAATTGAGTAAATACAGTAGGTCCTTTAATTTAGAAGTATTTAAAAGGTATAATCAAAACGAAAATGAAGAAGGGGGCACTTCCTAAACCAGATTAAGAAGTATCTAAGCAACAAAGATGAAGTTTAAGATAAAAAATATATAGAAATATCTTAAAGCATATTCACTGCTAGTGAAGGAGATACAGGTCCCCTGCCTACACAGGTGAACTCATGGGTTTTTTTTATGTATTGAGAGGGAAGAGCAGAAGCACCAACCCAACCCCATCTGTTGTGTCTACTTACAATTCTGTACCCTGATTTATTTTTAAGTTAGCCAGGACCTTCTTTCCATGTTTACGTATCTGTCTTGCATTATTGGTTGCTGGCGCTCTTTGAAGCTATTCAAAGGTATGCATGAAATCCTTCCATCTCCAAGCTGTCATTACATCTCATAGCTGGACATGGATGTAGATTCCTCCCAGGAAAGAGAAGGGGTCCATTCCTACTAGATCCATTTTTATATAACTCTGTTGAACTGTTCAATTGTCTTGATAGTTGGCCAAAACCATACAAACATTTTTCTGAATTAGGTTGAAAAGGATCATACAAATCCAGTCTTTTCATATACGCCTAAACTAATATATGCTCCTCCAAGTTATGACACATCTGTGCATCATCCATAATAGGATGAACATATTCAACATATCCACATATAAACCAGGAGATATGAAAAATTGAAATATTTGTCAATGCCATTACTGGGCAGGGGGACAGGTAAATATAGACTATGTAATCCACTTGATTTTAAAAAGGGTCATTGATTTGCACCAAATATAGATACTATTTTTAAAATTTGAATGAATTTTAAGTTATTTTTAATAGTTTTAGATCTGATATTTTAAGTTTTATTTCCTTCCTTCTCTCAAAAAATATTACAATTACACAGTGTAAACATCATGAGAAGAAGATATCATCCACAAATCAGTTAAAGAACTGGCATCTGCTGAAATCATGGTAGTAAATTGTGGTCTAGAGTTTACTAGTGTTGACCCAAACAACTATATAATCAAATAATCTCAATTCTGTACTCACCTGAACATACCCAGGATTCACCATATAGTGCAAAAAATATTTATAATGATCACAATAAATGTTTGGGATTACTTAGGTTTTTGCGGGTGGGGGATTAGTTTATTTTGTGTGATTTTTAAAATTCCACCTTACTGGAAGATCTATTAATTTTAGGATAAAGACTTTGGATTAAGAACTTTTAGCATTGCAGTTGTAAATCATAAACTTAAAGCAGCAGTGTAACAAAGGGTGGGCAACCAGAGGAACAAGCCCCAGGCACTGACCCTGGGGAGCAAGAACACAGAAATAACAGCAGCTGCACTAGTGGTCCAGCTGCCAGCAACATAACTACTGATGCTGCCCTGTGTTCCTCCTAGGGTGCTCAGTAGTCAAGTTTAGCTTATATCATTTATACTTAAAGATACTTTAAAAACAAAGCATAAGTGAGGCTGGTGAACCAATTAAAACATTCTTTTTGTATCCTTAACATTTAAACGCTTGTTAGTTATACTAAAATTAATTACATACTTATTTGCAATTTTTAACTTTTGACATAAGATTCCAACCTTGCTCTCTTTAAAGTATTTTGAGACATCATGTGTTTGAGGACTCTAGAAAAAAATTGTAATGTTTAGCTCAACTACAGAATATTACACAATGTAAAGTCAATTTATAGTGTATTATAATGCAAACCTAAAACATTTTAACAAACGCAAGCACACATTTCAAGTAATCAATATTCAGTCATGATTTATTTAGTAAATTAGAAAAGCTGCTAAGGCTACTTCCTGGTATGACATAGAATTTGAGCAGTATGATTGTTCTGCATTTTTCACTGCATTGCCACTATTCATTTTGATAGCTATTAACCTGTCAAGTATATTCTTTTGCATATTTCTTATTTAATAAAACTAGCTTTGTGCACATTATGAAATATTTCATTTCTGGACACGTGAAGCTTTATTTGATTGTCAGCAATATCATATTAATAACATCCAATACATGTACGGTTGGACTTAAAATAACTGAAGGGGTTTTGTTTGTTTGTTTTTGGCTAATAGACTTCTCAGATTTTGACCTTGAGGTTATCCAGGATATGGATATTACCCCAAACAGGAAACATACTGAAATTGTCATTTAAATATAGTGCAAGATTGCATTCTGAAATGAAATCAATGGTGTAACCTGATCTGGAATGTTGCACTGGTTACCCCAGCTCAGAAAGGAGGGATTTCAGTGGATTCAGACAAAGGTGATAACCATGCTTAGCGGGGCTGGAGAACTCTCATGTGAAGAGAGATTAAAGGATGGCAGCACTATTTACTTTAGAAGGGAGATGAATAAGAGATGACACAATAACAAATAGCAGAGAGGAAGTAGATTCAGACCTTCCATTCTCTAAGTACAGGAATAAGAGGCACCTCTCCTCCCCCCTCCCTCCCCCCCAAAAAATAAAAAAATTAAAACAGCAAATTCTGAACTGATAAAGGAAAAACATTTGCATGCATGTAATTAGATTGTGGGACCCTTTGTCACGAGATGTTCTTGAGGCCAAGAACTTTGCAAGATTAAATTTATGGATTACACAGATATTCAAAGTTAAACTTATTGCTACAAATGTTGAAAGGGATATAAAGCCTCATTAAACCCATCTCATTAGAAGGAATTCTGAAAGAACTCATGAGAAGGCAGATTAACCCATATCTAACGACTGCACAATTTCTGGCACCTCTCTCTGGAGCACTTCATGCTGACCATTGCTGGAGATGAGATTCTGAATTAGCTGGACCATGGGGCTGATCCAGTATGATAATTCCTACATTCCCACTATGTCCAAATGGCATGAACAAATTACTCAAATGTCACTCTAGCAGTTTATGATTCCACCTAGAACTCAAAAAATACTCACTAAATTAAATGTATATAAAAAAATCCAAAACATTTAGCTCCGTTGCATTATATGAGAAGTGTTTTGAATCATTTCCCATGAACTAGAGAATCCCCTGTGAGTGCACAGAATAATGCCTTTGAGGACAAGAAACAAGGAATATGTAAACCTTCAAACATCTCTAATGTATGCACATGCCTTCTTCCTTTTCTGGTAATACACCATTACACCAGTGCAAGAGCCTCTGGACTAGATTCTCAAAGATGCTTGGATCTGGGAATAAGGAGGTACCTTGCCAAATGCTGGAATCCTCATCCCCAGTGTATGCACCCACTCTCCCCAACTGCTCATTGAAGTTAGGGACCTTAGGAAGGGATCTTCAGAAACTGGGTAAGAAGGCTCCCTATCTAGCCATTAGTGAAATGCATGGGGAAGGGACAGGAATCTGGTGCTTAGCTTTAGCCAGTCAGGTGACCACCTCTGCTTAGGAACCTCAGCCCTGAACCCACTACCAGGTATTTGAAACTCAGTCTCCCATGTCCCAGGTGATTACCTGAGACCCTAGGTAAATGTTACATTTATTGTGTAACCAAGATATTTTGCTCATACAATGGTAACATGACAGATGTTCAAACAGTTTGTTACACAAAAAAGGGCAAATCAACTTCAAGTTTCTCATTATACATCCCTCCTTAATTTGAATATGTGGCATCTTACTTAGCTGGTCCAAGTGGCAAGCTATCAGGGAGGCTTGTAAGCAGCCTAGTATTAAAGGGGACAGGGCTTCTGTGATGGCAGCAGGGACCAACCAGGGAGCAGAACCCCCTTCACATCAGTCTTTTTCAGCCCTGACATCTTGCAAGCAGCCTTAATCTTGGGCTGCCCATGTATCCTTATAAGGCCTGGGGTCTATCCCCTGCCTGATCCCACTGATCAGCAGGATAAAGAAAGGGAGGCTGTCTTTGAGCTGGGAGCCTTCAGGTCTGGGACACAAGGGTGCATGGACAGCATGGGGCTGCGGAGCTGCTCCAGAGTCCCAGGGCTGCCTGTGCATCCTTGTTAATGCCCAGTGTGCAAGCAGCCTGAGGCCCAGGAAACATATTGGACTGTTCAGGTGCCATGAAACTTAAAAGGCCCAGGGCCAAAACTTGGCTGCTAGCAGCATGGCTGAATCCCAGGCTGCCCATACACCTGGATCTTTAAGGGCATGTGAACAGCCCGGGACTAAGAAGTTGCTCTCCAGTCCCAGACTGCCACCTGCCCTTTCACATTCCCAATAAGCGGATGGGCTCCAGAACAGCCCTGGACTTGTGGGGAAGCTGCTCCCTACACTGGAATAAGCTCCAGAGCTGTCCTGGTTGGGTGGCAATAGGTCAATTTGAACTAATGCTCCAAGCAGCTTATTAGCAGTGGCTGACTATCAGTGCTTGGGTGGCTTTGGACACACTTATTACCAGAAAATGAAGTGCCTATGGATGCTAGGAACTGATGAGGTTAGCAACACTGCAGTGGTGATTTTGAGAATGGCAGTAATGCCCACCTGGTAGACAGAGGTAAAGAGATACCAAGGTAACTATGGATCTGGGGCCCTGGCCCCATGCTAAAATCGTTTTTCAGAATTGCATAGTTATACCCAGAGAAGGGGACTGAGCATCTCCTTATAAAAACACATTGTGGAGAACTATCCCTTTGTACAGAAAGCAAATTGTTGAATATCAGAAGCCAGGCAACTGCATTTACAGAAAGTACAGAAGATTGATACCCACCCACCATCTTCTTCTGCAATATTAATCTTCCACCCATTCTTAGGTGCTATAGATGCTGAAAGTATTCAGTATTCTTCCAAGCCAATTACAATTAAAACCCTCTATATATAACATACAACCTCCTTGGACAGATAATTTGGGGCTCAGCTATATATGAAAAGTTATCATTTATACTTTTGTGACAAAGTTAAAAGTCTGTTTAGATAAGTTCCATATTACTAAATTATACTCTGGCTCTTGACCAATTGGGTACCCATGGTTATCTGAGTATCATCACCAAGTGGTGAACAGAAGAGAACAAAGTGATCTTAGATGTGATCATTAAAATAGAACCAGACAGCTTTACTTAATATTCTCATGCAATTGGCTGGGAAAGCAGAAGTCACATGAATGTTATTTCAGAAGATGACATACAGCCCATTCTTTGGATAGAACAGCTGGATCTTGGGGTAGGATGGGTGGAAGGGGGAAGAGATTGCCTGAGGCTATGACTAGACATAATTTTTGCAGTAATATAAAAAAAAGAAGTCGGGGGGGGGCAGATTCATAGGCCCCAGAAAACTGCTACAAAAACAGTGCAACTGCTACAGCAGTGTTCCTGTTTGAAGCAGGAATTTTCCTGGAGCAATATATTTTGTAGCAGTATATGCAACATTTGTCCAAGACTAGGGACTACAGCTCTGTTGGCCTATTTGTGATGGGACCGATGCTTGAACAGCAAGGACAGCTGGTACCCCAGTAGCAGCAACAGAAATAGCTGTTGCTGCTAGCACAGGGTGGGGAAGTGAAGGCAGTGAGCTGTCAAACAAGATGTTGCTGTTCTAGTAACTGGGACAGCAGTAACCCTCCTTGAAAAACTTACTCAGGCAAGGTGGTGAGCTGTCAGGCTGACAGCCTGCCCTGTGGTCCCCCCTCCCCTAGTGGAGGAGAGGGTAGGTTGTCAATGATAACACCCATTGCTAAGGTTCACAGGTGGAAGGACAGGGGAACAGAGGTGGAAGCAAAGGAGCAACTCTCTATTACTCCTGCCAGAGAACATAGCTTTATGGTGACTTTCCAGCACTCTAGCCAGATGATTGAAAATAGATGTGCATCCCTCAGAGAGCTCAGTATTTGCTGTGCTGTAAGTGCTGAGGCACTTGTAACACTACAAATGAATGTCTATCCACTGCCTGAGAGAGACGCACCTTTTTATGACACAATACACGTGAAAACTAGAGACAAACTGTCTGCCCTTAGAATACAAGGGAAAATTTTCCTGCTGTTGTGTCTAGGGCCAGCATCAAGTCTTTTGAAAAGTGGCTGAAGATCCAAGACTGAAATAGCTTCACACAGCTACAGAATTTCTGTCTCTAATGAAGAGTGTGTTCAGACTTTTATGTATAAATGACATGATGGCATAGCTATACACAAGAGGACACTCCTATATTAAACTCCTATTCTCAGTCAGGCTGAAGTGTCCCTTAACAAACTTTCAACATAAACTTAAGGCTTTGTAGGGAGTATAGATTGTAAGCATGCAACCATCAGCTTATTTGAATGTTGGAGAGAGAAAATGAGAATGTGAAAAATATTAAGATTTGCCCTTCCTCTCCCTTTTTCCAAAATTATCTCTTGAAGAACTCAATACTTTCCTTTCAGCTTCTTTGAAAAAGCTGATTTCACACCTTGACATTTGGAACTCCAATAGTGGGGTCCCTCATGGTCCTGGGCCATTTCTGTTCAATGCTCTCATAAAGGGGAATGCACAGTGCAATCTTAAATTTTTCACATTATATTAAATTATTCCAGGCAGTAAAACTTCAAAGTGTTGTTGAGAAGCTACACGAAAAGGTCTTAAAATTAAGCAAGTAGGCAAAAATGTGGCAGATGAACTTCAAAAGTTAACAAGTGCAAAGTACTGCATGGGGGGGCAGGAGAGCAAAACACCTTAACTATACATACATGATGCTCCAGATTAGCAGTCACAATTAGAAAGAGACTTAGTTATAGATAGTTTTCTAAAACCAAGGATGGTTGATGCCAAGGAAGGCATGACAGTGGAGGAATTACACTAAACATGCTCTATATGTACTCTCCTCTCTAAAGTATCTACCACTTACTACTGTCAGAGACAGGATATGAGGATCGATGGGTCCCTAGTCAGACCAGTGCAGCACTTACATTCTTAAAGAAGTCCTTTAAGAACCATATGTGCATTAGTTTATAAATAAACTGCCAAAATATGTACACTACAGCATTTTGCATTACTGCATGTATGCTTAAAATGTTTGCTAAGGAGCCTCTAGAAACTTTCTGAAGATTCCACACAGTGCTTCCACTTTACGTATAGGCTACATCTTATATATAAACTTCCTTATTGTTACACATTACGGTACTTGCTCACATGCGACATGCCCCCAAATAAGATGCACGCTTTGTTCGTGGAAGGCAGAATGTGGAGATTTTTCCAGAGTTACAGCAGATGATGTGATATGACCCTGACAGATGTTGCATTTATGGCATGATTATCATGTAAATCGCACCATAAATAACAAGTGCCACACAGTAAACAGACAAGGTTCTTTGAGTGAATCTGATATCTTTTATTACACCAACTTAAACAGGTAAAAAATTTTAAGCAAGCTTTCAGGTTTTACACAGCAAAAAGGCACAATAGCAAACAAGCCACAAAGATGTTCCTCATATAACATGTTTGCATCACAATTTAAATTGATGGTGTGCCAGCTTCCCCGTGTTGGATCCCAACGCTCAACTGAGCATAGGGATCCAGCATGGGGCAGCCAGACAGTCCTAACAGAGTCACCCTGGCTCAATCCTTGGAGTCAGATGGGTGTGCGTGGGAGGTTCCATGAGCCTGACACCAAGAAGTATCTCTCCGATGTCAGGCTCAAAGTGCTCTGCATCTTTGAAAAGTAGACTTGCAGCTAGGAGCCACAGCTACATGCCTGCTTGTTTACATTCCCTAGCACCTGTGGAAGTGGCAGCTGGGGAGGTCCAGCATGCAGGGATTTTAAAAAAGCATGCCTACTTTTGAATTCTCCTTGGATACCCTGACCCAGACACTTGGGTGAAGCTCCCTAGACTCTAGTTCCTGGCTCATGGGGACTTTTAGGCTGCCTATAGACACGCTTATTCACACACAGACAGATTCACAGATGCTAAGGTCAGAAGGGACCCCAATGGATCATCGAGTCCAACCCCCTCCCAGTGGCAGGAAAAAGTGCTGGGGTCATGTGACCCCCAGCCAGGTGCTTGTCCAGTCTCCTCTTGAAGACCCCCCAGGTATGAGATAGCACCACCTCCCTTGGAAGCCCGTTCAAGATTCTGACAACCCTAACTGCGAAGTTCTTTCTGATGTCCAACCTAAATCTACTCTCTATCAGCTCATGGCTCTTGTTTTGGGTTATTCCAAGGGGTGCTCTGGTAAACAGAGCACCTCCTATTTCCTGTTGCCCCCCCCACAAAGAATTTGTATACTGCCACAAGATCCCCCATCAGCTTTCTCTTGCGTAGGTTGAAAAGGTCCAGGTCCCTCAGCCTTTCCTTGCAAGGCCTTCCCTGCAGGCCTCTAACCCTATGAGTGGCCCTCCTCTGGACCCTCGAGGTTGTCCACATCCTTCTTGAATTGCAGCACCCAGAATTGGACCCAGTACTCTAGCTGCAGGCTGACCAGTGCCGCATAGAGGGGGAGCATCACCTCCCTGGACCCGTCTGTGATGCACCTACTAATGCATGACAAAGTGCTGTTAGCTCTGTTAATTACTTCATCACATTGACTCGTATTCAACTTGGAGTTGACAAGAACTTCCAGATCTCTTTCTGCTGCTGTGCTGCTGAGGTCATCCCCCACCCTATAGGTGTGCTTGTGATTCCCTCTCCCGAGATGCAGCACCTTGCACTTGTCCTTGTCGAACTACATCCTATTGTTCTCTGCCCACTTTTTGAACTTGTCCAGGTCTGCCTGGATTCGGTTTCTTCCTGTCAGTGTTTGCTTCACTACACAGTTTGGTGTCGTCTGTGAATTTGAAGAGTGCTTTCCATGCCCTCATTCAGGATACTGATGAAGATATTGAACAGCACCACTCCAAGGATTAAGCCTTGGGGGGACCCTACTGCCCACATCTTTAGAGGTCGATACCAACCCATCCACCACCACTCTCTGGGTACAACCCTCAAACCAATTTGCCACCCACATGCTTGTGTATTCGTCTGTGGCACAGCTATTGTTTAATTTATGAGAATAGGATAGAATACCATGTCAAAGGCCTTCTTAAAGTCCAAGTAGATGACATCTACCTTGATTCCTGCATCTAAGCATTTAGTGACTTGGTCACAGAAAGAAATAAGGTTAGTCAGGCAGGATCTACCTGCTATGAACCTATGCTGGTTGCCCTTCAGCATTATATTAACCGTTGGACTCTTACAAACATGATCCTTGATAATTTTTTCAAGGGTTTTCCCAAGGATACAAGTGAGACGAACTGCTCTGTAGTTACCTGGATTCTCCTGCCTCCTCTTAAAAATAGGGACTACATTGGTCCTTTTCCAGTCTTCTGGGACCTCACCTGAGCACCATGAGTGCTCAAACAGTTGTGCCCATGGCTCTGCTATAAGTTTCTATAGTGTTTCCATACCACAAAAGCCTCACCAAGATACTCCAGACTGCACGCAGCAGCTGACTTGCCCTAAGCCAGCTCAGTGCTCAGCCAAAAGCTACTGTAGTTGAAGTTAACAAAGGACTCTGTCTCTTCCGCTTGCTGGGGTTAGAGAGAAGTGGTGGCCATCTTGGCACATTATAGCACAGTGTATCCCTCCCTGCTTCTATTCCAAAGAAAAGTCAGCTTCCCCACTTAAGACATGCACCTCAATTAAGAAGGGCTTATTTGGGGGAAAAGGGTGTGTGTGGGGTATGCGAGTAAATATATTATATAATTATGTACTAGGAGAACATATTGTATTTCATATAAAAATGGCAACACTCATATGCGAGCTTCTCTCTCTCATCTTAGCACTCTATTAATTTAACATTTTGCATACACTTACCTATAAATATATTCTCTATTAGGTTTCAGCAGAAGGCATCAGGCAAGCAGACTTATAGTTTAACTATATTTTTGTCTACAAACACAACTTAGAACAGGGAGGTACACACTTCCAAAATGACCTTGAACTTAACAATCACAGCCAAAATTCCTAAGAGAAAAATGGGTAAAAAACATTTAAACCTAGAAAAAAATTACATTTAAAACTTGTGGCTTGGAGCTCAAGTCTGTTTTTATGAATACTAGTAGGCCCATATACAAAATTACTTACCAATAAGTTTTACTTTATAGTTCAATTCATGGGACTTTATTAGCAAGCTAACAAAAATATAGTGTAGCATGAAAAAAGCATGCGCACACATACCAAACCCCAAAAGTTTGTATTTTGCTTATTCTGTTCCACATCTAAACTCTAATTATACCTTCCAATATTTTCTTGCTACAAATCTCTTCTCCAAAGCATCATAAAACAGGCAAGAATTGCACACTGAATAGATGGCTACAATGGCAATTTTTTTACCTCTTCAAATGAGATGATATCAGAATATGAAGAATCAAAGTTAACCTGCAGAAAATGATGGCAGGGCAACTGTTACCCCTATGCAAGGAGACACTTTAGGCATAAGGCTTTGAAAACTCAGCCTAGTTTGGGTAAGAGAAAAATGAAGAAAGCAAGCGTATGGCACCGCAATGCCTCCTAAAAGTCTAAAAGTAACCCAAACCTGCTTTAAGTCTGATCAAACAATGCCTCTCTAATGATGAAAAATAATCTCCCAGATACTGAAAGTACTAAATCATGAGGTCACATCTTAAACAGACTTTACAAAATGTTTTAGTTAAAATACTGAAGTGACATTTTTTTTTTACAAAATGTATTAATAGTAATTTTAAATGTGTATGCTGTCTGTAGGCTTTAAGGCACTTCATATACAATAGTAAGCTAAAACCTTGCAATGATCCCTGTTGAGGCTGTATTATTCGCAGGTGCCAAGCCTATGGCCCCTGGAGCTCCCCACATGGGCACAAAAATGTGGCAGCAGAAAAAGGGTGGCAGCATTAATTGCTCCCAGAATCAAGCCAAGGTCAGGTCAGTGTAGCTGATTGCACATGTGCTGGATCAAGCCCATGGGGCCAGATAGATTGAGCCTCACTGCTATTATTACATCATGCCCATCACATATTTAGCAGAAATGGAGAGTCTGTGAAAGTTTAAGTCAATAGGAAAGTCCAAAGACAAAAAACCCAAAACAAATCCAGACCTCCGAACTATGTAATTTAAGCGTATTGGATATCCATTTACTGTCAAACCAGTACAT
Organism: Gavialis gangeticus; assembly: GCF_001723915.1. Classification (NCBI taxonomy): domain Eukaryota; kingdom Metazoa; phylum Chordata; order Crocodylia; family Gavialidae; genus Gavialis; species Gavialis gangeticus. The sequence goes on along the minus strand of NW_017729004.1, from coordinate 50,489,582 downwards.
AAAAACAAAAACAACCCACCTCAAACAAACAAACAGTCAACCAGAAACCAACTGCTTTAATAAAAAAGTGAAAAATAATAAAAAATAAATATATTTACAAGAAAGTTTGTTTCTTATTGCCTGAAATATACAACTAGTTCTTTATGTCAGCACATATGCACCAAGTCAATACTTAAAGTAGTAGCTACTGCAATAGTACATTCATCAGGTAAAGATATCAAAACAGAATGCTGTCACTGCATAATCGTCACCTGATCTGAAAAAACAACTCTCAGCTTTTGCAGTAATTTCAAGAATTCTCTTGTGACCGTCTTCTCTTCTACTGCCACCTTAATGGGAGGGCCTGTTCAAAGATCAAGTGTTAACAATGCCTTCAATTCTGATGACTCTGGAGATACAAATCAAATAAACTCCCATTACAAACTTGAATATCAATATTATCAGACCTGTGGTTTCTTCTGTATTTTGACTGTACAGCTTCCCTATGAGAATTCCAGCAGAAACAAGAGAAAACCATATAATATTGTTTCAGTTTTCTAATAAAAAAGAGAACAGAACTCTAGGAACAAGAAAACAACTTTCAACAATTTATAATATAGAAGTAATTATTCACATCCAACAGTGGTTTCAAAATTAACAAAAAGGTTACTATATGAAGTTTATTGATCTTGCTTAGTAGTTAATGTAAATACAGTATCTCTTTAAGTCATACCCTCTTTTTACCACCCCTGGTAATTTTTAAAGAAAAAAATCTCTATATTACCTTTATTCTTCACATTTATAGCCATAAGGTTTTGCATGCACACTCAGTATACCAGAAACTGAACACAAAGAACATCTGTACATAATTTAAAATACATTAAAGACTCCATGAATAAATCCTTATCAGTTTGAGTTTATTCAGAAGCTGCTGTTTTAAATAAAGAAACATTAAAATCCAATAAATGTGGATGAGGATGAAGAAGAAGGTGAAAAAAATGACCACAGTGTATTGGTATTTTGTCCCTCACAAATCTCTTCCATGCCAGCTGAATCTTTGTTCTCAGAATAACTAATAAAACCTACAAAATCTGAATTCCCTTCACTAGTCTGAAATAATTCCCAAAGAGTCTGCACAGGCGAACAGTGGTCTTTCCTTTCTTTAACAGACAATTCTTCAGCTTGCTTTACACACAAGTCCAGTTTCTGTTTCTGATTTATTCTTTTATTTCTTCCTGAGGAAAATTTTACTTTTCTGTGTAGCTTTCCAGAAGGTGAGCTGTATGCACAACTAACAGCTAGTTCATTAAGTTCTTTATCTGTAGCAGTATGTGGTAGCTTAGACTTCAGACCTATAGTATGCTCTGTCTGCAGGGGATCATCAACAAAATCAATATATTTTTTGCTAAATGATGAAGTGGCACTTGTTTTCTTCAAACATTTTGCTGGTAAAATAACAGTGTTATTTAATTTGCGTTTTGACTGTGATGTATTTTTGTCTTTTTCACTAAAATCAGTGCCTTGGGCATGAGTACATAATGCAGGTATATCTGCCTGTACACTTTGTAAATTCTTTCTATCTAAATTTACTTCAGTTTCAAATGCTTCATTATTACCATGTTCGTAAGCTTCAGGTAAGTTCTCTACACATGTTGCATTGTCTCTGTGGGGAGGTAGCTGCACAAAATCTGGCGATAAATTAGTCTTTTTTGAGGCTGTAGTACAGGAACCTTCCACATTTCCATTTTCATCATCATTTCTGAATTTACTTACTACTTCTGAAACACAAGACAGATGACATGCAGGAATTTGACAGGCAGATTCAGAACAAGAAGGATGTTTCTGTACAAAACTTGGAGATATATGTTTATGATTTTGCTTTAGTGCCTGTATTTTTTTATCTTTCCAGGAGTAATGCTTCAAAGAAATGTTCTGCCTTTTCAGCTGATCTTTCAGTTCATCTGTATTAGTTACATTTCCAGTAATAGGAGAAAAGTATCCCATACTACATTTTGTCCTAAAATTAAACAGGTTATAACATTAAAAACTGAAGGAAACAGATTATATAGCAGACTACTTTAGAAAGCAATAAAAATAACAAAACAGTTTTTGTTTGGTGGTTAAAAAAAATTCATTTGCTATAGTTACCCCACTTTCACAGGACTGGAAGGTGCATATTCATGCTGGCTTTTGCAGATTGTTATGGTTTTAAACTACTCAGAAGTAAAATAGTCAAATCTACTTTCTACAAAAAACTAAATTCATCACATTAAAAGGCATATAAGTTACTCCATTAAAATAAATATTATGTAGAATGGCAATATTTTTAGAGGCACTTAAATAGTCTAACCTTTCAGTTTAATCAGATTTAGCATTTTTGATAAACAACCTTAACTTAACCTAACCATTTTTAAATTGCAAAGTAAAAGGCAAAGATAGTGGTGGTGGTCAGGGAGAGGGGCAAATAGAGACAAATCTGTCCTGACAGACACCAGTGGCTGATTTCTGGTTTTATTTATATTAACTACAATTTTTCTATTGACTTCACTGGGAATAGCTTGGTTCCCGGTTGCATTTTTTAGAAAAACCATAAAAAAAGGAGGATTTCAACATCTAAAATCCTCTGGAAACACCACAGAGCAATCTAAAACTGCCATAGTCCCCTTGTGTGAAGGGATATGGTGTTGACAAGAGTATATTTGCTGGGAGGCTGTTCATTTTAGAACTTGAACTCTAATTTGAGCTGAAACAGATTAGACGTGAAGCAAATCTCGCCAAAGCTTGGAGGAAGAATGGCTTGATGGGGGTTGATTTTCTTTTGAGTACTGAATTGTGTTGAGGTGTTACAGACTAGATTATATTTCTATAATGATCAAAAATGATAGAATAGGTGGATTTTTAAATATAAAGTTCTAATTTGTTATAAATTTAAAAAGCGAAATAAATAGGGTTAATACTCAAATAGCTTATATCAGTTAAAATCGTACACCTTAGCTCTCTTTCTACCTTGTTAATATTTGGCAAATCCTGTGAAACAGAAACAACTGTTGCTATATACCAGATTCACACACAACAGACCATTTTAAAAGAGAAGGTAATACAAATACATGTCAGTGATTTGTGATTAGTCCTTTACTAGACTTGTAGTCTGAGTTGTGTCATTAAAACTCCAAATGTAGAGGTTAGCTAAAGTTTTTTTTAGGTTTATAAACGTAAATTACCTTTTACTTTTCTGTGTTTCATTCCCATATTCCACAAAGTCATAAACAAATTTGGAAATGATATCATCCACAACCTGATACTGCGTACTTTGTGCAAAGTTTTGGTGCTGTTCACTTTCCAGGTGCTGAAAATTAAAAAAAAGTCAGAAGAAGCATCTAATACTGCAGGTACTCATATTCAACAAAACGTCTATGTATATATTTCCACCAAAAGTGACGTCAAGAATACTCATTAAAAAAAGTTCTTGACGCCATACATAGAAGAATGCTCTGAGCATTCCCTCTCTCTATTTCACTTACAGTTTGGAGATCTTCATATTTCTTCACACAGCATTCACAATACCCTCTCTTTCTCTTATCCTTTAGAAGGAGTTGCACAGGAATGCCACCACAGTCTTTGTCACTATTTGTTTTATTTCTGTTAGCAGAAAAGATACATAAAGAATTTAAATGATCCATCTACAGCAGGGGTAGGCAACCTTTTTTGGCCAGAGTGCTGAGAAATCCCACTATGTCTACCTTGGAAGGTGCCGGAGTGCTGGCATGCCAGAAAAACAAAACGAGGGCAGGTGGTACATGGCAGGATGCACTGCATCTTAGTATAGTTAATAATCATAAATGTTGCCCCCTCCTCTTTTTTTCCCCCAGTAAATACCAGATTTTCTAAAAATTGTAAAGCTAGTGACAATAAATAAAACTTCTGATACTTCCTTTGTTCTTGTGTATTCATTTTGTGTGGGTCCTTCCACAACAGCCCCCCAGCCCTGCTTGTGCCCCTTGCCCCACACCCAAAGCCCCTGCCCCCCAGCCCTGCCTGTGCCCCTGCCTGCTGCTGCAAGCTCCACGCTGCCTGGGTCACACTTCCCCTGTGTGCACGGGAGTAATGTGGGCAGCATGCAGGGTTGTGCCTTTCACTGCTGCCCTTGCCTGCAGGTAAAGTCTGGACAGGGCAGCGGGGAGCTTGGAGTGGCAGGCAGCTTTCTGAGCCCCCTGCTGTGCCCTGCCACAGGGAGCTCGGAGTGGCAGGCAGCTTTCTGTGCCCCCCGCTGTGCCCTCCCATGGGGAGCTTGGAGTGGCAGGCAGCTTTCTGCACCCCCTGCTGTGTCCTGCCATGCCGGGTTCTACACACTGCTCTGTAGAAGTGGCGGGGAGTGCAGCACAGTGGGGGATATTGCTGGCATCTGCTGCCTCCCTGGAGCCTGGGACTGGGAGGCAGCCGGGGCCAGGACTGGGGCCCAGGCGGGGAGGCAGCAGCTGTTTGCAGCCTCCCAGCTGCAGCTGGCCCAGGCTCTGGGCAGCCTAGGCTCTGTAGCGATCAGCAGTTACCCAGAACCTGGGCCAGCTGCAGCCAGAAGGCTGCAAACAGTTGTTGTCTCCTGGCCCCAGGCTCTGGGCAGGTAGCAGGTGCCGGCACTGCACCCATTGGGGCCAGGGCCGGGAGGCAGCAGCTGTTTGCAGCCTCCTGGCTGCAGCTGGCCCAGGCTCTGGGGTAGCTGCTGCAAGCCATGGTGCCCAGGCTGCTTGGAGCAGGGCTTGCAGACTCCCAGCTGCCTGCTGGGAGCAGCCCAGGCTCCTGGCTGGCAACAGCTACTCAGAGCTGGGACCAGGTGCAGCCGGGAGGCTGCAAACAGCTGCTGCCTCCCCGCCCTGGCCCTGGCCCCAACACGTACCAAGGAAAGTGGCCTCACGTGCCATGCTCAGCACGCGTGCTGGGGGTTGCTGACCCCTGGTCTACAGGGAGTGAGGCCCTAATTCTGCTCATTACAAAATGATCATAATGTTAAGAGAATCAAACACCTTAAGAAATCACTCCAAC
>NW_017729004.1:50472793-50479566 GCF_001723915.1 Gavialis gangeticus | reverse complement strand
GCAGCCTAGGCTCTGTAGCGATCAGCAGTTACCCAGAACCTGGGCCAGCTGCAGCCAGAAGGCTGCAAACAGTTGTTGTCTCCTGGCCCCAGGCTCTGGGCAGGTAGCAGGTGCCGGCACTGCACCCATTGGGGCCAGGGCCGGGAGGCAGCAGCTGTTTGCAGCCTCCTGGCTGCAGCTGGCCCAGGCTCTGGGGTAGCTGCTGCAAGCCATGGTGCCCAGGCTGCTTGGAGCAGGGCTTGCAGACTCCCAGCTGCCTGCTGGGAGCAGCCCAGGCTCCTGGCTGGCAACAGCTACTCAGAGCTGGGACCAGGTGCAGCCGGGAGGCTGCAAACAGCTGCTGCCTCCCCGCCCTGGCCCTGGCCCCAACACGTACCAAGGAAAGTGGCCTCACGTGCCATGCTCAGCACGCGTGCTGGGGGTTGCTGACCCCTGGTCTACAGGGAGTGAGGCCCTAATTCTGCTCATTACAAAATGATCATAATGTTAAGAGAATCAAACACCTTAAGAAATCACTCCAACCAAAACAAACAAAAAAATGTTACCCAACTTGCTCAAAAATATAGGCTTGATATATTTTGTAAGCAAATGAAACATAGTAAAGTTAGTAAAGCTGTTATTTAAAAAAGCTTCAGGGATGAGAATTTACTACTGGGCAACTGACAGAATCAAAGGAATAATGTAAAAGGATAAAACAAATAATTTTCCATGTTACTATGTTTTGTGGCTCAAATAGTGATGTCAAAGTATTCACTGTAATTCATGAATGTATAAAGGTAGACGTCTGTACATGAAAGTCAACAAAGAAGTCTCCTACGCAAGCCCATAAACTTGGAAAAAATCCTAATCCTAATAATAGCCTGCCTACTTGCTGCTAGTATTTCTAATCATTTCATTCAGGCCAGCAAAGGGTAGAGATCACTTGTTTGTTAAAGGAAGCTCCGTTTGGCTGAAAGCAAGCAAAGCACATCCATCTTCACCCAGGTGAATCTCCCTGTGGCCTCTATTCTACTGACTGAATCTTCCAATTCTGCTTTCAAGAAGCTGCCTGTATCAAAGGAAATGCCCTAATATATCCTTGATCTTCCTCTTACATGTGGGTGGTTTTCAGCAACTTTGTTTCCCCATTTCAAGAGCCCCTGACTGGTGTTCTACAGTGCTTTCTTTAACATCTGCTACAGGAACATGTTGGGATGCGGGCGAGACAAAGCTGTTATCTTGGCAATAAGCTAACAGCATCAAACTCAACATCTTTATATCAAAAAAGTGGCATCATGTCCATTTCTAGACAGAATAACCACCTTCTTACTAATTCATACTACACTACAGAAACTCATATTTGTAACTATAAATCTTGATTACAACCCATTATATGCAAGATTGTTCTGAAAGCATTTCAAACAGTTCAAAATGCAGACAACGACAACCCGCTCCCTCCTCCCCCCACCAAACCACACAAACCCTGAAACTATTTCATTTACAGAAGGGATGTCAAGTTCAGTGGCTGGATGAGAGATGCCTTGCTGGTCTGTGGGCTGGACTGGACCTTTAGACTAGCCCCACATGCCAGCTACAGCCTGGCTCCATTCAATGCATACCCTGGATTGGCCCTGCATGTTGCTTGTAGCATGCAATTACATGTGACACCCACTCTGGACTGGTTTTGTAGGCTGGATCCAACACATGCAGCTGGCCTGTGGGACTGATCTGACTGGCCCTGGACCCGGCATACAGGGCCAGTCTGGCATGAGCTCCAGACTGACCTTGCACACTGAATATTAGAGCCCCACATGCAGCACTGCAGGCCAGATGATAGGGCTCTGCAGATTAGATTAGGCTTGCAGGCCGTATCTCTGACACCCCTGGTTTACAGGTTAAGGAGGCAATTTTTTCTAATTTAAGTAGATTGGGAGAGCTCAGAAGGGGAGTGGGCCATATAAACGGAATTTGTAAATCCATGGTGTATTCTAATGAATTCTACATCTTTAGTACTGATCTACAAGACGGGATTTGTGTAGTGCTTCTACAACGTCCTGTTGCATTATATTTTTCATTGTCCCCTATAACCACATGTACTACAATCAAGACTGATAAGGTACCATGGCAATATCAATAGATAGTCACCAACTGTGTGATCAGTTATGGAAAGGGGAAGTACAGAAACTATTATTTTAAAAGAGTACCACATTTCAGCCCAAAGAACATTATGAGAGTTTCCAAACATAGGAAAAGTGTGTTATTGTGGAGTTACTTTTTCCACCAACCATCTCTAGGTTTAATACTGTTTATGCTATAAACACCCGTGTTAGAAAGTTAATGCTGTAATTAGTAAATATAAAGAATCAACCTTTGCTCCTGACCCTAAAGTGCCATGTAGGTATTTAAGGCAGAAATCACATGTCTTTTGGCAAATTGCATAACTCTGAAGAGTGCTCAAAATAAAGCCTGAACCCAAAATATGGCACAGAAGTATACCCTCCATGTAAGTACAGGCAAAGATACTATTATTGCTTCTGAGCTCATACAGGAAGTACTTAAAGCATCTCTCAAGGAGAAATGACTTCAAGCTTTATTAAGGTGGTGCTTGGGTATGTTTTTTTGTTTGACCACATTTAAGTTCATATGTAAAACAGCATCACAATGATCATTATGAATTAGGATGATAATTTTAATAAACAAATGTAACCTCTTTGTTACATGCCAATAAAATGTTTAAATGAACAGTTCTGGAGGCAAGCTCATTTATTTATCTTGATGTACTTACTGGACAGCATCCAGGAAGAGGATAGAGTGAAGCAGTCAGTAGCAGACAGAAGGAAAAAGTCTGTCACATCCTGTACTGACCCAAAGCTATAGTAGAGGGATGTATTTACGGATGCTTGCATCTGTACATCCAAGAAAGGACATAAAGAAAGGATAAAAACGTAGAGAGAGATGGACACACTGACAGTTACTAGACCAGTTAATCTACCAAACAAGGCAGTTAGTTATTAGTATCAAATATTGTGTAACCCAATATAAAAGAGGGTCAATTTCTTTAAAAACTGAAAAACAATTTTAAATGTTTTAACCTTAAACTAAGTTCTTGACAAACCTTTGTTTAGACTGAGTTTGCTTTTGGCTGGCATTATTCTTCTTATCTGCCTCAAATGGACTATAAGGCTTTGGAGCAGTACAGTTGAGAACTGGAAAGCTGGATAACTGCAGATAAAATGGTCTGTAGTGGCTGTATTAGACAAGACAATATAAGCACTATAACTACCATATATGAAATAAATAAATGAAAAGTCATTTAGAGTAAATTAACTATAACTTTGACTTCACAGTGAATATCAAACAGTTAGCTATCATGGGAATATGTGAGATTTTACTTTTTCCTTGCCTCTGAATTTGTTTCCTTATGTAGGATTTCTCTCTAGTGGCCATGTCCAGATGTGTGTGGATGTTTGGTTCCCTGAGGACAACTAGCAGTGGCGCACCTTGCATCGTTGCTAGTTGTCTCCAGGTAACACCCGTGCCACGTGCACTAGTGTGCATCAGGGTAGGGAAGGCTGGGGGCCTCCTGGGACTGCAGCAGTGGTGATCCTGCTGGGTGGGAGTGCGGCTCTGGCCATCCAGGCCACAGCTTCAGGCAGCATATGTTGCCACTGTGTGTATAGCTCCACTTTTTTTCTGTGGGTTTTTTTGACCTCTGGATATCCAGGGGTCAAAAAAACCCTCTGCACTGCTCCTTTGCAGCACGGAGAATAATAGAATGAATAGTATGTGGCACAGCAGACATGTCTGCAGTGCCGCATGCCTCACGGCTGGACTCGTCTGGATGCAGCCTGTGTCTATAGCTATACCGTGTACAAAAATCACATGCATTGATTCTGTCCCTCCCCTGCATGTAACCTTGGAAGTTGGCTGAAATAAGTTGTAAATCTAAAAACGACTCCGATAAGAAGTATATCCATATTCTTAAACAGGACACAGCAGCACTTCTAAATACCGAACCATCAGTTTCTCTGCAATTTTATACCTTTGTAGATGTTTCAATTTTAACATGGGGAAATAAATCAACTCTAAAGGAGAAGATGGACGTGTGAACATGTAAACAGTCAAATATTAAAAAACGAAAAAAACAAAAAAAACCTGAACATAAACTTTCTTTTTCCCATTTTGGAGAGTAGTGCATGCCTCTGCAGGCACTTTAAAGTATTGGGAAAGTTGGGATATTTGGAGCGCTTTAAATGCATGTCTATCCACATGCAGATTTACCATGTTTCCAAAAATCAACTTTGTTGAGCGCATTACAGAGTACACTAATAGATTACACACAGACATAACAAATAGTACTTACCAGCTTCTGTCTTCTACCTTCACAAATGGATTTTTCAGTCTCCTTGCTTGGGGGTGAGGAAGAAGAAATTCAATATTTTTCTCCATCCAAAAATAAATTATACTAGCACACACATGCTTATTCAGCTAATTTTCAAAATCAAATCAGTCAAATATGCACATGAACTCTTCGTTTCCATACCATTTTTATATACTTTTCTCAGTGTGATAATTGATAAGGGTATTCCCTCAGACAAACACTGAATTTTTAAGTATACAGAAAACAAGACAACATGATATCTCTTCAGACAACAAAATACTTACTTTTTGATTTCTGATTAGTGCATCGTTTTCCCTAGTTAAGAGGAAAAAAAATTACTCTGCAGTGCTCTCCATTTAACTCCAAAATTCAGCTGTAAATTTTAAAACATGCATCTTTGTGTGAAATCATGATTAACCATATATTAACCAATAGGCAAATTAGACCAATTACTATAAAAATTGAGCCACTGTTTCATGAAGAAATGTTTTATTTTAGCTTTGCAAAAAATTAATTAAGAATATTTTTTTCATTTAACAAATGAAATTGGGGAGGCAGCAAATGTCACAGGGCAAAGGGTGGCCTGACAGCCTGGCAGCACAGCAACTTCCCCCTGCTATGTACTGGGCTGGAGGAAGAAGTGGGCGTGGGTGCATCAGTCTGTGTGCATGTACATGTGTGTGCCCCTACCCCAGCACCCACCCTGGATTTCCTTAAAAGTAATATGGTCACCCTAGTAATGAGTGTCTGCTGCTACATATTCATGTTATTTTTACTATAAAATAAGATTGATACAACAGGAAATTGCTGTTAGAAAAGTAGTACACAACATTACTAGTTATATAACTAGAATGGTTCCATGTACCAAATTATTAATAATTTATGGAATTAAAACCAACTTGCAATTGTTCCATATTATATTAGTGACTTAATTATCTGCACTACAGAAAATAGTTTACATTGTAAGAGATTAGATCCTTGTATCTATTGGGGAAAAAAGGTAATTCAGATTCTAACTCCAAATAGCAAGCATGATAGCTTCTATGACAGCTGCATAGAATTTGGCAAGATACATACAGCATATTATTGGAGTAATTAAAACCACTGTAAGACTTAAAAGAACACTAATATACTAATGAGTTAAAAATTATTTTAAATGAATTTGTAATAAGTTTCTGTACTTTCACTACAGTTCATACAAATTTGCACCCTTAATTTGCATCCAAGAAACAGCAGCAGCTGACTAATAATGGAATGTATGGTAGTTCCCTACCACACATGGAATGAATACTGTGAGTACACTTTACTCAGCTGTTAGGCTAGGAATCAGGAAACTTACTGAAAGATTAGGATTATGTCACGTGCTGTTACAGGTCAGTTTTCCATGTTTTATTGTTACTCTGGACTATGTTGCTGACATACTGGCCCTAAAACCAATCTCTCTTACCCTGGAAAGATCATTCCAGTATAGCTGGGTTCTTCATCAACAAATTTAAGGCTTTAATATTTGCATGGCAGGGAATCAGGGCCATAGTTAGGATGTCCTAAACCAAGCCACTACACCAATGCAGTTTTTAGCTTCTGGGATAGAAAGAATGTCCTTTTCAGAAAGCTCTACTGCTCCCATCTACTGAACACACAATCTGAATGCAGCTCCCAAAACACTATTTTAATTAATGATATTGCAAATTTATTTTTACAATCAGGCTCAAAAATGCTGCAAATCTTTTCTTTATTATTAAAAGGATTTTAAAGTAAAAACTTCAGAATCTATTAGACATAACACTGATCAGAAAATTAATCTTCAAATAAAAGCATATTAAAATAAAAAAAAAATCAACCAGCATCTTCATAGGAAATATTTAACTTGCCTACATACTTATTTGTTAATAAGGGTTTCAATTACTTAAAGATCCACTTACCACATCTTTGCCTGAAGTGCCTTCTTTCTTGATCAGACAAAACTCCTTTTTCTTTTGTTCAATATAATTTTTAATATCTTTAAAAAAAGTTACATTTTGTCAACTTTTTCTCCTATTCGAAGGTATTTGTTGTTTTTAACAATAATTTTGAAAATAAGAATAAATCTTGCAAATAAAACAAATACAATTAATTTTACCAGTTTAGAGCACACAGAGCAAAAGTATTTACCATCAACATGAAGTATCTTCACTCCCCAACTCAATGCATTGGACAGTATGCTACCTGAGGGGATTAATTCCTACAAAACAATAAACTTAATTAATATTTTTAATAAATGCAATACATTCAGATATTTGATGCAAACCAGTATGCGAGTCAGGCTGAAGTCTTCCCTCTCTATTTCCCACCAGGACTAAGTACAGACGGTCAAAAAGCCCAAGGCTGAATCAATTCAATCTTAGTCTAAACTGTGTAGATTGAACCGATAAGC
>NW_017729004.1:50467078-50467793 GCF_001723915.1 Gavialis gangeticus | reverse complement strand
GGGGGCATTTGCAGGGGAGGTGCAAAACATCTTGGGAAACTGACTTAACTTGAATTTGGAAGGGAACTGGATAGAAGTTCAATACACCAATTTAACCTGAATCAGTTAAGTTTGATATTACATCCATCCAGGTTTATCTTAAGCCAGTTTTGGCCATTTTGAAAGTGGTCTATATGCACTGAACAGGGATGCACCGATAAAGAATTTTTGGCTGATACTGATGGTCAATTATTAACCCACCATATCAGCTGATACTGATCCGATAGCTGATATGCAGCCCGGCAGCATGGAGAGCAGCGTCTGACCAGTAAGTCTGGGGGAGGGGACAAGGGATGTTGGGGAGGCAGTGCTGCCCAGCCAGGGTGGGGGATAGAGTTGCAGGCAGCTCATCCGTAGTGTGCCGGGGGTGAGGGGAGTGCGGGGAGGATGGGGATAGCCCCCACCACTGTGCGCACCTCTCAGGGAGGCATGGGGGGCATGTGCCCCCTGCATTTGTGCACAGGGCAAGGGCAGGCTGCCTGCTGTGGGCTCAGGGCCAGGGGCTGCACCAGCCGCTTCCTGGTGCGGGAGCTGGGTTGGGGCAGGCAGGCAACAGTGGCTCTGGAAGCAGGGGCTATAGCAAATTTTGGGATGGCTGTAGCCCCCCTCCTGTAACCCCCTCTCCTGACACTGCCACCTCCCACCTAGCCCCCCCCCCACCAGGAAGAGGATGATG
>NW_017729004.1:50462475-50467040 GCF_001723915.1 Gavialis gangeticus | reverse complement strand
AGGGCAAGGGCAGGCTGCCTGCTGTGGGCTCAGGGCCAGGGGCTGCACCAGCCGCTTCCTGGTGCGGGAGCTGGGTTGGGGCAGGCAGGCAACAGTGGCTCTGGAAGCAGGGGCTATAGCAAATTTTGGGATGGCTGTAGCCCCCCTCCTGTAACCCCCTCTCCTGACACTGCCACCTCCCACCTAGCCCCCCCCCCACCAGGAAGAGGATGATGCAGCCCCTTCACCCTATGCACAAGTCAGGGGGGCACATATCCCCATGCCTCCCACGGGTGTGCATGAGCTGCCTATGGCTCCATCCTGCACCCTTCCCTACCCAGGCAGCACCTGTCCCTGCCCCTGCCCCACTCCTTCCCTCACTGTGGGGGCTTTAATCTGCCCCCACCCACACCCCTTCCCTCCCAAAGACTTACTGGCTGGACAGTGCTCTCCAAGCTTCCAGGCTATGTTCCTGGCCATGTGCACGCTGTGGCTGCACATGTCATTTACTGGTGACATTACTGGCTACGCTGGCCAAAAAAAGCCAATTGCCGATAATGTCAATTTTCCTTTTGTTGGTGCCAATCTGATATGGACCCATACACAGGTGCACCTCTCGCACTAAACTTCTGTTGTGTTATGGATCTGAACCAGTTTCTGATCACTTATACCACATTATGTGTAACTTCTGTCCCTAGCACAAAAGACAAGGAAGACTGTTCTTCACTTGCTTCAGCTGACTTCATGCAGGGCGTTAACAGATGTACCCATTACAGCTGGATCAAGAATGGACAGGCATGCAGTTCATGCAGCTACCCAGGACACCCCACACAGTAGGCAGCTGGTATTGCTTCTTGAGAAATAGGTGGAGGGGGAGCAGACAGGAAGCCTGTATGTCTTTAACAAATGATCACCTCAAGATAAACGCAGAAAATGAAAGAAATTTTAAACTTCATGCATGTTACTCCTAATTCCTTTAAGGATAATTTCCCACCAGATCCATGAAGTGAGCACAGTTTTTGGGGTTATGCCATCTAAGCACTACTATATATTTTTAAAGTTCTACTGTATGTGTTTTGTGTAGCCAAACACCTAGTGACAAATCTTTTAAAAAAAGAAAATGACAGTAGTCTTTTTGAGATCTCCAGGAAACATGGGAAAATAACCATATAAATCTTGAAACCAGTCCTGAAGGTACAGTGTGAAGGTGAATGGAAGCTTAACACCTGGCTGAGTATATCCCGTTCTGGCATTTTCTCTTAGATCACTACTCTACTTCTACTACTGGTCACTACTTTCCAGTACAATGAAATTCTGTTCTGTAATTTTTACTAAATCCAGTTCTGTGAATTATTCATCTTACCTGCTCTTTGATTGCTTTTTCAACTAAGGATTTTCCTCTACTTACACGTACCTATATCAGAGAAACAGTGCATATTACATGGAGGACATAAGAGCTCATTTAGCTGCAAGTTTTAATTAAAAATGTTTTTGTACAAACCAAAAATACTTAAGATAGGGCATCTTAGATGCCTCGGGTTACACCAACAAACTATTATATATATGATGATACTTTAATTTTTGGCCACTTTCTAGGAATTCACAGCCTTTCTGCAGTGCTGTTCAGACATATCACTACAGTTGACATTTTCACTGTTAAGTAGTCTGAAATATTAAAGGATCATTTCCATCAGTGATTATTTTGAAGAAAAAATTTTGACACAATACCATATCATAAACAGCTTAAAAATCTAAAAACAGTGTTGCTACAGCAACTGTACTGCTATATCAGTGTATTCCACTTTAAAGTGGACTCAGTTTTTTTTAAGCAGGCATACATATCACAGGATCACTCTCAGCCTAAATCAAATACTATTTAGAACATAATTAATTTATAAATATTTTAATTGCCACAAAAACTTATTGTTTGGATTGCAAAACCCTACTTCCCAGAATGTTTTCATTTTCTATCTTGAATTGTGTGTAAAAAAATTATAAAATACTAAAAATACAAAGATTTAGTACGATCACTTTTTATGTCTGCTACTACCATATGCAAATTTTAAGAATAGAAGTTTTGCTGACTTTCCAGAACTTTACAATGCATATCAACGTGCTGTTCCCCACGAGGAATGTGCTGAAATTGTGCTATGAAATCCCAATATTAATCTTTCGTTATTAAACATTTCCTAATAGAAATTAGTATCTAACAGAAATTAAACACAAAAGGGAAAATGCTTTCAGGTGGGTACAGCCTAGCCAATCCTCCACCCCTCCTGTATGACCCCTCTACAAGAAAAATTGTAGTATCTAGTTTTCTGAAACTGGGGGCCACAGAAGTTATGGAGGGGTACCTTGAGTCCAAAAATGTTAAGGACCATCGCTATAACTGTTGCTATTACCGGACCAAAGACTGTCAATATTTGATTTTCTATTATGAGCCAAAAAAGCCCCCAAAATCTTCTACTAGTTTTGATGAATACTAAATAAACTTGATGTACTGTCTTCCCAGTAGGAAACTCACATTGGAGTGATATTATGAAAGCTCTACATATGTAACTACAGCCACTAGGTTAATAAAGTGTGCTGGAAACAGCTGATACCATCCCTTCTCTCATTTATATTGGGATCAAAAAACTGTTCACTGAACTCATTTAATATAAATTAGTTAAAAATAAATTAAATTTAATACAAAATATTTAATTTAATTAAATATTTTTGAAGTTCTTAACGATACTGATGTTTAATCATACTTGTACAAATGAAGATTGAACAACATTTTCAGAAGACTGGAGACCGCCGCGCTGTAATGTGGAAGAGCCCATGTTTAAAACATATTTTTCAGAACCATAGTTAAGCCTTGGTTGATTAAGTCAAGTTTAAACAGTGTGAACAAATTAAAGCCTCTGGATTTGGTGAATCAATTCACATGGTCTCAGGGAAGATTAAGCAGATGTAATCAATTGTAGTTGAATTGCATTTTTTCAAATTAAGAAACTTACTGTATCCACCATCTTAAATGAACTTCTATCATCTCGATCTCTTCTGCTGCTAGGATGAAGTGAACTATGTCCTCCATAGTGGGCAGATTCTGGGCTAGGAACTGGGGAAATCTGTCCAAGGCTCTGAGCAAATTTGGCTTCCTTTTTATTAGAAATGAGATAGCTGATATCCTTGCTGAGAAATCCCTCCACTCTCTTAAAAAAAAAAAAAAAAAAAAAAAAAAAAAAAATCAGGCTATATTATCACTATTATACTTTCTAATTTTATTAACACCAAGCAAAAAGTTCTACAATAGACACCTCAGGAATTCTAAACTGCAGTTTAGAAAATGTTATATTAAGAGAAAAATTTTCCTAAAGATTAAATATGATAATAAGTGTTGGTACCAGCCTTACATCCTATGATAGCACCTTATTTTCAGTTGTGAAATTTTCATTATTAAGATTGAAAATTTACATGCAAGCTATTTGTCTTATGCTGGCTGGTGTGTGCACGCACACGTGAGAGAGAGCAAGCATTCACACACAGCCATATTTCATCTAAATAATTCAATCATTTGAGAGAATGAAGTTGGAGAAAAATATTTTTACTTTGAGTAAAACTTTAGATCACTTTTATTTGAAAAGTTACAATGCCCTGTTTCGCCACAGAGACTTGAAAGACAAAAGGGGTGAACTGAATGGCCTTTCTGGCAAGGCCTTTTACCATGACATTTTGGCCAAATTTGCCAAATCTTTTGAAAATTACTAAGCACACGCTGCTTCTGGTAGCAGTTTAATGATAAATGATATATTTAATGAGGGCTTTTTTGTATGCAATTATAAGATGAGGGGCTTTGCTGGTGGGAGGGGGGCTAGTTTTGTATTCAAGTACGTACGGTACTATTTTCCCCGAAGGATCCTGCTGCATCAAAATAATTTGAATGGTGATTATGCTTTACATTGTTTGTTCAGGATAAAACCTGTTCCTCTGCTACTTCATACTACTCAAGTTTTTTTCTGAAGGCTGGGCATATTAATTTTCTGATTTTTTTTTTCCTGTAGTGTGCTGCTCATCACTATAGTATCAACATAATTCAAATACATTATCAATCCTTACAACACCCAGTAAAATAAGGGGTATTATCTGCTCCATTTTAGAAAAGAAGAACGAAGGCACAGAAGGATTTAAGTGAAAAATGTCTATTTTGGGTGTCCAATTTGAGACATCTAAAACTAATTTTTAAAGATTTCTGGTATGTCCTTCTCTTTCCTGCAACCTGTTGGATAGACTAGAGGCCGTATGCCCCAACACCATCTTGCTAAGGCTTCAGCAAAACCTTGCCTCAACCAGGACTCAGCTTCTTGCAGGCCTCCCTCCTCTTGCAGTCACCTTCTTCTAGTTGAACAAGGTCTCAATTTCTAACCATCTCTCTCCCTTCCTAGAAGGTACTAAATACCAGGCGAAGACAGAACCAGGCTTGGTTGAGCTGCCAAAAATATAATAAGAAAGAAGTTTCAAGGCCCTTGCAGATCACAGCTGGAAAATGGTAAGTCAAATGACAGAGGTTTTCATAGATTTCATAGACATTAGGGCTGGAAGGG
>NW_017729004.1:50462221-50462464 GCF_001723915.1 Gavialis gangeticus | reverse complement strand
CTCCTCTCCCTCCTCATCCCATACCCCAAGACTGGGAGGATTAAAGAGAACACCACCTGTGCCCCCAGACCCTTAGCCCCGCTCCCAAATCCCTGTAGCACCTCACGACCCGGCTGGGAGCACTCCGAGCCGTGTCACTGGTGCCCACATGAATAAGGAGCATGGGATAGTGGTCTGTGGGCTGGAGGAGCTTAGGGATCTTCTCCGCAATATCTCAGATGCGAGCCCCCAGGAAGCAGCAGA
>NW_017729004.1:50447857-50457221 GCF_001723915.1 Gavialis gangeticus | reverse complement strand
GCCCTGGATCATGTGGCCTCAGCCAGTTCCCGGGCAAACTCCTGGTCAAGATCTTGACTTTGGGTGGGAGATCTATAGTAGACTCCCACTGTTGTGTCCCCTGTGCCATGTTCCCCACAGATTTTAACCCAGAGGGTCTCCAGTCATCCACCCTGGTCACCAACATCAGCTTGCAGGGATGCGTAGCTTTCCTTAACACAGAGAGCTATACCCCACCCCTTTTATCTACTTGATCCCCCCTGTACCGGGTATGGACCACGGGTATTGATGGCTAGTCACACATGGAATCCCACCAGGTTTCCGTTATCCCTATGACGTCATAATTATTTGCGTTATTCCCCAAGCTCCTGGCATTTGTGTACAGGCAGGCAAGTGTCCCCCTGGGGGCTCTTGCCTTGCCCACAGATTGTACCAGGGCTGGGGCAGGGGTGGGCTCTCTTAAGTGCCTGCTGGCTTTGCAAGGGTTGCTCAGAGGCCCAGCAGTGGCGGTAGTGCCCCCATTCTCCAGCGGGCTTAGTTTAAAGCCCGGTGGAGCAGGTCAGCCAGTCAGGCTGAAAAGAGCCTCCTCCCCAGGGGAGAGAGGTGGAGGCCATCTCTTCCCAGCAGCTTCCTGCCTCTCTCACCAAAGAGCAGGCTATGGTCATGGAAGCCAAAGCCTTCCCGATGACACCAGTGCCATAGTCTTTGGTTAACTAATCTGGATCCTCCTCTCCCTCCTCATCCCATACCCCAAGACTGGGAGGATTAAAGAGAACACCACCTGTGCCCCCAGACCCTTAGCCCCGCTCCCAAATCCCTGTAGCACCTCACGACCCGGCTGGGAGCACTCCGAGCCGTGTCACTGGTGCCCACATGAATAAGGAGCATGGGATAGTGGTCTGTGGGCTGGAGGAGCTTAGGGATCTTCTCCGCAATATCTCAGATGCGAGCCCCCAGGAAGCAGCAGACTTCCCAAGCTAAGGGGTCGGGGCAACAGATTACCCCCTCAGTCCCCCTCAGGATGGAGTCTCCCACAACAAACACTTTATGTTTTGTCTTGTGGAGAGCAGGGGCGGTAGCTGCATTTGGGCCTGTGTCGCCTATGGGAGCTGGCAATTCAGCAGGCTCTTCTGGGACTGCAAGAGGTTCATACCTGTTGCTAAGCTCCAGTGGGGCATGGGCCTTGGCGCAGTGGGCCTTAGGGCCCTTGACCACATTGGTCCACGCCCCTGACTGGACACAGCGGGAGGTCCTGGAGTCCTCCCTTGTCCTGGAGGGAGACTGTGGTCTACCCTCCGGCTCCCGGGGGAGAAGGGCCTGGCAGTAGGAGTCAATCTCCTGCTCACAGTCCCTGATGGCACGCAGTCTCTGGACTGTGGCCTGGAGCTCCTCCAGCTGCCGTGCCAGAGACCCCATTAGGGAGCAGACCCCACAAGGGGTGGTAGCTATGCTCCCTGGCCCCAGAGTCTGAAAAAGGGACAGGCAGCCCCCGCAGCCAAGAGCCAGGGGCTCCATCTACATGGAACCCGGAACCATGGGCTTTGTCTGGGTGAAGGTCTCTGAGGTGCCAGAGGGGGGCACCGCAGGGCCCTCGGGGTGCGGTGCGTGCCCATCCACATCATGCCGCTGGTAGGTGGGCTAGGCCTGAGTCTGTCTACCCTAGGGGGCTTGCAGGCAGGGCCACAGCCCTCCTGCGCGAACCCCGCACTAACTTGCACCAGCAGACAAACACGCCTGTTTGCGCAGCCTGTTCACACAGCTCCGGTCGCGTGGCTCCCTGGGGGGCTGGGCAAAGTAGGGGCCTGGGAGGGGCGAGACCTGGCCTGGCTCCACTCACCTGCCTCCTCCCACTCACTAAGGGTTAACCACCTCCCACCACAGGCCCCACTTACCTCTGGCTGTGCAATGAGTGAGCACTAATTAATATACGAAGTACTGAAACAGAGTATACTAGCATGTTTTTTCAAACATGTTTTCAAACTAGTTTTCTTATAAAAGCATTAGAATCTAATTGTTTCTATAGTTACTCAGCAACATATAATAAAAGTACAAAAATACACCTGTTCTATCACACCTTGGATGTTTAACTCCTGTGCACAACCCCTCTGGCAGAATGTTTAATCAGCTGGCTGACAATTTTAAGACTCACTAGTTATACTCATATTAAATTTGATCTGGAACCAACTTTCAAGGGAAGTGGCACTCGCTCCTACCCTGGGGGTCTTCAAAAGGAGGCTAGATAATCACCTAGCTGGGGTCATTTGATCCTAGCGTTCTTCCTGCCCATGGTAGGGGGTCAGACTTGATTATCTGCTCAGGTCCCTTCCGACCCTACCAACTATGAAACTATGAAGAATACCGTAAGTACCATGTGCAGCAAGTTGGGGGAAAAAGCTGAATCCAGAGGGGCTGGGGCCTAGACAGTCCAACTACTCACAACATAGCCTCCAGTTTCTTCCACTCTAGACCTTCCAACTTCTGTGTAACAAATAAAGCAACAGTCCTACAATCACATTCTCCTTCACAATACTGATTCAACTCCAGAGCAGTTCATACTCAGAACTACATGAAATGAAGACTACCACAATTCCATATACTACTTAAATGTATACAAGTCAGTTAAATGGAATTCCAGTTGATAGTATCCCTTTATATCTACCCACGATAGTCAATATAGCTTTCAGGAGAGCAGAGAGATTAAGCTGCTCCTCCTAACTGCCGTAATTAAAGAAAATCTTAACATTTTTACTGCCATGTTTTTACTAACATTTTTGTGCAAATTCACATTAAGCCAAGTTTAAAGTGGACTAAACGTTTCCAAAGCCTTCTGCATCAAAGCTTTGACACAGAAGCTCCATCTTATATTGGGCTCAGAATAAAGTGCAAGTGTTTTGTCACACCAAAAATGCGAAAGCTTTGAATTCTCTGCCAAACATCTATTAAAATTGATATTCAGCTCAAACTCCAAAGTTAACCCACAACAATCTAAACAATAAGCTGCAATATTAATTTGAAGACATGTTAACCAAACTTAACTACTGAGAGATAAACAGAAGTTTTATCTGAACTATGCTTGTTTTAATAACAGTAAACATAATAATGTATTATAATTTATACAATGCAATAACTGTCTAGTTCTCCAAATAAAAAAAAAAAAAAACAGCCCTCAAAGAAGTTTTGAGTAGAGGTGCCAAATTCTGCTCCCACATGCCCTACTGTAAAGCTGAAGCAATTTTACCGATATCATTGAAGTTATTACAATGGAGTTACTACACAGTAGTGTGATAACTGAAAGTGGAATTCAGCTCCAGCATGTTACTAGCTACTAGCACAAAAACAGTGATGAGAAAGTTGGGGGAAAAGAAGCGAAGTGATGGAATAAAGTTAATTGGGTTGTTTGAAATATACATTTAAAAAACTAACATGAAATTATTAAGATATTTTAGGAATGAAGCATTTTTGAGGCCTAAAATAAGGTCCAAATCTTATATGCTTAACTTCACATAAGAATAGTTACTAGTAAAGTCAATAAGACTATTACCTACACGAAGAAAGTTAAGCAAAGATCTAGATATATTTGAAACTATGAAAGGCTTAGCTTTGGAAACAAAGATAATGTTTCTACTGCCTCGCTGCTGAAAGTGGGACTGCTGCTAAGAAACAAGCCCTGCCCACATGGTCTTTCGCTGCAAGTATCAAGGCCTAGCATTCAGGCACTGTAGATAGCTTAGACTGGCCCTGAGGACATACCAAGAGTTGTTCTCAACAGGGCTGGCCCATTCTATACTGTGAAACCTGTAGCCGCAGGGGGCCTGCAGCTAAGGGGCCCCCTGCGTCCGACTGCTCGTCACCCCCTCTCCTGCCATCAGCTTCATGTTTGGCTACTCGCCACACTAACCCTAACCCCTCCCCACCCCCACTGGCTTTTTCAGGGCAGGGGGCTCCCTATTTCTTGCAGAGCATCCCCAAAAATTGTGGGCAGTCCCTGGCTCTCAGGTTCTCCTAAAACACAGAACCTGAGACCAGCACTGGAATATTTGTTCAGGGCTGCTCTAATCCATGGGTCTTGCTTAATTGCCAGGTATTGGCATATATGAATCAGAGCCTGTTTCTCAGTAATTGGTTCCAGGCTAAGCAGGAAGACAGCAAGGAC
Organism: Gavialis gangeticus; assembly: GCF_001723915.1. Lineage (NCBI taxonomy): Eukaryota > Metazoa > Chordata > Crocodylia > Gavialidae > Gavialis > Gavialis gangeticus. Next base: position 50,453,089 of record NW_017729004.1, on the reverse strand, counting down.
ACAGCCAGGGAGGTTGTGTAAGAGTGGAACTGGTTACTGAATACAGAGAACATTCTCAACCTTCCAGCAACATAGGTGGGGTTGGTCTGTGGGCCAGATCCAGCACAGAGTAAGCACAAGGGGTTAGTCAGCAGGTGCAATCCAACATGCTGACCCAGCCCTGTGCACCAAATCTAGCCATGTGCGCCAGATCTGGCTGCATAGTAACCCCATGAGCTGGTATGCAGGGATGTGTCATCCCCACCAGTCTGGAAATTCAGCGGCAGGTGAGCAGTGGCAGCATTAATTGTCATTACTCTGGATGCAACATTTTATAATAAACTAACTGTAATTTTGAAAAATGTCACTAAAGCTTATTCTGTTTGAATTTATAAAAAATGCTTTAACCAAAATGCAAACTGCAAAACACCAAATTATTGAGAATTAAGACGCCGAATTTTAAACACAAAGAGGTACACATAATGAAGGACTTGAATAGTTCAACTGAAGTCAGGAAGACTATTAGTGGGCATAATGTTTAAGCACTTGCATACGTGTTTGTACCATCAGAAACTAAAACTGTTTTTATTAAATATTTTTCTTTTAGCAGCATGTTTTGCTGCTTCAAAACAAAATGACTTCAAGGTCAACCTTTCAATATGTTAGCAAAGTATTATAATTTTTTTTTAATATACTCCGATCAAAATGTTTAAAAGCAGGAACCCAATATCAGTTTCCCCCCTATATTTAGGCACCTGAGGGTGCAATTTTCAAAACCATCTAAATGATTTAGGGTCAAGCTGAAACTGATGAAGGAATATTACCTAACCAAACCATTTCTGTTTTTTGACTTGAGGATGCCAACTATATTTGTAAACAACAGCAGCTTCCAATACATGGAGGCCATTTATTTAAATCTTTTCCATTTGTGTTTTTGTTGCTCTTACATCATAGACATTAATGAGGTCTTTCATTTGCCCTTTTCACCACAGGAAAAAAAAAAAACATTTTGAGTGTAAAACATTGTAGAAACCTTTTTCTAAAAAAATATAAAATCTTACATTTTATTAACAAACTAAGTCTGGGCATCCAATTTGATATATATCTGAATTTTGGGCCGTGGAACACATCTATAACACTTTCTCTAATAAAAGTTCTGATCAACTTCAGATGCAACTTCTTGGCTCTTCAGCAAACAAGGCCTCAAGTGTCTCAGACTGTCTATTCCCCATTTTGAGTGCTTTATTAGTGGTAAACATGAAACCTATGGAGTGACTTTTCCAAGCTCCTATAGGACTACACTGACAAAAAGCCAGAGTTCCAGTTCTGATTCCAGTTTAACTATGATTTAAATAAGCAAACAAGAAACTTGATTTAAATAATTTAAATCTTGCTTTCTCTCTCTATTTTAGTTATTTTCCTAAACAAAGTTTCAATCTCATTCAATCATGTTGATTTCACTAAATTTCTTTCTATACATGTTTATTTAAGTAATTATATAGCTTTACATATTTTAATCAGATTTTAAAGTTAGAAATGGCAAATGATGCATTTATTATTTTACTAAATAATTCCTTTTTTCTGTCTCCATCTACATTTTGATAGAAAATAGAGTAGCATTAAAAATTCATAAAATGGATTTTAAAATTGTTTACGTTATGTAAAAACTACTGAACCATGATGTTTATAAAAAGCATTTATCAAAACATGTTTTACATTTAAAAATAAATGATTTGTTAAAAAAATATTAACTACTGTTAGCAAACACACACATTTTTTTGATCTACAAAGACCAGATTTTCAGCAGTATTCAGATACCTGAAGATACTAAAAATTCCAGTAGGGTAGCGGTCTGAAGTGCTCAACTGCCAATCAGACAGCTAGGGCATCAAAGCTTAGGTTTCTTTTGAAAATGTTACTTGCTGCCAAAATTTAGACATTTTTTAAATTCTGTTATTTAGGTGCCTTAAATACTTTTGAAAATCTAACCTCTCACCCTGTCCTTCAAATCTTTAAATCTAGTAGATCTAATCTTCTACCATTTTTTTATTTAAAGAAAAATAAGTTTGCTTTCCTGCTGCTTCAATTTCCAATCAATTTCTAAATTGTGAACAAACTAATATGGATGGATAACATCCTCTGCACCTATTAGCTAAATCAGTGATGCACTACCTTTTCCCCTCTCAGGCCAGATAGACAGTGCCCCAGCCGCTCATACGCCAGATCTGGCTGGCTGTTCCCATCCAGTGACTGGGGTGGGTACAGTGGGCACTGTTCAGCCATGTGGAGGGGGGCAGCTCAGCCCCAAGCCAGCCATGCAGGGGAAGGGGGCATGGCTTGGTCCTGTGGAGAAAGGGGGCATGGCTCGGCCCCAACCTGGCCTTGTGGGAAGGATGGGGGGAAAGAAGGGGTAGAAGGGAAGAAAGGGTGTGGCCCAGCCCTGATCCATATAGGGAGGAAGTGGGGGAGCGGCCCAGCCCCACAGGGGCTCTGACAGGCATGTGGGGCTTGAGGTTTGGGAATTTTGCAGGGCAGGGAAGGTGGTCATATTAATGGCTACCCCTGCCACCAAATTTCTTGACTTAAGAGAAGCCCTCCAGGTTGGATGCCAAGGCTCTCCAGGCCGCATTTGGCCCACAGGCCAGAGGTTGAGAACCCTTCAGTTAAACTGAAACTAAAATTAAGGCAAAAGTTTTTCTGTGCAAGGGGAACAAAAAGAACTTTTGTTTGAAAAAAAATGTAAATGACATTGCTCACCCTTTAGCAATGACTAACAAATAGTATGCAACACTGTGGCATACTAATAAAGCCTGAGGAGAACTCAAACAGTTTTCCTATAATACTGTATAATTTTAAAAAGCATCCCCTTTAACTCATAAATTTTTTTAAGGGGACTCTCCAATTAACGACTTTCATTTAAGTGATTTTAATACTTTAAAGAAAATTAGTCTTTAAGATTAAAATTATATTAGGTAGTAATTCTAATAGGTGTACCTGAAACAAATGTATTTAATTAAAAAAGTAGTGCCATTAAAGGGAAAAAAAGGACTAGATTGCACAGCTATTTGCCAACAACAAAGGAACACAGAGACTCCGAACTCATGAGATTCAATTTCAGATTCTGGAGATGCAAGTTCTGTAGTGTGTCATAGACACTGCTGTTCCTGTCTGCCCCACAAACCTCCTTTAGTCCACTCCTACTTTGCTTCTTCCTAATGATCTACCTCCTGCTTGCATCTTTCCTTTCCGTTTACACCCTTAAAGCTTGTGGAGCCATTTTATCCAGCCCGTGGAGCTGGGGGCTTCTGTAGTGTTTCAGTGTCATGGGGCTCCTACTGCAGAGAAGCAGTGGCATCACTGCAGTGGGAAAGGTGACTAGCTGCAGTGATGCAAGCTATGTTGGACAAGGCCCATGCTCAAATTTAAATCCCATTAAAGCCACACCCCCACTATAAAAACTTGCCAACCCCTGTCCTATGTCATAGTTCCTGCCCTTTGTCCATGTTTATGCCTAGGCCCCTCCACTACAGCCAGTACCAACTCCTTTGGACTCCTGAAACTCCCACAGCCACCACGTAGCAGTTTTCTCTGTCTTTTCCCACTCCGATGCATTTACAACAACCTGCTTCAACCTCCTTGTTCCCCAAGTGCATGAGACCTGAAGAAGCAGAAATAAGCAACTGTAGAGAAAGTCCTGCTCAGCCCCTGGAGTACAGAACTGGAAAATTTAGCTGCCATACATGAAGTGCAAAATTAACATTTTCCAGTGGCTAATAAAATTGGAAAAATTTGACAAGATTCCACAAGAACAGCAGAAGTGCCAGTACCAGCGCGTCCTCCTTGCCAATCTTCAAGTCTGTCCTGCAGACCTTGGAGGCATCAACATTAATTTTTTTTTCTTATAATAGCTTCACCAATAAAACATGGGCAGAACATTTTCTTGATCTCAATTTCAGAAAGAACAGAACATTTTTAGCTGAAACTTTCAGAAAACGCACACAGACAAGAAGCAGAGGTGCAATATGGGAAATGTGAACCCAAACAGCTAAACTTAGACACAGTATATGCAAATGAAAACAAGGTGCAGGCAACTGGCAGTGCTACAACTCTATCTATAACAAATGAAATATTGAATAGAAGAAAACAATTGCTTGGTAACCTCATGATAAATAATCAGAGGAATATTAAGAAAAATAAAGTCACTTGACATTGCTTTTTTAAAAAGTTATTTCTTTTTCATTATGTACATGCAGGACGTAATGAATTTTGAAAATTATCTTAACGTATTTTCCCCCACTTTGTCAAGTCTGTGCTTTTTAAACTTACCCCTCCTAGTTCCTTAAGATCCTTCTCTAATTTTTCAGAAATCATGTTGGACGGGACATCAAGGTAAAACACCTTCCCATAAAGTGGCTTGTACTTGGATTTCTCTGGCTTGGCTGAGTCTTTCTTCAGAGTTCTCAGAGAGGGCCTTGTTTTGTCTGGTTTTCCTTGCATGTCACCTGCTGCCAAAAGGTAGAGGATATCATAAGGGTAGTACTTCAACAAAAGAATGTGTTGCACTTTAAGGCCCAATTTAAGTATGAACAAGTTAAGCTTAGTTTCTGCATACGCTAGTTTTTAAAACTGAATTTGGCCTTAAGGTGTACTAAAAAGGACAGAAGCTCCAGCAATACAGTACCTGGCCACATAGCCGGTACCACAGCATGAAAAAGGCAGGCAAGGGTCTCTGAGTAAATGTGCTATCTTTTATTAGACTAACAAAACAAATGGAAAAAAATCTTTGCAAACTTTTGGCCACAAACAAGGGACCCTTCTTCAGGCACGGGGAGAGTCGGCTGTGTTGTGTGCGCTCCCCCGGATGCAACAGAAACCAACACACAAAATGCAGGTCTGTGAAAATGCAGATGGTGGCAGTGAGGCTCCGAGGCTGCCCAGGAGAGCAGACAGCACACCAGCCTCTGCCTCAAGGAGGGTGCTTGCGCCCAAAGGCTTTCGAAGAACATTTCTCCCCCCAACTATTTAGTTGCTCTAATAAAGGATTTCACATTTACCCAAAAACCCTGGTCTGCCCGTGTGCTGACACTCACACCCCGACAGCACGTTCGCGATCTCGTTCAGGAGACATTTTGGTTGGCCTCCAGCGGATTATAAAAGCAGCAGCAAAACCGACGGTGCCTAGCTAGAAGGCCTAACCCTAAAAACGGCTCCCTGCGGGCTCCCGAGCACTGCTCCACGTCGGCTGCCCTCGGG
>NW_017729004.1:50413659-50447364 GCF_001723915.1 Gavialis gangeticus | reverse complement strand
GGCCGGGGAGCAGCTCACGCGGAGCTGCTTGTTCCGGCTTTGCCGCGCGGCGCGAAGGACGGAGGAGCCGCGGCCTACCCTCGCCCGCCCCTCCCCGGGATCCCCTTGCGCTGCGGGTGACCGCGGCGCGGCAGAGGGACAGAGGTGTCGTAGGTGGGCTGGAGCCTGCTCGGGGCCCCCGCCGGTGGCTGCTGTGCGGAGCCGTCGCCGCGCGCGGGCCTCACGGGTCCCCGACACCCGTGAGCAGAGCGACCCCGCACGCGCCGGGCTGCCGCCCCTTCGCCGCCTCCTCCAGCACCTCCTGCGGAGGTCCCGGCTGCAGGACTGCTGCACAGCTGTGGTCCTGCGCTCCCTATCCGCAGCCCCACCAAGGCCCAGGACCTCCTGGGCACCCCCCTCTTGGCCCTGGCCCTGGCCAAGCTAGCCACGTATCTGGCCAGGAGGACACCGGGACTCTTCTATTCATGCCTCCAGGCAGAGTTCCACTGCACAGTGTCTGCTGGCTCCTCAGACTTGTAGGCACCGTCCAGTCTGTGCTCTGCTTGGTGTCCGCCTTTGCTGTACTTGTTTTGAACCTTTGACCATTGCTTCTGTCCCTATTTTTTGCCTTTGTGTCCTGAGAAATTAATTGTTATTCTCTCAGTGACCTCCCCCATCAGCGGGCAACAGCCCAGCATCCCCTGAAAGTGACAAACAGCCCCTGGCTGGGGCTCATACTCCCCTGACTTCTGTAGCTTTCGGTCGTAACATCCAATGCAACTATGTATAATTAAGGGATCACTGCGCCTGTCTATAGGAGTTGCTGATACTGCTGCACAGTAGCATCACATGGCAAAAACCATGACATGACGCTACTGCGCAGTAGTACTGAGTGCACTAGCATCACAAAAAAGGCGTTCACCAGTGTTATGCGCATTTATTTAGTACTTTTATAAATAAGCAGAAACCATTGTGCAGATTAACCTGACAACAGAGATGTGTTAAAAATGCTTCTTCAGTACCAGGCAAGGTTCTTTGGGTAGATGTGTGATAGCTTTTCTTAGACCAACTGAGTGGTTGGAAAAAAGTTCTAAGCAAGCTTTTGGTCTAATAAAAGCTATCACTTCTACCCAAATAACCTTACCTGCCTATGTCCTTAAACCAACACAGCTACAACTAAAAACCCAGCCTTCAGTACCATGTATTTCCCTTATGAATCCTGCTTTGTAGAAGCAGGGAGTGGTTTTAAAACACAGTTGCGTCTCAGACTGGGTATTTGTAAAAAAACAAAAAAACAAAGCCCCAAAATAACCTGTTTTATATATGGGTCTCTGGGTTTTAATGGAGTTGAACTCTTCTGCTGGGTATCACTGGCAGCAGCAAGGACCATTTGCAGTTTTAGTGGCCCTGTTTCTAAATTAAACTCTGAATTACTGCCCAGAGCTGTGTTGCTATAAGGAAGACTAGAAAAAGCACGAATTCTGGCAGGCCAGATGTAAAAACATTACAAGGCAGGGTATAAAAAAATGAGTAACTCTTGAAAGATGTTAAAGTTAATAACAATATATATATTTTTAAATGTATCAAAAGCAGGAAGGCATACAGAGTTAGTGTGATCATTAGATAAGCAGGATGTAATAAGTGTGCTCAGGGATGATAAAGCGAGAGCAGAGAAGCTAAATTAATTCTTTGCATCAGTCTTTGCTACAGAGGCTATTGGGACGATTTCCAGGCTGGATTAGTTCATCTTAGCAGACACACCTGAAAAGTTAGATGAAACTGAAAAAACAACACAGCAGGTTTTAGAATTAGTCAATTAATTAAAAGTAGCAAGTCACCAGGAACAGACAGTATTTTACCCAAGAATTCTGAAGAACCCAGATGCGAAGTTTTAGAGCTGTTGCCAGTAGTAGATAACCTATCATTACAGACTGTCTCTGCCAGAGGTCTAACAGTTTGCTACAATAGCACCCATCTTCAAAAAACATTTTGAAGGTGACCCTAGGAACTACATCCTGGCAGTGTTGATGAGTACAAATTAATACACACAGAGAAAAATTGAACTACACATTCACAGTGGGCTCTGAATTAGCCTTATGTCCCAAGAAAGACATTGGAGTCATTGTAGATAGTGCTTTAAAAAATGTCAGCTCAGTGTTCTGCAGGGACCAAAAAAGCATGTTTGTCATTGCTGGGAAGGAAAGAGAAAACAAAACAGAAGACATCATTATATCACTGTAAAAATCCATGGTGCAAGGACATACATTGAATATCTTCGGCTCCCCTTTTACTTATTTTCTCTGGTGGTTTTGAATTTCATTAGCAAATCAAAGTTCGCTTCCCAAGTACCCAGTGTAAATTACAGTGTTGTAACTGTGTCATGTGTCAAAGTTCTCAGTGAAAATGAATGTTGTTTCATCCTTACCTTGTAAAACGTTCCTGATGTAGTGTGGAGTAATACTTTCTCCTTCACAAGAAAAATGCCACATCCATAAGAATGTTGCCAGTGTCTGCAAGGGGCTGTCTTATCCCTTTTCTGCTCAACGTTATGAGGGTTAGCAAAGAGGTACAGGTTTTAGTGATTTTGGTTTGCTTATGATTTCTAATAATATATCCGTTCAATCTGGTTTACTGAGAGGTGTTGAACATCAAGCCAACTGTTCAGGGAAATAAGAGCATAGAGTAGATCTTCTCTAGTTTATGTATGTGCTAGAGAATAAGTGTATTTTCTAATACTTTGAAATGATAACGACTTGATAACATTTGTAATCAAGAAAACTAATATTTACACCAGTTTTGTTACTGATTTTATTTTACATTTCATGGTAAACTATAGTTACTCCTTCCTCTAACCATTTTTCTGGAAATGTGAATGTCTTCAAAACTTCTCTCTCTTTCTTAACAGCTTTTGTTTCTCTCAGAAGAAAATTATGACTAATAAAAAGAATGAAAATGGATTATATCCTATTTCCCCTTTTCAGCAAGCAGTTGCTTCTTGTTGTGGAGCTACTATTACATCACTCTTGGGTAAGGCAAAATATTGACCAAACTTAGTTTAAAGTATTTATACAAATTTTCTCATGTGCTTGGATGAGGTCTCACTTTTTTGGTCCTACAACCTCTCTCTCCTGAGACTGCTTCACATCATCATCTCCAGAGCTCCTACTCCCCAATCCCACACACGGCTTCAGTCTAACTCCCTTATGGTAAAGCCAAAGTTTACCCACCACCTATTCTAGCACAGGCAGGAACACAGCTGTATTCTCATGATATTGTATCTGGCTAACTAGCTTTGCCTCCTAGCAGAGCTAAATAGCTTGTCAACAGTACTGCACTGAATCTGATGCTTCCTATGCCTCAACTGACAATGTATGAAGCAGCTGTGTTTGAAGGGTTAGTTGACTACCCAGCTGCCATTATGGTCCAGTTATGGCATCCCTGCAGTTTACCAATTGATAGCCACTGGCTTAACCAATTGAAATGTTTTTTAAATATATATATTTTGTACATTTTACTGTTTTGTTTTGCTATAGTACAGTACAGCTTTTGGTTTATTCTCTGTCTTCACATCTCTTTTAGTATTTTGAATTAAAACCTATGATCAGTTGAAGCCTTTGCATTCTCTAGTTACTACCAAAAACTAGAACAATCTTTATTAACTTCTATCATTGTTTCCTCTCTCTAACCTTTGAATATAATGATTCATGTTTCTGTGTATAAGGTAAATAGAGTTAAATAATATGATGCTGTGTGAGACAACAGTGATGTGAGATGTAAATAGTTTATTGCAAATAGTCATTTTTTTGTGTTAGGCCTTAGTCCAGGGGTAGGCAAAATATGGCCCACCAATAGATTTGATCCAGCCCATGGGTAGACAGCCACCAGCTCGTTGGATCTGGCTGACTGACGGCTCTGGCTGCTGCATGGTGCTGGTCAGGTGGATGGGACTGGTTAGGCCAGGCAGCATCAGCCCTTGACATGGCAGCATCAGCTGTGGACCCAGGCACAGCTTCTGCCACAGTAGGTGGGCAGCGGCATCAATTGTGGACGCTGCTGACAGGTTCAGGAGCCCGGATGTAGAACCTGCTGGTGTGTCCATAGGTGATGCCACTGCCCACTGAGCACAGTGGACGCTCTTGCCCAGAGTCTCAACTGTAGCTATAGATGCAGGCAGGAGTTTCTGCCGTGCCAGGTGGGTGGCAGAATCAGCTGTGACACTGCCAGCAGGTTCCACATCAGGGCTCCAGAACCTGCTGGCTGCCTCCACAGTTGATGCACAAGAAGTCCAGCACAGCAGAAGCTCCTGCCTGGGTCTGCAGCTGAGCATTGGGGTTCCTGGTGAACTACAGCTTTGGCTGGGTTCTGGAGGGAGGGAAGGAAGAGGAGAGAGACAGAGACAAGAAGAGAAAGATTCAGAGAGGAGAGAAGAGGAGAAAGACAGAGGGAGGAGAGAGACAGCAAGAGAGAGAGCGAGAGACAGATGGATGTGGCTCTCAACAGGTCCCTAAAACTCATTAAGTGGCCCTCCAGCCAAAATAATTGCCCGACCCTGTTTTAGTCTATGTAGTACTATGTGTACAAATAAGCTCACTCAGTTCAGCAGAGCTATTCACTTGCATGAATATTTGTAGGATGTTTCTGTCTAGCTTCTGATTTAACTTTCTGACTGGAGATATTAAAAGACTGGCATTTGGGAGAAGAGACATGACTGAAACTTGGGAAGGAGTTGTGTGTGTACACTCACCAGCTTGGCATTTCTTTTATAAGAACTTCCCCAGAGAAGTGGGTGGGATTGCTTTTGATTTTCAGTGTGGCACTAGGACAGTCCAGTGTTGCTGACAAGATTGGGCACCTATTGTTTTGCTGCAGTGTTGAAATAATTGCCTCACCTATAATCAAGGTTTCCTTTGCATGTGGTACAATGGCACCATCTCTGCAGGATCCCTGCACATATAATGGATTTGGCTCCTGCAGAGTTTTTCCTGGCAACTCAGCTCAGAATCTATTCCTGGGTGTGCCAGTAAGGGACCAACCTGCAGGTTCAGTAGCTCAGCTCCCCTGACTTTGAGTGTTTCATTGCTCTCCAGACAAGGTTCTTTGGGAAAATGTGCTATCTGTTATTAGATCGACTAAATAGTTGGAAGAATTGTTCTTTGCATGCTTTCTGGCACAACCACCCTTCTTCTGACATAGGGAGAGTCTGCTGTTATTTTGTGTTCTCCTGGATGGAACAGAAGCCAATATGCAAAATGCAGGTCTGTGAAAATGCAAATGTGTGACAGGGAGGATCAGAGGCCATGGGAGACAGTAGGTGTGAGACAGGAAGGTGAGGGGTGGGGTAGGGGGAAAGTTGACCTGATGATTGCTCTCCTGGATACCCAGCTCATTAGCTTACATTTTGGGCTCTTTGGGGCCCTGCTTCTAATCCTGAATGCTTGGCTGTGTCAAACAATGGTATCACATGCAGAGTTCCAGCTGCCTCCAGATAGCAGAGAATGCTGGAGAAAGAAAGGCAGCTCTGGAGAGGGGGGAAGAGAAATGCTGGAGAGAGAAACCCAGTTGGGGGGAAGAGAAAACAAAACACTGAACGACTGCTCACAGCCAACAGAAAAATTTGCAGCAAAAATACCAGGACATTTTAAGACTTGGGTATACATTGAAATTTTATCAGTGCAACTGCAACAGAAATTGAAACTGATTTAGTTTAACTGGTGAAATGCTTATGCGTGCATGCTAGGAATAGCTAGTATTGATTTAACTTGTTAACTGAAAATAGTTGAGAACATAAGAGCATACTATCATTTTGCTTTTTGTGACAAGCACATCTAGTATGGGTATCAAAATTTATGCATTTTTTCTTTTGCAGTGCATGCAATATTCCTGAGGAAGATGAGGTCTTAAAATACTGGTTTACCTTTTCAGAACAAGAAGATAATAAAGAATCTAACGTTTCTCATTTGAATAATTTTTTTCCTTTATTTTAGTGACACCTTTGGATGTTGTAAAAATTCGGCTACAAGTCCAAAGTAATCCATTAACCAAAGGTAAATGGTGTTTTTAAAGAATAAAGCATATTGCTATATCTATATAAATTACTTCAATTTTAATTTTCTCTCCTATATTGTTATGTGTATTTCTGCTCAGTAAAATAGCAATACAAATGATGTTTGGTCCTTGGTTTACTGTCACTGTAACTTTAAATTGAATTTCCTGAATTATTTCAAATGAAAAGATGATTTTCTAACTTTCAATCTTGCAAATCCAACCTGGGACCAAAAGTCTACCTGTGTGTTCTTTCTTGTTTGCAGTTCCTCTTCAATAATCATGCTGAGGACCAACTCCTGTCCTCTGTTACATTTTTGTAGCCTGTTGGAATTATTTACTCAAATTCAAGACTAGAGTCTTTTCCATCCTTTAACATATAGGAGGGGAGCCCCATCTTGGATGCAAGTACAAGTGGGTGGAGGGGGCAGGCTGGGGCCAGAGCAACCATGTGCTTCATGAGCTGGAGCCAGAGGGTAAGTGCTGGGGGGTGGGCAGCAGGTAGGAGAGAGGTGGTAGCTGGGGCAGGAACTGAGGGAACAGGTGAGAGGGGAGAAAATAGTTGGGGCAAGGGGCACAGGCACAGTTCAGGATCAAGCATGGGGATGAGCAGTACTGGTGGGGGGAAGATACTGGGGGAGGAGGCAAATGGTGGGGAGGATGAGAGGCAGGGGTCAGGCCATTTAACTCCCTTGCCCCACTGCAGTGGGGGTGATTGTAAGACACCCTCCATAATTTGATTTTAGATATGGAAAAGTATTAAAAAAATTATACATTTTCCATGTTTAGAATCTAACTATTGTGGGGGTTGTCTTAAATTCAAAGTAATCTTGGATTTGGGTCTATAGGGTGGTTAATAATTCTTCTGATGCGGAGCCAGAAAAGACCTCAGTTCACTCTCCTGTAGCTGTGTAGTCTCTGCAGCGTCAACAGGATCTAAAAGAAGCAAAACCTTATTTTAGCCACTGAAGTATGCAGATATAGCTGAACATCCAGAAAAGCAAATCTAAGAAGGTGCCATTTTTCACAGTCACTCTTCTTTCTGTTCCTTTATTTCAGCTGTGTACATGAGACATTATAGTACATTATTAAGTACTATTGTACTGTAGAGTAAGAAAAAATAGATATTGCTAAAACAACTCTTAAGTATTCCTACAATAGACTACTTATAAAACCTAGGACTCTGTTAAGTCTTAATAAGCAGCAGAGCCCATATGATATACTGTAGGCATATCTTAGGCAGATGTATTTTTTACTATACTTCCTTTTTTTTCTCAGTACCTGGAGCTTTTACTAGCTTTCCAAGCTACTCTGTCACAGTTTGTCAGACCAACATGTTTGTTGAGCAGGAGTAATGCAAACTTTAATTTTTTTCCTTATGTGCACCGTTTTGTTAGGAAAATGCTTTATATACTCCAATGGCCTTATGGATCATGTATGTGTCTCTGAGAATGGGAACACCAAAGCATGGTATAAGAAATCTGGCCATTTCAAAGGGATGTTGGTAAGGAAATTATGCTTATAATGAAAGTCTTTAAAATAATATCTGATAGAGGAACTCTTTTTTAAAAATCTATGTATTTTCTTACAAATCACCCCCCACCCCCTCCAATAAGACATGGATCTGTTTAGAGAAGGCAGAACGAAGGGAAAAAATATCGTGCCAGTCATGGATGAATGCTGACTGCAACAGCTGTAAGAAGGTTAACACTGTAGCTCTGATCTTGAAGGGTAAACTCTGCCCACTTCCTCTCAAAGGGCAAAGGGAGAGACACAGTAGCCATCTTGATGCAATGTCTCCCTGCTTCTTCACTGGAATAGAAATGTGGAAGAATAGAAAAATCAGTCTCTCTGCTTAACACATGCACACCGATTTTTGAGGGGTGATTTTTTTTGAGGAAAAAGTGCATGTGATAAGTGAGTAAATGCAGTAATTGGCAGCCTGTCAGTTTTTAAGATGTTTCTAAAGCATTTTTAATATAGGTAAATGTATGTTAAACACACATAGTAATGTAATATTTGTAATAAAATGTGTCAAATATTTAAATACATCAAGTTTCTCCTTAATATATTTTGTCTATCTGATTTGTACACTGCCCTAATCCATGTGGAGTTTGTTACAGTGCTGGATCTTGTAATCTTGTGAATAGGCCCGCAGGGCTCAGAAAGCTTTAAAATCCAGACAAGTGGTTCTCAACCTTTTTAGACTCAAGCCACTACTCAGAAAATGCCATCTCTTAGCTTTGAGGCAGACAAGGTTCTTTGGGTGAATCTGATATCTTTTATTAGACCAACTTAAATAGTTGGAAAAAAATTTTAAGCAAGGTTTTGGGTTTAAAAACTCTTTGTCAGGCTGAGGAAGTCTCTGCAGTTGGTGTTTGCTCTTCCTGGATGGAATGAATAATAAAGAAGCCAGAGGCTGGGCTGGTGTGCATGCAAGACAGGCAGTCAGTGAAGATGTAAATTGAGCAGTCAGTGGGTGAGACAGGCTGGGGGGGGCGCTTGGAGAGAGAAAAGGGGGATGAATGTAGCAGTTAAATAGGGGAGAAGTACCTGGGGAGTCAGCTGTCAGGCAGGTTATAATATGTCATAAATCCAATGTCTATATTTAGTCCATGATTTTTTCTAGCCAGGAGGTTGATGAAATGAAGTTCATAGGCTCGTCTCTGGGAAGTGTTTTGTAAGTTCCCTTTGAGTATTAGAACTGAGAGATTGGAGAGAGAGTGGTTTTCTTGTAAGAGATATGCCCCCACAGGTCATAGGGTATTATTCTCTTCGATAGATATCCGGTGTGCATTCATTCTGGTGTGCAGTTGTTGCCTGGTCTCTCCTACATATTTTCCATCAGGGCCTTCGGTGCACTGCATGAAATATATTACATTTCTGGAGGTGCAGCTGTAAGATCTGGGAATGCTGATGGCTGTGTTGTGGGGTGTAGTAATTGTGGGGGTTGGCAGGTTTTGCATTTCTTGTCATGGCATGGTCTGGATCCATTTGGTGTGTTTTGGGCCTGAGGAAGTTTGTTTCTGGTGATGAGGTTACCGAGGTTCGGTGCTGATTTGAAGGCTAGGATGGGTGGTTCTGGGAAGATCTCTTTAAGAATAGGGTCTCTTTCTAGTATGGGTTGCAGTTGTTTGAGGATTTTCCATATGGGTTTGAGGGTGAGGTGATACATCATAACCAGCAGTGCAATTCGTGAAGGTTTTTTTTTCTGTACTGCAGCAATACTTCATGTGGTATCTGGGTGGCTCCTTCAAATGTGCGATCTGTCTCTCTGGAGGAGTGTCCTTGTTGGGTGAAAGCCTTTTTGAGATTGGTGAGGTGGCAATCCTGGGTGTTCTTTTCAGTGCAAATTCGGTGGTATCTGAAGGTTTGGCTGTATATCGCAGCTTTCCTGGTGTGTTTGGGGTGATTGCTGGTTCTGTGCAGATATGTAAGTTGGTTTGTGGGTTTCTTGTATAACATGGTCTGAATTTTACCTTTTTGGATACTGATAATCATGTCTAAAAAGGAGATGTTGGTGCTGGAGTATTGAAGAGAGAGTTGGATGGAGAGATGATGATTGTTAAATTTCTGATGGAACTCAATCAGAGATTGCAGGTTTTCAGTCCCAATGATGAAGATGTCTTCGATATATCTAAGGTATAGAGCAAGGGTTTGATGGTGCAGTCCTTGAGGAATTTTTCTTCCACATGGCTTATAAAAAGGTTGGCATGCTGTGAGGCCATTTTGGTGCCCATAGCTGTGCCTATGGTCTGGAGTAAAGTGTTGGTTATTAAAAGTGAAATTGTTGTATCTGAGGATGAAGTGTATAAGGTTAGTAATATCTTTGGGTCTGTACTCTGAGTTGTAATCTTGCTCTTGTAAATCTGTAAGGCAGACATGGATGCCATCCTGGTATGGAATGTTGGTATATAAGCTGGTAACATCTATGGTGGCTAGGAGGGTGTTGCTGGGAAGGTGGTCTATGTTTTTAAGTTTCCGTAGAAAGTCTGTAGTGTCTTGGACAAAACTTAGTGTTTGGGTGACAAGCAGTTTTAGGATTGATTTGACAAAACCTGATATTTCCTCAATTAGGGTCCCATGGTTGGATATGATAAGTTTGCCAGGGTTCCCTTGTTTGTGGATTTTAGGGAGTATGTAAAAAGTCTCTGGGTTGGGTAGTGAGGGGATCAAGGCCGTAGTTTTTCTTGTAGTTCTGATGGAAATGATTTGATGGTATTTTTGAGTTTCATGGTGAAAAGGGGAGTAGGATCTCTTCTTGTAGTTCTTTGTAGTAGGTGGTGTCAGAGAGTTGTCTGTTGGCTTCCTTTATGTAGTCTTTACGGTTTAGGATGACTATAGCTCCTCCTTTATCTGCTGGTTTTATTACTATTTGGTGGTTAGATCTTAGAGATTCTATGATCTTTCTCTCTGGTAGAGAGAGGCTGTTATGGTGGCATGTGTTGTTGATTATTTCATTGTTCATTCTTTCCCTGAAGCAATCAGTGTAGCAGTCAAGGTTAATGGATTAAGTGGATTAATTTTGGTCATGGAAATATTCCTTGAGGCAGAGGCTTCAGAAGAATTTGTTTAGGTCTTCACATTGAAGTATTTATTAGGGTATTTTTCTGGACAGAAATTTAGGCCTGTAGAAAGGACAGATTTTTCAGTTTTGGTAAGCGTGTGTGTGGAGAGATTAATGGTATTTGAGGGTTGCTTTCAGTTTCATCAAGTCTGAGGTTGGAATGTTAAAAGGTGTTGGTGTTAGTCCTCTGGTTGTTTTATGGCTGGGAAAGTTGTTCTTGGAGCAATTTGTTCTATTTCTTCTTTTTATGTTGGATGATACCTCTTAGCGTTTTTGTCTATGGAAAAATAATGGAGCAATTCTTCTTTTGCAAAGAACTCAGTCCACAGCAGGTGTCATTTTTTTTTTGATACTTTGGATTCCTCTTTGAGATTTCTGTGTTCGTCTTGTGAATCATATGAAGGTATTTGCAGACATATCAGTGCTAATATTGTGCAGCACCCCACAGCACTCTTAAAAGAATTCCATGGCATCTGAGGATGTTGCTTCACTCCGGTTGAAAATCACCAGTCTAGGTCCAAAGGGCAAGATTCACAAAGGGACCTAGATATGGGGACACTCAGTATCCTTATGCCCAAATTTTAGATTTCTGCCTCTAAGGACAGAATTCCAAAACCTGAGCTGGTGCTTAAGTTTTCTGTTTTTTAAGTAGAGAGACTTTGGTTACCCAGGATTGAGATTCGTAGCACTCAGAATGGTAACAGAAATGATGTTTAAGACATTTAACAGGAATCATAGAAAAGGGCACTATGTCTGAAATCTACCTGTCTCGTAGTTTTAAGCAGCAAAGTGCTTCCTTGTACTCTGTAGTTAGGTGCCTGAGAGTAGGGGATTTGTAGTCTGAAAATGCCAGATCAGGTGCCTGTGTGCAGAGGAGGATAAGGAAAAAATAGTGGGGAGAGTAGTTGTTACTGCTTACAAAATACCTTCAAGATTAGAGAATTCATCCAGGAAGTGGGATACCTGGCTTCAGACCTCTTCATATCTTCTGTTTCCGAAGGAAGGGCCACAACCACTAAGATATGAAATGAGGGCACCTTCCACACCTGTTCAAGCTGGGCCACTGCATGGAAAGGAATATCCATCATGGGGCCAGAGAGGGAAAAAGCAGGAGAGAGCATGACTATATCCCAGTGAAAAGGTTTTGGTTTTTTTTTTTTGTCTTGGGGCGAAGGAGGATGTTCTAGGTTTTGCTTTCAAGTCATTGGATTAAATTGCTAAACAGCTGACACCAGGGACTGGAACCAGAATTTGGATGGTGTGTACAAAGTGGGCTCCACCACTGCTCTTTTCCAGTAAAAATGGTTGTAGGCACCAAACTCAATGTTGTCAATCATTGTTAGGCATACCCTGAGTATACCTGCTAGATCAGGCCTGTCAGAGGACTTGTGCATAATTTAAGAAACCCAAGTGGCCTTAGATGGGAGATAGGCACTAAGATGTTCAACCCAACAGGATAGGAGCAGCTGTTCAAAGTAACTGAACTTTAGGAACCTGTCACTTTTCCTCTGAAAATGTACATGCTTTAGAGAGTCTTAAATGCCTTAAAGTCTTAAAGTGTGAGTTAGGCAGGTTACTGTGAATTGCTTTCTTGGACTTGGGTATATTCTGCCTAAGACCCATTTTAAGCACCTGAGTTCCTTTATGAATCTCACCCAAAATGAGAGGTCTTTCAGGACTTGCTGTTTCCCATAACTCTGCCTTTGGAATTTCAATTCGAGACTGATTGTATGAATGAATGCTGAAGATAGTCTTTGTGCACATCCTGCTTTTATCCTGGTTACAAAGCTAATAATGGATCCTGAAGAAGCTTGTCTTATCCAATCAATGTACACTTGACAAGTTTTTCATGTTTCACTGTGTTGCTAAGCTAGCCTGCATAGAACAACATTTCTTGTCTGTAAGCAATGGTAAAAAGTGCTGAAAAATAGCAAATTAAATTAAATGGAGTTTGCTTATGATGTGTTCAGCACATATTGGGTCCTATAAAACGTTGATTATCTAAATGTGATTTTAACACAAATAAGAGCATGTTATTTAAGAGAACAGACTTCTGGCAAGATCCTCAAATGGTATACATTGGTAAATGGAGCCATGTCACTTTTTCCCCTGGAGGAACTGATTGTTTATATTTAGTGATATAAGGAAATGGAGGATCCATGTTCAAATGTAATACAGACAGTACTATGTTTTGATGGCTATTTGTTGACTAGTGAAAGTACTTAGTGATCAGCATTTTCTGAGAAGTGATGTCTGCATTACCAAAATATAAAACCAGCAGTAATAGTCACCCTTACTCTTAGAGACTCTAATATTCCCCATTTGATATGCACCACAGTACTGCATTTATGTGCTTTAAAATTCCTGCCTGAGTATACATCAGCAATTAACTCTATGGCCTCTCTTGCATAATTTCTAGGCACAGGCTATCTGTTACCATATCACAGGTGCAAAATGTTGTGGTTTCACTGCCTTAGGTCCCAAGAGCTAGTGCTGATTTCCCCCCTCTCCTTCTCCCAAACTCTCAACTACACAGACCTTGCAAAATCAATCACTTTTTGCTGTAGTTAACATAAATACGTATATTAATTCAAAACAATAAAAGTCCTGTATGTCATTCTCCATCTTCACAATTCTAGAGTGTTCACTAGTAATTGGATCAGTGTCTTTTTTAGGTTCCAGGACTCTATTTCTGTAGGTCAGTTACCTCAGAATCATGGTGTCTGCCCACCCTTCTCTCCAGCCACCCTCTCTTTTGACCTTGGCTGATAGAGATGTGTGCCGCAACATGCTTTATCTTTCTTCTCCTTTTTAGTCCCATATCATGATCTCTCCAAGTTTGTGGTTTTTAGGGTCTTTACTGATGTAGATTCTATTTCTAGGCAAATTCCAACCCTTAAAATCCAGCTGTGGTTGAACAGTTAGAGAAAACTGGCTCTTGGATTTGGCCAAGTCTTTATCCTTGGATGCTGTCATTTGCACAGTTGAGTGTTAAAATTCAGTGACATTTCATTACCCCAATCTAGGAGATATATGATCCATTCTGATAATGAAGGGAGATTCCACACGTGCAGAAGTTTTCCACCATGTAGCAGTTTAATAAAATCAGCCAAATTCATAAAGAAGTCTATAGGTGGATTTGCCAAGTTGTCATGGAGGCTAAGAACCAAAGAAGCTTGGAGAATGAATTACCTTCTCACACAGAGAGGTGACTCTGTCAGATAATAGCAAAAATGTGTGATGGAGTCATCTGTGTGTGTTGTACCAGTACTGTCTGTCATTCTTCTTTCATGGGTACTAATGATTTAAATTAACACTACAGTCAGGCAAACACTTAGGCACATGCTTAAAATTAAGTATTTGAGTATTTACTTCAGTAGAACTACTCATACTTAAAATTAATTAAGAGCATAACTATTTACACAATTGGGGCTTTAGTGTGAAAGGCCATTTTTAGAATACTTTTTTTTTTTTAATTTCTTTTGAAGTAAATTTTAATTCTGTCACATGTCCACTAAGAAAATTATCTGAATGAAAGCAGTATAACGCTAACTATATGCTCTTTGTTTGCTTATTATTTTAGGATGCTTTTGTGAAAATTGTTCGAATGGAAGGGATTAAATCACTGTGGAGTGGACTTCCTCCAACACTGTGAGTTGAAATTTCACTTCTTCTGTCATGTATCATAATCAGTAAAGAGAGAATTCATTATTTTGACCAAATAATGGTCAAATGGTCAAATAATGGTTGCTTTCTAATGTTTAATTTCAAGCAAATTTCCCATGTCATTAATATTCTTTATCATCTATATATTAATATTAAGTTTACTTGAAACCACCAGGGATGATATATTTTCAGCCAGACAGATTCAGAATCAGTGAGATTTCTCCATATAGCTCCTTTCCAACCTTTAAGGGTAATATCCTAACTCCTTGTCTAGCAGCTGTCTTTCTTAATAGCATTATATCAGCCTGACAAGGATAGTAATTCAGACCTCTACAGAGCACCATTACTGCATTTTTAATCTCAGCCAAGTGGACAAACCCAGGAGTTATCCTTCAAGTGAACTTTGTGTTTCATGAAGTACAGGGCATAACACTGCAAGTCTCCTGCCACAGCTTATGGCACCCAGTGGAACCTCTTACGTTTGCCTTCAATGACCACACACTGCTAAATATGTATTTGTAAACAAAAGTAAAGCGCTGTTTAAATTAATCTTGTTTGTACTCTAGCACCTAGCTGTTTCAAAGGACAAGGCTTCAAAGTCATTGGTGCATAAGTTAATTAAGGGGCCTCTGTCTGAGCCAAGAAAGTCAGAAAGTTTATGCTTCAACACTTATGTCACACTCACTAAAGGTGTGCACCAAGAAGACATTTAAACAATTAGCTTTATACTAGCTGAAAAAGCTATAGATAGATGACATATCTCAAAATAGGTATAACTCCACCCAGTCAGTGACAAATTTGCCCTGGTATGAAACAGGTCTAACTCCATATTGATATAGATTCATCTCTATCTTCTTTTTGATCTGGGTGATTGGTTAGCCAAGTAGGATCCTACACTGCTTTGTAGCCTCCCTTGAGGTAGCTTTCTGAACTCACCTCTGACATTAGCTCCTCTGGTGCTATGAGGGCCAGACACTAGAAGACTCAGTCGCCTTATCCCAGCGTTTCCTCAACCTTGGTTGCCCACTGGCACAATGGAGCAGCAGGGGACATTGGGCTGTTGCAGAGGTCTTTCAAGACTAGGAAGAGTTTATCAATGGAATCCCAGAAATTACAGGGAGTTTAAGGGATTGTCTCTAGCTGAGGCTGGAACAAAATCACCATACATTATATTTTTCACCTTCCAAGTTCAGTAGTTGCAGTTCTAGGGACCCCGAAGTCACTCTCATCAATAGCAAATGTACTGGAGAAGAAAAATGATGATATAGAAATGGATAGGGAGCTGGTCTTTTTGGAGGGTGAGATTCATGGACATTTTACCCTCTTGGATGGAATTCTGCCAGGACTACTATGGCAACCTGACGAGGGAAGGCATCACTCTGGCCAGGAAGTCTGCAGTGAAACAGGGCAGGAGGAGCTCCGTGGCAAGCAGGGTGAAGATGACACTGGAACATCTGAACAATAACCTAGGGTTTGGGAAAAAGAGAGAGACAGTGGTCAGTGCATGGTGTCTTGTTCCACCAGACTGAGTGGAAGAAGACAGCTCGTGTGTGGCCTTCTCTCCTATACCCAGCATTCATCCCAGGCCTCCATCTAACAGCTTGCATGGTGCAGTGGAGCTGTCCAATTTACTTTGCTTGATGACACCACATGCTAGGGGTATCAGCAAGCAGTCAGCAATATGCTGAGCTTCTGCTTCTCTTTCTGAAGAGAAAGAACAGCTTTTTATGACAGCTGAGCTCTTTCTATCCCTGTGACTCTCACATGCGCCTGGTGCTGTGGGACTCCAGTCTGTAGGGTACAGAGCAATGTAGTGACTAGTGAGGCTTTGAATTCACCCATAGGAGTTAAAGCTCAGTATAATACATAGTTTTTTCCTCATTGCCTCCTGCTCTGTTCACTTGGTGTAGATTCTCCCATAAAGTCCTTTTTCTTTAACAGGCCACTTTGATCTTTTGGCATTATTTAATTTGTTTGTCTGCTAAATAAAAATAGCTTTGTTCATTCCATGATTTGTATAGTCTTGGCTCCATGTACAAACAGCAAAATGTGAACCTGCTTCTTGTTCAAACCTCCCATCGCTTCTTAAATGATCAGGAGAGATCCTGGTTTTCTCTGCTAAAAAATTGCAAATTCTCTGATAAAAGCCAACAAAATCCATGATTAAAATGAAATGCCACTATACATATAGGTATCAGCTGAACACATTTTATTGATATATTTACAATTTTAAAGCAATTTGGAAGCCTACCAGTGCCTCAATCATTATAATAAAATACATTTTAAATACCTATACATTTTGGTATCTGATTTTGGGGTTTTTTTAGGGGTGCATTGATTTAAAAAAAAAACTTGGGGCCAATACTGATGACCAATTATTGACCAGCCATATTGGCAGATACCGGTCCAATTGCCAATATGCAGCCCAGCAGCATGGAGAGCAGCATCCGGCTGGTAAGTCTGTTGTGGGAAAGGGGCGTGGGGGGTGCAGATTGAGGCCCCTGTGGTGAGGGATGGAGTGGGGCTGGGGCAGGGGTAGGCACTGCCCAGCTGGGGCAGGGTCGGCCCAGGACATAGCTGACTGCTCGTCTGGGGGGTAGGGAGAGGGGGCATCTCCCACCGCTGTGTGCACTCCCGTGTGAGGGATGGGGGGCATGTGTCAGCTCAAATCTGTGTGTGGGATGAGGGCGGACTGCACATTAGAGGCCAGTGGCTGCGCCAGCCTCTTCCAGGCAGCTGTGCTCCGGCCAGGTGGGCCAGGGCAGGAGGTGATGGCACTGAGAGCAGAGCTACGGTGAATTTTAGAGTGGCTGTAGCCTCTCCCATAGTCCCTCCTCTCAGTGGCAGCCTCCAGGAAGAGGCTGGAGCAGGCCCCGCTCCGAGCATGCAGTGGGCAGCGCATCCTAGCCCTGCACACAGATCCAGTGGGGTGGGAGCACATGTCCCCCATGCCTACTCCGGGGTGCACGCAGTGGCGGGAGCTGCCCTCCCCCAGACGAGCAGGTGGCTCTGTCTCGCACCCTGCCCCACCCTGGCTGGGCAGCACCTGCCCTAGTCCCATTCACTCCCTCACTGCAGGGGCCTCCATTTGCGTCCCCCCACACTCCAACCCTCCCCTTCCCCCAACAGACTGACCAGCCAGACGCTGCTCTCCACGTTGCTGGGCTGCACTCCTGGCCACATGCATGGTGCGACTCTGGATATGTATGCAGCATTTATCAGCAACATTATCAGCAATTGGCTTTTTTTGGCTGATGTAGCCAATAATGTCAATTTTCCTTTTATCAGTGTTGATGTGATATGGACCGATGGATTGGTGCACCTCTAGTTTTTTATCATGAAAAATTAGAGCTCCCCATGCCCCCTTAGCTCATAAAACATAGGCCTAGGCCTCTCACTCCCAAGCCACAGTCCCCTGGCCCTGATAGTAATGCCCATGCCATAGGGGCCCCCCAGCTGCCAGGGCTATGAGGCCAGGAACCTAGGTATGCAGCCCCTTGCCTCCTACAGCAGCACCTGAGCTCCAGCTGCTGCTTGCCAGAGGTGGCAGCTGCTGCAGCATAGCAGAGTGTGGAGCCTGGCTTCCCCTTTCCCATGGGTGGCATAAGCAGAATGGAGACCATGGGGGGAGTGGGTGCGGGCTGCCCGCTGTGGGCTTGGGCAGTGCGGGGCGTGGCTCCCTGCTGTTAGATGCACTCCTGGTGTCTGGGGAAACCTGTGCCCCCAGATCTGTGCATGGGGCAGGGGTGGGTTGCCCAGCGTGGGCTCGGGCTCCCTGCCCTGCTGCGCTCCCTCAGGGCTTCAGCAGCCCCGTGGGTGGAACCTGGCATGGCAGGGCAGAGTGGGGTTGAGCAGGGAAACTCCTTGCCACTGTGAGCCCTGTAGCTGCCTGGTGACGTCGTCCCTGGCCGTTCCACTGCAGCGAGGGCACAACTCCTTTTTCTGTGGGGTGGGCAGAGGGTGCATTGCCAGGGTGGCATGGGGCTCAGTGGCAAGGATCTTCCCCACCTGGCCCTGGTCTGCTCTCCTGTTCTGGATCCCACCTGCTGTGGGAGGGCAGGGAGTCCAAGCCTACAGTAGACAGCTTGCCCCTGCCCCATGCACAGATGTGGGGAGCACATGCCCCCTGGGACTGCATACAGCAGTAGGGAGCCAGCCTCACTCCCCCTGCCTCCTGCACTAGCTGTTTGAGGCCCCATCCTGCTCCCTGCCCAGGTCCTAGCCCCAGGCCTCAAACCCCACACAGTGCATGCCCAGTCCCAGCCCTTGTCCTGCTCAGCTTGCTCCCTCCCTCCCTATGGGGGGGGGCCTTGATTTCCCCCTTCCTTCCCCCAGACTTACCTGCAAGAGCTGCTCTCCAGGCTGCCTGGCAGCCATGTGCATAAACATGCACATGGCGCCCTGGCCTGACTGCCCTGCCCCGCTCCCCCTAGTCCTTGCAGGCTGGAACTCTGCCAGCCTGCAAAGAGCTCTTTGCAGAAGTGGACAATCCATGTGTTTTTCCATTAAAACAAGAAATCCACATTTTTCTCCATTTTTCTGTCAGAAATGGAAAATCCAGATGCCTGACAATCAGGGCATCCTGCATGAAATTTTTGCCGATGGTGGTTTCATGGAATACTGGCTGTGGTTGCTAATACCGCTGAGAAAGTTGCTTGGCCTCTACTGCCCACTCGTCATCCAGTGACTTGCCCCTTGTTTTGCAAATGTTTTACAGGATGTGCAAGCTAGCATCATCTTGGGAAGGTGATGGCTGGATGGGTCCAGCTGAAGGCTGAGCACCCTCCACCTGGGCTTGAGCTGCCCAGAGACATGTTCACTCTGCAGATGCCAGGCTGGTAATTGAATAATTCCTTTGTAGGTTTCAGATGCCCTATGCACAGCTTTATAAGCCATGGGAAGAGTGGGAAAACTGGGTCACTTAGAATCAATGGGCAGGATCACTCCATTGATGTTGCTTCCAGCATAAACACTGGAAAACAGTCCCTGCTTCATCACAGGAAGTCAGGTGTACGGCTGTGGAAAACCCTGGCATGAGGCACCTTTAATGACCATCTGGCAGTGACATCCATGAATCTCCCACGGTGATATATAGCATCCTCCATTGCAGCTAAGACAGTCATTTCTGATGATGTACTGCAAGCTACAGTGGAGAGGACAAAAGCTTAGATTATAAATGTCATAAATCACATCAGTGCAATTGGGGAGCTCCATATGAGTTAATTTATGGATGACC
Source organism: Gavialis gangeticus (assembly GCF_001723915.1). Taxonomy (NCBI): domain Eukaryota; kingdom Metazoa; phylum Chordata; order Crocodylia; family Gavialidae; genus Gavialis; species Gavialis gangeticus. Next base: position 50,427,874 of record NW_017729004.1, on the reverse strand, counting down.
TCCTGAGGACTGGAAATGTGGAGAAAGTGTTTCTTTGGTTGCACAAACCTCACAAATGGCAGACCCAGCAGTAAATATGTCCATTTTGCCATGGGCAGGTGGGAGTCACAAGGTCTCAGGTTTCCAAAGGGCTATTGCCATCTGTATCTCTACACTCAGAGGAACTCTTAGGTTGGTATACTGCTTCCTCAGCTTTGGGGTTAGCTGTGTGTAAATCTAAAAGAATGTGGCATTCATCATCCTGATGGTCTCCCACCACTGCTGATTGTCCCATATCTGCAGTAGCGCTTTCTCAGTCTGCACTTTTTTCCCTGTGAACCAGGGTACACAGTGTACAGTGTCCAAAGCAGGCTGTTCTGCTTGGGTTTGTGACTGTTTGGGTTTTTAAAGTCTTTTAGCAGCTTTCTGGTTTTTGCCAAGAGCATGTCATGTGGTTCTATTATGTACTTTCTGAGATCAGTCAGTCATTCCATAGCTCTGGTAAGTCACCTCAGCGACTTGGGTATTCATGCTGTCAAGGGTAATGAGGTGACTACAGACTCAGTGCTGCGATGCCGTGTATATTGCCATATGATAGCAATAGAGAAAGGAGCTCAAAACAAAAAGGGTCTATGCTGTACCTGCAGAGGATGTGAAATGACAGTAATTCTGTGGCTTTAACCAGTGAAAATTTACACCTGAGACTTCAGGCACTTCAGGCCTGATTTCCCAAAAGGAATAGCTGTTTCTATGCTACAAGGCACCAAGAAAGCAGGCCACAAGAGGTACTGGGAGATACCAGTCTCTTTACCACCTAGCAGTGAGGTCGCATAATCACCACATTGTATAAGCATATTCAGTTAATGTAACCAGGTGCTAAGTTTCTGTCTGTTAGCTCATTGCTCTCTGAACCAGTTAGTTTTTAAGGTCCCACCTTGCCTTACCTTCTGAATGACTTCAGACTAACATAGATAACAACTTCTTAGTTCCTAGCATGGTTTTACGCTACTGTGCAAACTGTTTTTATATAATATCAATGTGCAAATTCTTTTGTTTGTGGCCTAAGAATAGGACTGGTTTCTTGATTGGAGAAAGACTCTTCTTAAAGAGAGGTCTACACTATAACTGGTTTTCCATAAAGTTTATTAAACCTGATTTGTCAGCTTCATCCAGTGCCGTTTTTGGGAAGTGGATTGGCAGGCTAGGGTCATTTATATGCAGTTATTTCTAAGTTATTTGATACCATATTAGATTAAATTATCTTAGTGATAGTGTATTGATAATGGAATATAGATCATCAGGTCCAGTCCCCCTGCACTAGTTCTTTATCTGGCATGAAAAAATAAAAATAATGGTTCCAGTTAAGCCAAAATAATTTTTTTGGGGGGGGGTTGCACCGAAAAAAAATCATTTTGTTTTCAGCCTTACACAAAATTTCATTGGGCACTTAAAACCCCCCCAAAGGGAACGAAAGGATGGACTATCAAAACAGGAAGACGAAGAATTAGTTCCCGTTTTATCCAATAGCCAAGTAGTTAGATACTTGCCAAGGATGGGAGAGATACAGATTTACTTACTTTTTCAGTTCAAGTGGACTTAAATGCACATGAGCCACCTTGCAGGAGAGTGCCTTAGTCATTGTATCAAATTTGTTGGGATGTATTATTCTCTATTTCTCCTACTGATGTTGTTCAATTTTGTATAAGAGACTTAAATACTCATGGACCCAGTGAGTGAGGGAGAAAGGGAGTGACATTGCAGCACACAAGGAGGAACACTTGAACCTCTACTTCCTGCACTAGCAAATAATATATACATATGTTATAGAAGGTGGAATAACAGCAGCAAGAGGAACTGAGAGCATGCACCCCAAAATACTCAACAGTCTGGTGGTAAAAATATTTGCCTGGAAATTGTGATATTTCAGGTAGAGATTGGAATTGGACTGGGTTTCCTTTATCAAGGCTGAATGTCTTAGCTAATAAGCTATTTGCAAAAAGTATAGCATCTCCACTGTTTATTTTTCCAGCAAGAACTATTTAATGAAATTGGGTTAAATTTGTGAATTGTTTTGGGGTGACAAGCCCACATTTTTTACTGAAACTTTTGTTGATCAAAAAAGAAAAATTGCCCAGAAATAACCAATTTTTCATTTGTGACTGTTGCCAAAGCTACATGTGTCTGGCTTATGGATGAAGTATCCATAAGGAATCAACAGAAAACAGGTGGAGTTTCATTTAATTGGCTGTTCTACATAAAAGAAATAATCGCCGGAGTTAAAGAAAAGCATCAGTATTAAAGCTGAAACATAGAAAGCACGCTTCAAAAGTGAGAGCGTTTAGCAGGGTAGTCTGTCAGATTATGAAAACAATTGCATGAATTAAGGTAAAATTCCAGAAGGAACTTGAATCTTTACCACAGTTTGCTAATGGAGGTTTAATAGAAATTTGTGAGCTACAGCTTATGAGCATGATGATTTTTCTCATTTACACATAATTTAAATTTTAATCTTTTTATTTAAGCAAAAAATTCAGATTGGATGACTAATCACAATGATTTTGAAGTTTTTTTTCTTTGTGGTAACTGAGATTTCTTTCATTTGTATTTTAGAATGATGGCACTTCCAACCACAGTAATTTATTTTACTTGCTATGATCAACTAAGTGAAGGTTTAGGAGCTACATTAGGAAAAGGTGACTTCATTCCAATTCTTGCTGGATCCTTAAGCAGATGTGAGTCAAATTATCTATACTTTATAGTATTTTTCTTTACTATTCATTTTCCTGATATTTTACATTTCAAGCCCCATTTGGTGTGGTTTAAAGATAAAATTAAGTATACCTGTTCATAGCAGGCACTGTACACAAAACCCAACATTACATGCTTATTTAACTTAGTTCTAATTTAAACGGGAGCTAGATTCTACTTTTTCTAGAGAAATACTTTTATATTTAATTTATTTACTAGAACTCGGATAACATTCTGTGGAAACGCTTCAGCCAGGCTTTTTAGCTATGTCTCTCTTAGGCCCCTGCCACGTTACATACATTACACAACTACTGTAACTGGTTAACTGGGCAATAAATTTAGGCTGGCCACACATGCAAAGTAATTATCATGGAATAAATGATTATCATGGCATAAAAATATACATCCAGCTATAAAGAGCATCAGCCAGTTACAAAGTTGGTGCTTGAAAATGTATAACACAACTTTATAGCTCATTTCTATCCAGCTTCAATTTGGATGTATTGGTAGGCCCTTAGCAGCGTTACTGAAAGGCATATTATGAAATCCTAGACATGGAACTCCTTGTAACTTATATCTTGTCTTAAAGGTTCTTCAAGAGAAAAAATAATCCTTGTCTCCAGCGGTTATAATAATAAACATTTTTTGTCACATGCTAGTTTAAAGGTAATGTAGGGTTACCATACATCTGGTCCCAGACATATCCTCTTTTTGGGTCCTCCGACCAGGCAGTTTTTTTTAAAAATCTGAACAAGTGTCCAGGATTTTGCTTTGCTCTGCTGGTGGGAGCAGGGGAAGGACAATTGGAGGCAGGGAGCACCATGTGCATCTGCACGTGCACGCATGTGGCTGGCATGAGGCCTGGAGGGGTGGTGGGAGCAGCCTTAGCAGCTGGATGCAGGAATGTTTGTGGGGAATGGAGGTTGGAGGGCCAGGGCTTGGGGACTGTTGGGGAGGGTTGTGGAGGGGATGGATGTGCGAGGGGGAGTGTGTGCCTGCTGGCACTGGGGGTGTCCAGGTGCTAGGGCTGCAGCAGGGCACAGGGGCAGGGGGAAGCCCCTCCAGCAGCAGAAGGGGGCAGGTGAACCTTTTGGGGGCAGTGGGGAGCTGCCATACTGGGCCAGTGACACCAAGGAGCTGGTACCTGTGATGGCAGGGGAGGGGCATCTAGGAGACACTGTGGGGTGGGGGCGGGTAGTGGAGGAGGCTGCCTAGTGCAGTGCAGGAGCCCAGCCCAGAGCGTGGGGTGCCACAGGCCTCCCTTCCAGCTGGCACTGGCTCTGGACTCACTCCGCTGCCATGGTGGTGTTGCAATTGCAACTATAGCAGGAAAGATCCACTGGCAGAATCCTCTGGTATGGATGCAAGCCTGCCAGCAGAAGGTGGTTTTCTCTTGCTGGCTACACTAGCTCCCCTAAAAGGACATCAGCTCGACAGGCAGAAACATTCTTTTGCCGGTAGATGTGCATTCACATGGGGGATTTCATTGGCAGATCTATATGGCCTGCAGGATGTGATCTTTTCATACTGCTGGCTGGTGTACTTCTGCTTGCAGTTCTTTTTAACGGGGACAATACCTTAGGTTTTATCACTCCTATTAACTGAAGTCAGGAAGTTGAATATCTTTATCTGCCAGGATGCTAGTAGGAAGGGTGTGACTGTTTAGGGTCATTGCTCCCTGCTTCTTAAGTTAAATGGTAAGAGAGTTCATAATAGACACAGCTGGGATCTGAATCCTCCTAGAAACAAAGAGGACCTGATTTGATATTTCTAAAGAAAAAGAATGGATGAGCCACTTAAAAGTAACTTACAAAGAGAAAAAGGGACTTTAAAAATGAGAGCTACATTTTAATTTTTAATAAGCAAGAAGCAAAACTTTTTTTTAAGTAGAGTTTAGGATTAATGCAGGAATTGACATTTTAAAATCAAGTTATTAACAAAAACCTGCTGACATTTTAGCTCATTTTTATCTTTGTTGAAGTATAAATTTAAATTACGCCTTGGAGTCACCAGTCTGGGTTCATATGTATGATCAGGTTGTTCTCACCTTCATGGGAGGTTGTATAGTTGATATAACTTAAGCAGCAACTTTGGGAGAGACATCTATGACAAAACTGAAAATATGGAAATGGAAGGAGAGCACATTCTTGGGAAACTGCACTCTGAACAGAATTTTCTGCTTTAAATATTGATAACATGTCTTATCGTTTTCTCCTTTTCAGTGGGTTCAGTAACTGTAATAAGCCCCCTGGAGTTGGTCAGAACTAAACTTCAGGCTCACCAGTTATCTTACAGGCAATTACATGTGTGCATCAGTAACACAATAGCCAAAGATGGTTGGCTTTCTTTGTGGAGAGGCTGGGGTCCTACTGTTCTTAGAGACGTTCCTTTCTCAGGTAGGGTTTATTTCTCTTCAGAGTTTGTGTTATGGGGAATATTTGCTTGTCAGTCCCCTTAGAATTTTTTCTCAGAATTTCATAACGTTGTGCTATGCTATAGATAAAATTGTGGTTTGCTTATTGTTCAAAAGATGACTGTTCCTGGTGCTATAAAATCACACAGACTTGGATTCTCTTGAAATGTATTATATTTTTGGGGGTGCAGATTGTGGTGCAAATTTGTGATTATCTAAACAACACATTTCTGACATAAAACTCCCATAAAAATAATATTTAGAAAATTACATGAGTGTTATCACTTTTCTGGTATGGTACAGTGGCTTATTGCACATTGGTGCACATTGCTTATTGCGCATTGTGTGGCCTGGCCTGGCTGTATCAGAGCAGAGCATAGCAGCATGGGGCGCAGCCCTCCCTCAGGTTCCCAGTGGTGGCTGGCAGGCTGGGTAAGATCAATTGACATCTCCCTGGCTGCACCCTCTCCCTCCCCAGCCCTCAGCAGCTCACCAAAACTCAATAAATGGCCTTCCAGCACAAATAATTGCCCACCCCTGCCTTATAATGAATTGCTTCTAAGATTTTCAGATCCTTACAGTTTTTCTGATGCAACGCTAGGGAAATCTAAGACCCTGACATCTACTCATTATAGCATGGACTGCCTATGAGATCAGCTCTTGAAAAGAACTGAAGAGTAATTCAGATACATTTCAAAAGTTAAGTTATTGCACTGCAAAGCACTTGTACTTTTGTTTACATGGAGTAAGACATCTGTGTAAGTCTGCTTCTTCAGAATGTTTTTGTGAGTTAAACATTGAGCAGTGCACTAAGTCAGAGGTTTATGGCAGGGATTGGCAACCTATGGCCCTTGGAGCCTTTTTATCTGATTTGTAGAGCCATGCCTTCAACAGCATTTGGCAGCATGGGGGTCTTTCTGCTTTGCGCCACTGTTAGACACCTCAGGCCCTGGTGAAGGGGAGTACTCCCTGCACCATGCCGCTGTTGGCCACCTGGGGCTTTGGTGGAGGGGGAGCTCTGGCCATGCCAGACAGCGTAAGTTCCAGTGGAGAGCATCCTTTGCCATACTGCAATGCAGCTGAACAGCAGGGAGAAGCAGGAGTGGTCAGGTCCTAATGCCACCCTGCCTCTGACCCATGCTAGAAACCATTGCTGACCTCTGGTTCATGGAAATGAACACTGCCCTGTAGAATCCACACCACAGAGTCAAAATCCTTTACTTGTGATTTGCAAGGGTGGTTAGAGCAATGGGCATGGAAGGGGTTAGAGCAAACAGTGGTGTAAGGGACCACCTGAATGATATGTTCAATGACTAGAGCATTGCCAGAGAATTGGGTTTCCAAAGGTGTAATCTGTATGATGTTGTGATGAGTAAGGGTCTTCAGAGGGACCTTTTCTTTTTGAGGAAAAGTATTGAAGCACCTAGAAGCACTGAAAGAATCAAATGAAAAGATGGAGGAGAAATTAAGTACATTCCCTTCCAGTGACATACTTCAGGAGGAAGTCGAAGGGAGTAATTTATGTTCTCCCACCCCCATCCTACTACATATACCTCCTGCCCCCAAAAAAGCTCTTTTACCCAGGCTACGTGACTCAAGGGAGTCTGGAATTCCTCCACTGCTTCCTGATCTGAGAAAGGAAACTCCAGTTTCCATTATTTCCCATACTCCCTTAGGCACTAGGGAAGGGACGACCCTTCTTTTTGATGTTGCTGCTTGTATTGGAAAGGGGAGGCCAAACAGTACAAGGGAATGTGAAAAGAAAAAGAGGATGTAAGAGCTATTCCTTTGAGGATATGGGCAGTTTCTGCTGTTTTCCCCAAATTTTCATTATGACACTCACTTCTGTTCCACCTTCATTATATGTCCCCATAACTTCATGTCAATTACTGCACTGCTGGAGCATCTGCACCTCAGTCTGCAAGTCTTGTCCATGCCCAGCTCCATGCAGAGAAGAGAGCTGAGGAGGAAACAGTATGCTGTGCTATACTAAATGAACAGCGAATGACTTCTGTATCAAGGATGATTATTGACAAAGAGCCAGAGGCAGCCAGGGGGAAAATTAAGCTGACATATATGGCCAGGAAAAAAGTCTATTTATCTTTAAAATAAATAAATAAACTAGATGAATGTCTTTAAAACTTTGTTAACATAGGGTTAAGGTTGCCTAACTTTGTCTCTTGCCTTCCAAAATGTGGAGGATGGCAAATTCAGCTCTCTAAAAACTAGGAAACAGAAAGCCAAGTACTTGCCACTACTCCAATGCAACTTCAACTTTGCCATCTACAACCCAGACATTAGCATTCCACACTTCCTTCCACTCAAGTGAGCTCCTCTTGAGTTAGCTAAGAGTGAGAGCTGCCACACTGCAGAAATATTCAAGATTAAATCTTAAATCTTTGCCTTTGTTTATCTCTTTCTAAAGGCAAAACTGAAATGAGGCGTAATTGATCCGTCAGGATATACATGCAGTCCTTATAGTTCATGATACCTACATCTACCAGCCTATTTCAACAGTTTCCTCTGTAATTCAGTACTGTCTCAACCGATGCACTTAGTTGTGGTTAGTATGCAAAGACAAGTGCTGCAGTTCTGACCTGTGGAACACAATATAAACCAGGGACGGACAAAATACGGCCCCGCAGGTGGTGGCAGCAGCAGTAGCAGCACCAGGCGGGGGGCGCTCATGCCCGATTTAGGTGCTTGTGCAGCATGCAGCTCCAGCCAGCACTGTACATTGTGATGAGGGATGCAGCTCCTGCTGGGCAGTGTCTATTGCTGGCACTCCCTGCCATGCATGCACAACCTCTGTGCTCTTGCGGCACGGGAGGGAAGCCCTGTGCACTGGAGCTGGCTCCCTTTGCCAACCCTAGCCACACAGATCCAGGGAAGGCAGCCAGCTCTCACATGCGGGGTTCCCTCCCTCGCTGCACGAGTGTTGGGGGCTGTGCATGCATGGCAGGGAGCACTGGTGATAGAGACTGCCCAGCAGGGGATGTGCCTCACTGTGATGTGCAGTGCTGGCCAGAGCTGCACCCCACCAGACACCAGCACTGGGCATGAGCACCCTGAGTGGCCCCGCCTGCTGCTGCACCATGGGGAGAATGCAAAGGGTGGTCCCCTCACACCTCCCCACTCTGCCCCCACATACACACAACCCCCAACATACCCTGTGAGCCCCCCACACCTCCTTATAACCCCCTGCTTTTGAGTTACGCAATCACCTCTACATATACTACGCAAAGACAAATCATGACAAAACTATTTTTTGTAATAAAATTAAAATGTCATAGGTGTTTCATTTTTAGTGTACGATTTGGTTATTTTTCTGGTTCCAAAATGGCAGCCCCCTCTCCCAAAAGGAGTATTACCAGGGGAGAAAGGGGAGGGATTTCCAGTGGCAAAGGTGAGGGGTGGTATGTCTAGTCCCAAGATGGTGACCAGGGGATGGGGCAACTATCAAGGGGCAGGGCTACCTATGCAGCCGTCAAACTAACCAAACCTCCTTAAGCTGCCCTCCATCCAAAATCATTGTCCCCTTAATTTAATTGTTCCTCAAGTTGTCTTACAATGTAGCCCCTTGCTGAAGCATTCCCAGTGCCTGTGTGTCAGCATCAGGATAAAAATTTAAGATAGTTTTGGGGGGATGGCACGTAACTCTCTCTCATGGAAGGCCACATTTAACTTTGTAAAACTGTTTTAATAAGGTTTATATAAAGTGTAAAATAACTGAAAATGCAATAAAATGTATTTTATAAACTGTCTAGTTCATGTGAAGAAATGTAAACCAATAACTTCAAAAAAAAAAAACTTGTTCTATGTAAATTGTACACACTGCTGTAGTGTTTAATAACAAAGGAATTGCTACAGTGGAACCGAGCACTGATTAAACTAGAGTACTGGCTACCTGAATACTGTATTTTCTCCTATACAATATACTCTTCTCCCTTTCTCCCTGTCCCCAATCAGCATTTAAGTGGGGAAGCTAATTTCTTCTCTGGAAAAGGAGACTGTGCTCAGTATACCAGTTTGTTGCTTGTTGCAAATTTATGGTTTTGGAGTTTTATTGGTCTTTTTATACCTCTAGCAATGTACTGGTACAACTATGAACACCTCAAGGAGGGGCTGTGCAAGAGATTTGACATGCATGAACCAACATTTATGATGTGTTTTACGTCAGGGGCTATATCTGGATCTGTAAGTCTACTTTTTTGTCACTGCTATTTTATAGTAATATTATTTTATATAAAGCATGAATAAATTACCCTTCATTCATTGAGAGGTTCTATATATCAGCAAAAAAGTGTATGAGATTGCCTACATAGTGGGCACATCTACATGTGCCCGTACTGTGCGGTAACATCCATTATTGCATTGTGCCGGTGGCACGTGGTTATTTTTAGCTGCTACGTCAATGTAGTGACGCGCTATAGCGAGGGAGCACATTGCTATGGCAACATACCTGTGGCATCACAATTTGTGTGCGTCTCATGTAGACACACCCACTGTGAGTATTTTTAAGCAGGGGTCAGTAACCTGTGGCACTTGGGCCAGATCCGATCCAGGGAGCCTTTTGATCTGGACCACAGACATGCCACATTCAGCAGTGGAGGGATTTGGCAGCAGACACTTTTCTGTGCCACCCTGGGTAAAGGCAGTAGCAGTGGCTGGGTCCTGGCCAGTCAGCAGCACCAACACAGCTGCATGGATTCTCCCTGGCTAATCAGCAGTGCTGACACTGCTGCATGTCTGGCAAGGGCTGTGCTTCTACCAGCTGTTATGGGGGAGGGAGGGGAGGGAGAGAAGAAGAGGAGACTGGGGAGTGGAAGGGAAGAAGCAGAGGCTGTGGGAAGCTGGGGGTAGCGGGGTGCAAATGGCAGGGAGAACAGATAGGCTGCAGAGGGAATAAGGGTGGAGACATAGGGCAGTGAGGTTACTTGACTCCCCTACAGCCACTACTTTCCATGCTGTACCAGTTGGAGGTGGGGATGAGTGCAAGACAACCCTCTGATCCTTAGGTTCTACACCTGGAAAATTGTAACAAATATATACATTTTCCATATATGGAATCTAATTATTGGGGTTGTCTTAAATTCAGGGTCATCTTAGATTCGAGTAAATGTAATATTTCTAATGAAGTAGTATTGCTAATGAAGCTAGTTTTGACAATGCATGTGCTAAAGTATAGTATCTTTCCCCGAGTTGTTTACAATGTAAAGCCCATCTCCCCAGTTGATTAAATAGTAGAGTCCTGCACCCATTCATAGTTCTACTGACCTTAGTGGAAGTCCGTATGAGTGCAGAAATACTTGCTGTTGGTTCCCATTTCAGGAAGGGGGCTTGAAAGAGATAACTGAGAGGACACATACAGAATGTAGGAGGAAAGATCATGTTTGAATTCTTTCTGCTTGTGAATCTTGCCCAAATGGAAGCTGTCACTTGTACATACTGTTGCTGTAAGCCGTTTGTAGAGATGAGCAGCGTTCTTCCAGAGATTTCACCATAGCATAAGTAAACAATTTTGACTTAGTCCTGTATTAAGTGCACCTCCAGTTATGAAGGCCTTCTCTCCAAACTAGTTGTGAAGGATAATCCAGGACGGATTATCAATTAATGACAAATGGAAATTTTGAGGAGTGCTAGGTTCAGTACAAAAGGATTGAGTGACTGCTTTGGTTACAATCCTTTTCCTTTTGGAAGGAGTCTTAGATCCTTAAAGGTACAACCTTATATTATTAATATTTCATGCAATCTAGGTTTTCTAAGCAGCTATACTAGATTGAATATTTAATTAAATGTAATTATGGCTTGCATCATTGACTTGTTAGCTTATACGCTAAATTGCAATAGCAAATCTATTTTTAAATTATAACTAGCTACACAAATCTCAGTTTGGGACAACTACAAAAATAACAAAGTCTGGTCTAACATTAAGCTATTATATCTATAAATGTATAAATAAAAATGAAATCTATTACAAATTATCAATTAATATTGTTCTCATAGATTGCAGCTCTTTTAACTTTACCTTTTGATGTGGTGAAAACACACAAGCAGACTCAACTTTGGGAATGTGAGACCTTAAATAGTAAGTTCCTTGGAATCAGATTTTTTAATGTTCTTTACATTTTACATTACGTTAATAATTATTCCCCTTTCTCATTCCCCCCAAAATGGTGAAATTCTCCCCAGAACAGAAGGCTTAAATAAAGTACACTTCATTGCTTTAGTAAGGAGGTAGAGCTTTTTATATACTTTAGCTTGTTGGCCGAAAGAAAGATGAGAAACCTTTACATCTAATGTGTTTGTTCTGGTTGGATTGTTATCATTTTTAATGGGGACTTGAGGAAGGGAAGACAAGGAAAAAATTTAAAGTGCATCTCCAAGCTCTGGCAATAGGTCTCTTTCTTTTCCAAACTCTTAACATCTTCTGGAATACTTCTGGGGAAATTGCTGTTTGATGTGTGTTAATGATTTGCAGGAGTGAAAAGATAAGAGGCGGGTAACACTGGTAGTAATGTTTTGTTTCATAAAAACTTATAGAACGGGAGGGGGGAGTGTCAAAGTCATCTGACCTATATAGTGCCAAAAATTTCGCAGTTGAACTTTAATTGCTACAGCTCCCAGAGCTTCAGCAACCTCTGTTTCTATTGCTACCTAATTTCTGGTCTTGTGGGCCACATGACATGGCTCTGCACTTTGAATTCTACCCATGGGATGGATAACAAGTCCATAGCACAGATCTTTGGCAACCCTGCTGTAGAACAACGGGAACAATGAGCATGCTGTTGGAATTGGGCAGTAGGGGCTCTGATTACTATACGTTTTTCCAGGTTGGATATGATTTACATATGCAAAAACTGAACACAAATAGTCCTTTGTGGACAAAGCTTTGGAGTGGATGTGGATAACTTGATAAAAATATTTGCATATATAGCTCTGCTACTGTTTTTCAAAATATACATCAATCCATCCACCCTCTTAGAAAATAGAAGCATCAGCAGTCTAGCCCTCCTTTAGTATTTTTGGGTTTTGGAATGAAATTAGCTTTTCTTCTTTAGCTTTTTAGTGCGTTTCAACTAGGAAGGCACTATATTATGTTCAACTGTTTTATTTTTGCTCTTCCCCTTTTACTGCTCCCTTTCAAAGAGAAGAGTGATGAGCAGTGAAGGCGTAATGGGGAAATATGCAACAGTAGCTACTACAGTAACCTAAAGGAGTAGGTATGAAAGGAAGAATTTTATTACTTAGTCACAGATAGTTACTGCTGCACTGAAAGCTATGACAGATTCAGTATGTATATATTTTTCCCCTGTTCGTTTTGGGCAAATGAAAACTCCCATCAACTTCAATGGACATTAGATCATTGCTGTAATATTATGGTATAATCAAAAAGCTGAGTCTGTTTTATTAGCGGTCTATTAGAAAATGTGTGAGAGTAGCATGAGTGGATTAGCTACAAAGAATCTTCTAGGAAAAAATCAGTAGAAATAGTGGATGTTTCTCTAAAACCTGTGCGAGAAACTAAAGTTAAACACAGGCACAAAAGAAATAGCTTCTTGGTCTATAGAGACTTAAAATTCAAGAAAATACGGCTGCCTCAATGCCTATCTCAACTTGGCACATACGAACAGTATGGATAAAATTAACCTAAAATGAATTGAAAAATCTGTGACTAACATAACCACTAGTGTATTTTACTGATGCAATGCCCTCTAATTTTCAAAAACATTTTCTACAAATTTTTCTTTGATGGCAGTGTTTTTAGTTCATGCTCTCTTTGCTGTATTATACTTAGTATCACAGAGGAAGTCTGCATCAACTTGGACAGTAATGAAGAAAATTGTTGCTGAAAATGGGTTTACTGGATTATTTACTGGTAAGTTTTAATATCTTTCTAAAAATTTTTGTTTTTCATCGGCCATATTTTTAGAGTCCTTTCTCATTAACTTCAATATCTTTTGCAGCCATTTTTTGATTTTATGGTAATTAAAAAGCTATTCCTGCAGTCACATTAGTTTTTTGTGGTTCTTCTTTCTTCTGCACTGTAACAGATTGATGTTGTGTCTCCAATAGAAGTCTCTCAGGAACTGCCAACTTTTTTGGACCCTTCATTCTTTTAATTTGTCTATTCATGGACTCATACCCAGTGTCTTTTGTTTTGCTGATTTCCTGCCTTCCTTTATTTAGGCTAGTAATAGTCTTATATCACAATCACGTCTTTACTTTTCAGTACCTTGAATATTTACATCCAGCTCATCCACACTGGTTGGAACCAGATCCAAGATTTAAGGCTCCTTAGTTTTTTTCCTTAAGTTTCTGAAACAGAGTTATCCTGTACACACATTAAAACATTTTGGACATTTTTTGTTTATATTATTTTTCTTACAGCTGATATCAAGGAACTTATACCTCCCCCTTGCTGTTAACATTAGCTCATACCTGAAAAATTTGAAAGATGCCTCACCTATCTTCTCTTTCCAATTCTGTGGACTACAGTAGACTCCTACCATAACATCGCTAGTATTTTTTTTCCATTCATCTGGATTAGTTCAACAGATTGGCTGTCCTTTTCCTCTTGAACTTAAGAACAAGTGTATTTACATTTTTGACATTGCTTCCTTTTTTTTCTCCCTTGCTTGTGTTTCTGGAACAAGCCATGCCTAGGGACCTACCTAAATCCTGGCAAGACAAAGTGATTTTCATGGGCCACACATGAAACCGATTTTGCAGTCTTTGCAGCAAGCCCCTCCCCCCTCCTTCTGCCCCCCCATCTACCGCCCCCTACTTACTGACTCCAAGTCCTGCTCCAGTTCCCTGCTGCAGCCACCAGGTACTGCCCGAATCATCAAAGCTCTCTGAATTTTTTCTGAAAATTCGGAGAGCTTCAAATCAATTCCAACCTTTTTATTGGTTCCCTGATTTGATTTGGATTTGGAGATTCGGCCACCAAATTGGGCTGAATCTCCTCTGAATCGAATTACCACCTAAAGCTTCACACAGCCCTACTTTATACACAGCGATTTGTTGCTGAAACTGTGAAGGCAAAAAAAGAGGCTATATTGAGGACCTGTG
>NW_017729004.1:50403261-50408659 GCF_001723915.1 Gavialis gangeticus | reverse complement strand
TAATTAATAGCAAAGATTGCAGAAATATCAAATAAATTACTACATTATTATAAATCTAAATATTAAATGTAATTCTAAATTGAAATAATTATGAATATAAATGCTTACACAATATGAATTGTAAATAATATTTATTAGCATTCTACAAAAAGTTTAGTAATACTAAATAGTGCTAACTTTGATAGAAACAATTCATGTTAGTTGTTAAACATTAGCATGCAGCATTCACCACCAGTTGCAGCTGACATCCTCTGCCTCTGTCCTGTGAACACTTATCAGTACACTGAGATCCCACGTTCTGCATCCACTGAATTGGTTCGAATGGTAAGGCAACATTTTGCCAAGCTGTAGAGATGTGGAAACTGATCAGAAACAGACTCGCAAAACAGTCAGTGTCAATGGCATTTGGCCTCTTTGACAAAGTTCACATAAGCAGCATGTTTCTTCATCATGTTGTTTCTGCCCTCTAGGGATTAATTTCAGGGATTGACTGAAACATGTGAAGCAATTACTTCTGGTAGATAATCTTGGCAAAGCTTGTTCACACATGGGAAACTACCAGCATTTGGCACACCTTTTTTTTTCAAGTAGTCCCTCAATTCATGGTTATCAGTTTTCTCCAGAAGAACGTAGGCAGCGGTGAATGCCTCCACTAGTGCAAATGTAGCCTCTCCTTGTCAAAGTGCTTTCAGTGGTTCTTTTAAAGATTGAGGCATAGTTGCTTGTTTCTTGTTCTGACCGTCAGCCTCTGCAGCAGCCTTTCACTTTTATACGTGATTCAGACTCCAGATGCTAATCAGTGCTGTTTTTTGTCGACACATCCAGAGTTGTTACACAATGAACAAAACGAGGTATTACCATCTGCATGCAAGGTTCCTGTAGGGAACTGCCTTAAATGATCTTGAGCTGAAATGTATTTAGCCTTCTTGTATTTTTTTTCATTCATCTTCAGACTGCAGTGTGGCATCTGGCTTCTTCAAAGATGGCGTTGAAATCTTTGTTTTCCTTCCTGGCACCTTTATTGAGTCTACGTCACACTAGCTTAGTCTCTCAATAGCGCTCTCTCAAACCATGTTGTCCATGGCTGCAGGGATTGCTGCACTTTCTTTGTATTCTGGAAAACTTTTATTATTTTAAGGTGATTCTGCACAAAATTGCGGGAAATGCCATTTTTTGCAGTGACTGCAGAAACTGTTTTTGCAGTTTCTATGAAAATCGCAAAACCATGCTTGCTTTAAGTAGGTCCCTAGCCATACCCCTCGGTGTTGATAGTCCAACCATGGAAGTTGGAAGCTGAACTCCGTAATGCTTATTAAATCATAGTTTTCTTCACATACCTCTGGGACTGATTGTGTACCTACAAACCCATACGCTCAAGTAGACTTACTGGGAAAACTATCAGCCAAAGAGCTCAAATACCCCGAGTCAGAAATAGGGTAACTTTTAAAACAAAATATATATATTTAGTTTGTCTTGTTTCTGATCCCCACCTGACCATCCCTGTGCCACCCATGTGACAACTGGAGGTTGACAGGTCAACCTTAAATTCATATAAAATGTGTACCCACAAGGCAGGAATTTGTCCCACTATATTCACTCTCCCTGCTTCCCATCCACACACTGCCCAGATAACTCCTTGTTCCTCTGTATTTGCTCAATATTTCCTCTTCCCACTGCTCCCAAGTTCCCCTGCTTACCTTGTGTCTGTACTCCCAAACTAATGTAATTCCACCAGTTGCCAAAATCCTCAGACAGGTTTCAGCAGCTGCCCATACCTACAGCAGAGGGGTTCTCTTGGCTTCTGTACTCATTTAACAGAATAGAGGTGAGGCTGCCACTTCATTGGATGGTTGCGGGGGAGTCCACTGTGCTGCCCTTCTTGGAGCGTACAGAAGTGCCTTGATGACTACAGGAGGCTGCCACCCAGGCTGCCACTCTTACAGCCAAATGGACAAACTGCAGATTGCAGGTGGTTGCTCACAGTCATTAGAACCACAAAAACTAGTCCAAAACCAGAGTGCCTTTCATTATGGGCAACAGTGTTAGGTCCTAGGGACAGCTTGTGTAATGTTACACATGTGCTTAGGTGTTTGCAAGGCTGTGGCCTGCAGGCTTATTATGCAAGGATAAGATAATATACTGCTTCACTTACTGCACAGCATACAGCTCTACATTCTATAATCAAGTAATATTGATTCATAATTAGGAAATAAACCTTTTTTTTCCCCTGCAGGTGTTACTCCCCGGTTGATTAAAGTTGCTCCTGCTTGTGCCATCATGATCAGCACATATGAATATGGGAAGGCCTTCTTTCGTAAATTAAATAAGAAACAAATGGAAAACAATTAATACAGTCTCTCAAGATTGCAACCACAGCTTAGCTGTACAATGTGAGCTGTGCCAAGTTTGACTTATGTCTAAGATTCAAATATTCCAAAGTAACAGACTTAAAATTCAGCCAGGATGTTCAGTAACCAGGCAAAACTCTATTTGCTTAGATTTTCATCAGAGCTAAATTTGGTCCTGTTTCTGAATTTAAGAATGTGCGAGAACAATGTCTTCTGTGTCATCATTTAAACTATCCTGTGAATTCTCCAAGAGAGAACAAAGTCTAAGGAAGCAAGCTGCTTCTTTTACAAGCCATCTTTAGAGCCACTTAAGGGGGGAAAATTAAGATTGGTCAGAGTACTGAAATAATATATGCAGCCACTTTTAAAGGGGGAAAAATCTGTCAGTGGATGCAAGACTGGTACAGAATATGATCATTTCTGGCTTGCATTTTTGTATTTCACCAAGCAACCGCTGTTAGATGTAGTTATGCTCTAAGAATCTATTAGGATTGACAGTATGTAAACACAGAAAAGGACAAGTCCTTTCCTGTTTAATCATGTACTTAGAACTGTTTAAATATGGTCTCTTCAAACAGGGCTTTTCTTCCAAAAATAATGTGAAGTATTTTCTCAGTGTTTGAGTGGAACTGTGTGTGGAAGAAGTTACCACTAGGTAGCCTTAAAACAGAGCCCTAAGAATGTTTCAGGCAGACACAGCATGCATACAGTTTGAAAATTGTTAAGTAATAATATACACAAATGCAACTGTTAGCAATCCAGTGATCCTGAAGATTAGAAATAATTTTACATGGCAGAATCTTGAGTTAACATTTAAATATTCGTTTGTTTGTCATGTAACTTTGGTTCCATGACAGGGACTTATTTTCCATTAACAATGAACCAATCATTAGCTTGTTTTTGATTTCCACTTTTAGAAATATTTCCAATAAAAACTTAATCCTAAATCAGGAAAGTTCAGGGGAAGCTTTAAGAAATTCATGTGATGGTTCAAGTCACTTAGTTGAGTTATACACACTCTAGTATATGAACTGTAGTGGTAATTCTGCTGATCAGTTTTTTAAAATATCAGATATTTTAGTTCCATGATCGTAGTACATTAAAAGCTGCTATAGGCTTAATTCCACTTCCAGAACACATGACAGTCACACTCTAGCTCTGTATTCTGGCCTCATCATTGTTGATCAAAACTGGGGTAAAAGATAAGAAACTTGAATGCAGCAATGAAGCCATGAGCTAAGAATCGTCAGCTAATCTATGGCGCTGTAGATTTTTTTCCTTCCTTTTAATGCTAGATTGCCATTTGTCCCCATATGTATGTTGCAAGCTTTTTGTTAATGTGCTTGCATGCACAGTGTTACATCATAGGTTTCCTAATGACAAAGTAGTGCCTGTACTGTTCCCAGATTCCACTTACCTGAGGTAGACCCCATGTCTGAGGGGACCAAGCAAAAAGTGCTTTCCCTTGGGGAAAAGCAATCTTACATGATTAAGTTACTAGCCATCAAAAGGGGTAGGATGCTGCAAGTCATTTAAAAACTACTGTACTATGCAGTATACAGCGTGTGTACTGGGACAGAGATTTGTAAAGAACTGTTTCTCAGGATAAGTTACACTTTACTATGAAAAGAAGTAGCACTTTATTGTGATTTATATATTTTTCATTAAAATGTGAAACATTCTAATCTTCAACATGGAAATAAAAGACTGTAATGGATATTAATCAGAATGGAAATGAATGCTACTATTTATGTACTGGGGATGAAAATGTTAAATGTTTAATAAAATGTTTTCTCATTTTTTCGATCTTATGTACATATGGATAATTCATTTCTCAGCATGGAATCCTGAACTAATCTAAAATATTAATGCCTAATACTTATAAGCCTCAGAAGTATTAAATGTGCTGAATGACTTTTTTTAAGCTACTGTGTTTTGTAGACACTTAACAAATGTCTAACCCTAGAGTTTGTGCAAATGCATGTTCTAAAACTGAAATTCATTTTTCATACAACTTTGTAAAAGAGGGGAGGGTGGCGTTAGTTGGATAACAGAAAACAGTAACATTGCAAGGAACTCAGTGAAGACTGTAGAACGTGTATGTTGACAGTGAATGACAGGTGCTGGGTCAGTTTGGTTTTTTTTATTTTATAGATTAATAGATCGGAAAAGCATCAGGTCCAGCCCACCTACACTAGGCAGGAACTGCAACTGGGGTCAAGTGACCCCAGTGAGGTGACCGTCCAGTCTCCTCTTGAAGACCTCCAGAGTAGGTGACTGCACTGCCTCTGGAGGGAGTTTATTCCAGTCTGGACACCCTGACTGTGAAAAAGTTTCTCCTAGTGTTAAGCTTGAAACAGTCTTCCAGGACTTTGTGGCCATTATTCCTGGTTTTCCCCTAGGGTGCCCTGGTGAACAGTTGTTTGCCAAGCCCTTGATATATTCCCCTGATGTAGCGGTAAGCTGCTACCAAGTCCCCTCTCAGCCTTGTCTTTTTTAGGCTGAAGAGGCCCAAGTCCCTCAGCCCTTCCTCTTGTGGCTTGCCTTGCAAGTTTCTGATCGATCACATATGGGTGGCTCTTCTCTGGACTCTCAAGCTTTCCCACATCCCTGTTGAAGTGCAGCACCCAGAATTGGATGCAGTACTCCAGCTGTGCTCTCACCAATGCTGAGTAAAGTAGAAGAATCACTTCCTTGGTTTTGTTTGAGATGCATTGGTTGATGCATGCCAGAGTATTGTTTGCCCTGCTGAGTTATATTTAATAACTTCTTTGCCTCTGTCTTCCTCAGTAAGGACCAGAACTGCCGCCTCTCTGCTGGGCCCCCTTTGGGCCCCGGGGGAGGCTCACCTGGGCCTAGAGTGAATGAGGATTTAGTTAGGGAGCTTCTGGAGGGGCTGGACATCTTTAAGTCAGCCGGCCCAGATGATCTTCACCCTAGAGTCCTAAAGGAACTGGCTGGGGTCATTGCAAGTCCCCTGGCACGGCTTTATGAACACTCGTGGTGCTCTGGAGAGGTGCCGGAGGACTGGAAGAGGGCCAACGTGGTTC
>NW_017729004.1:50394065-50403099 GCF_001723915.1 Gavialis gangeticus | reverse complement strand
GTCAGGGCGGCTAGGGTCTGGAACCAGCTTCCATGTGAGGTGGTGCAGGCTCCCACCCTGGGGGTTTTTAAGAGGAGGGTGGATGACCACCTTATTGGGGTCATTTGACCCCAGTGCTCTTCCTGCCATGGCAGGGGGTCGGACTAGATGATCTGCTCAGGTCCCTTCCGACCCTAGAAACTATGAAACTAAACTATGAAACTATGGATACAGCATCGCACTAAGGGCTCACATTCATACTGTGGGTCTATTCTTACCCCTAGGTCCCTTTCAGTCATGGTGCTAGTCAGTTTGGCACAACTGAACCTGTAAGTATGTTGGGGATTGTTCGTCCCCAGTTGGAGCACTTTACACTTCTCAATGTTGAACTTCATGTGGTTCCAATCTGCCCAACTTGCCAGCCTGTCCAGGTCCACCTGTATCTGCAGCCTATTTTCAAATGTGACCATGCTCCCCCTTAACTTAGTGTTGTCCACAAACTTGGCCAGTAAGAAAAATGAAATTAGAATCAAGACCTAAGGAAAACTTCCACTTATTTCAATGTAAAATGGTATATATCCACCATCTTAATTTAACTGAAGCATTAGTTTGAAGGCCTAGAGTAGGGATAGGCAACACCCAGCACATGCCAAAGCACGGCATGCAAGGCCATTTTACTCAGCACACCTCCAGCCACCTGGGCTCTGGGCAGCTGCTGCCAGCCGTGGAGCCTAGGCTGCTCTTAGCAGGCAGCTGGGAGCCTGCAAGCTTTGCTGCAACCAACCTGAGCTCCACGGCTGGCAGCAGGGGCAGTACCAGCCTCTTCCCAGTGGAGGGGGTGCTGTCAGGGGAGGTGGAAGTAGGGTGAGCTCAGGTATGTGCGGTGGGAGGCAGTGGCCCTGGTGGTGCTGAAAAAGTTGCTACAGGGAGGAGGGGCTAAGGTGAATTTTGGGGTGGCTATAGCCCCCACAAGTCTCCCCTAGTGCCACCCCTATGCACCGGGCTCAGAGCCCCAGCTGGGCTTTGTGCCAGCGGCAGCTACAGCACCCCTCTGGGGGTGGGCAGAGGCCTGAGAGAGTGCACGCATGCATGCCTCTGGGTTGTGCTGCCCAAGCCCAACCCCCACCCTCAGGGCAGATGATGGGGGAGGGGCCTGAGGTAGGGGGGCAGGGAGAGTGCTAGTGCCCCCCCCACCCTAAAATTGTGTGACTGGTTGCTGGGGGACATGTGCCCCTCCCCCGGTCGCTGGCTGGCTGGCTGGGAGACCCAACTCGGGAGGCACCAGTTGCCCATGCGCAGCCACCGCAGTTTCTCTACATTGCAGTAATTCAGAGCTCCCTTCATTCTGAACCTAGGTATTCTCTCCTGGTCTTACTTCCAAACTGACACAACTGCTCTGTTCCACTGATACTAATCCTTGCCCTCCTGCTGACTTTCTACAGTTAAGTGAATTTATGCCATTTGTACTACTGCAGTATCTAAAGCTACCACAGTGCATCAGTCAAGTAGTCCTTGTTCAGTGTCTTGTCTTCAGCAGCATGCTTCAGAGACGGGCACAAGACATGCAGTAGTATAAAATAGCAGAGCATTCTTTTTACTGGTTGACCTTATACCCCAAAGCAAATTTAAAACAAATGCTCTCACCCAACTTAGTTAAATCATGAAAATCAGTTAATCACAAATGTCCAATAAGCTTTCAAACACTGTTAAACTCTTAGCTTCAATACCACCTTGTGACATTGCCCCAGTCTTTGGAGCTCACTAAACCATCATTTCCTTTCCTTGTTTTAATATAAACGTTCAGCGGTTGCATTGGTTTAGTCGGAAACATTCATTTTCATTGTATGAAATTCTTTATTAAATGGATTTTCTGTATCAAAGAATCCAGAATGATGCATTAAAATTAAAAGGCCAAGCTCCCTCATTTAACAATTAAAGAGTCTAAAATAGATGCTCAAAGTTCACAATATGGACTATGTATTAAGAACTCACAATTTCCTATTACTGACTGTACAATGTCCTTGTAGCAATTACAGCAATTATGTAAATGTTAAAGCACTAATATACTTTATTTATTATTAATAAACTGCTTTTCAAGAATGGAAGAAGGGAAGAGAATGGCCTAAGCAACTTGATTGCCTTCTATGATAAGATGACTGGTTCTGTGGATGCAGAGAGACCAGCTCATGTGGTATACCTTGACTTTAACAAGGCTTTTGATATGGTCTCCAACAGCATCCTTACAGACAAGCTAAAGAAGTACAGGTTGGACGAATGGACTGTAAGGTGGATAGAAAACTGGCTGGTTCATTGAGCTCAGAACGTAGTAATCAATGGGTGGGAGCCAGTATCAAGTAGAGTACTTGAGGGGTTGGTCCTGGGGCCAGTTTTGTTCAATATATTAACCAACCATCTGGAGAATGAGATGGAGAGCACCCTCAGCAAGTTTGCAGACGATACCAAGCTGGGGGGAGTAACAGATGCACTGGAGGGTAGGGCTAGGATTCAGAGGGGCCTCGATAAATTGGAGGACTGGACTAAAAGAAATCTCATGAGGTTCAATAAGGACAAGTGCAAAGTCCTGCACTTAGGACAGAAACAATACCATGCACCAGTACAAACAGGACTGACTAGCTGGCTGAGAAGTAGCTTTGCAGAAAAGGAAATGGGGGTTAGAGTGGACAAGAAGTTGGATATAGCCAAGTAGCTGAACTAGCCAACAGTGTGCCCTTGTTGCAAAGAAGGCCAGCAGTATACTGAGCTGTATTAGTAAGACTGAGGGAAGTGATTATTCCCCTCTATTGGCACTGGTGAGGCCACATCTGGAGTACTGTGTCCAGTTTTGGGTCCCCCTCTACAGAAGACATAGTGAAATTGGAGAGAGTCCAGTGGAGGACAACCAAAGGGGTGCACAGCCCCAGCAGGCAGAGGCAGGGGCGCTCCTGCCCAGCACACGTGCTCGTGCGTGATGGTGCACAACTACAGCCAGCCCAAAAAGGCCTATTGTTTATATACTATAAAGTAAGTTTATATTGCCCTTTGGAGGAAAAAAACATTATAACAAAACAAGATATAGATATTGGATCAAAAGTTAGCAATGAAAATTGAGAGGTCATCTCAAATAGACAGTCCTCACAGATCTATGTGCATAACAATTGTTTAAGTGATGGTATCTCACCACACTAAAACATTTTTATAGTACAGCAATGGCTAAGTGGTGGAGGGAGTGTGGCCAGATGGGAGATTCTAGCACATATGGTGGACATGTGCTAGAATCAAACTATTCTGGAAAAAGACTGGAGGTATGATAAAGGAAACAGGATACTAACTATCGGATAAGCCTTTAGCATACCCTGTAAGTAGGGACCTACTGAATTCACGGAGGAAGTAGAGTGTGCAGCAGCATGTTCCCCCGTATTCACCTTACCCCTTCCTACCCCTCTCCCCCGGCTGCTGATTAGCAGAGGACCCTGCCACTCCCTCATCAGCAGGGAAGCTAAAACCAGAGTTTTAAATATGGCACTGTTTTTAAACCAGTCAGCAGGAAACAGCAGGGCCATCCAGGCACCTCAGCCAACTGGTGGCCGGACGCCCTGCTGTTTAATTTTGCCTCCCTGATGGTCAGGAGCGAGCCGCAAGCACAGCCCCTCCACCAATCTGAGAGTGGCAGGGGGTGCCACAGGGGAACCTGCAATATTAAAGGAGCGCACCTCACTTCCACCACGAGATTCTATTACATATAGAACACGTACAGAGGAAATAATAGCTCATCAATCACAACTGCAAAAACCTGGACAAAGTATGATACCCCTAAAATTGCTAATTGGCTTCACAAAGTTTGGGAAGTTTTAGTAATTGAAAAGCTGTTATCAAGTCAGTGTTCTACAGGAGAGAAAAATAAAATAAGATGCTTACTTAAAATGTGGTGAAAGTTTTTGGAATCTGTTGGGAAAATAATCTTGCACCTCCAAAAAAGTCTAAAATTTTTTTTTTTGAATACTGAAGGAGTGCAGTTTCTATGAACTAACAGTCAAAAAGTTGGAATGAATTTGATACCCAAAAGCAGAGATGGGTAGAAGATAGACTTATTTTATGTAGAATTCTGAGGAAAAGGAGGGATGTGAATTATTAATTAGGTTACATATAAACATGAAAACACAGAAACTTGACACCAACTATAAAATGTAAAATGTTGTTAGCAGAATGTAGGAATAGGAAGGAACGCAAGACTCCCCCTGTGGACATTGACTTCGATCAAAGGAGCATTGCTGTTGGAAGACAAATATCTGTTTTTGTATACACTTTTGGGGATTTAATGTTTCTTTAAAGGTTATATTTTGTTTTTTGATCAATTGGATTCATTATAATAAATAGTTAAAAAACAGAATAGTACAAAGATAGGAACTAGTAAGTGATGATAGTACAAAAGTTTAATTTACATGCAACATTTATGATGCACAAGACAACAAAATACAAATTTAGGCATTTATTTTTGTTCAGATATTTTTGAAATATGGATAGCATTTAGAAGAGAGACATACAGCCAGTTTCCCATGCACAAACATTGACATTTACTAACTACTACTGGTGTGAAACAGACTACAGAAAAGACATACTTACATGACACTGGATGAATTTTACCCTAGTCGCTCCAAAAAGAGAGCCATCAGCTGACATGACTAAAAATCATGATTATAGCCAAAGAACAGGGAGAACTGTTTAGACAACAGCACGCAGACTGCTGAAGTTACCGTACATAAACATGGAAAGTTAACTTCACGAAATCCTGATTCCTTTGTTGTTTGTATTAAAAATGCATCTTTAGTTTACAAATTAATATTTAATTAATGTTGTCTCAAATAAACTACTGGACTGCCATGACAGAGCAGGGGCTTAGTGCAAGGACCAGGCAATTACTGTATGTGATAACAGGCATTCTGGTAGAACTTAAGAAAAGAGCTCTACTGTTCAAACTGTATTTCAGAAATCATTATAGTTATTTCTGGAGATGTATAGTATCACATGCACCATCTACATCTTGCATTGTTCTGTTTGCAGGAATGATTGATTAAATTCCTATTCTTTACCCTACCAAACTATAGCGTAGTGCTAAGGGAAACATTACAAGAGGCACATTTCTCTGTATGGCTAGTCAAATGAAGCAGACAGCATAGCAAGTTGTGTCTATTGTAAACAACATCCTGAAAGTAAGCTGTAATTAAGGATCCCTAGAAGTATTGCAGCCACTTATGTAAACAGTTTATGAAACGTCTTTGGCACAACAAAGCATTTCCCTCGTGATTAATAAATGCAACACTTGCATGCACTTACATTTTGTTTAAAAAGTTATCAATGGGACTAATAAGCACTACCTTGACTAGCAAAATTCTTAGATAAAGGATTCAGTACATTTTACAAAGAATTAAGAATATAGTTTGCAATACAAAAATTAATTTGCAAACTTTAAAAAGGGTGGGACCATCTGGAAAGTCTAGTTTTGTTTTAAAATCCTTTCAGATAATTCGTATCAATAGTTTAATCAGTGACACAGTTTTAAAGGATTCACTTAAGTGTTACTAAACTGTATAATCAAGAAAATACCTATCAAACTACTTCATGGATGAGAACAAAAATTAAATGTAAGAATATGGCACTCAATTAGTCAATCTTCCAATCTAAATTTAAGTTTTTAAAAAAATGCCCTGAATTCTTTACAAGTAAATGTGAAAAGAGATCCCTCCTTCCCTCCCCCCAGCTATTATAAGTGCTAACACTACCCCATTTCTTAGTCCCATTCTTTGACCTTCCTCTACTCTTTGCATTAAGGGAAGATAATGCCAAAAATCAAGCTTACCCACTTTTCACATTGCTAAGTTTTCCCTAACTCAGACTATGCAAATCATTTATCGACTTGCCTTCAAATCCTTTCATAAGCTTGGACGTAGCCCTGTTACTCTGTCCCATGATCAAGAAGTAGGGATATATTCTTCATGATAAGAAACTATATAAACATTGGTCATCTCCAAGTGGCATAATGATAACTGGGATACAAATATAACATTTAGTCAATGTTTCAAAAGAAGCTGAATAAATCATCTCAGTAGAATAAAATAAATTATTTGAAAATTTATATAAATAATAGAACACAAAAAATACATTTTTAAACATAAAATATTTAGTAATTAAATATTTATTCACCTGTCAAGACTGGATTTCATGCCTCTTCTGCAAATGTTGGCAATATGTATAACTGCAGAGAAGTGCTCTGGTTAAGAGCAGGGGGAGGTTAACTCCAGCAGGGTAACATAGATCATGGCAGTTATATAGAAGGCTAATTTAATTTGGTTGTTTTTGTTTTGTTTTGTTTTTTTACAATGTATTAATTCATACCTTTATCGCACAAAATTCTGTGCCTGACTGAGAATCTCAACTAATAAAAGGTTTCAAAAAGGAAATCTGGACATTCCTATTAAAGAAGAACAACAAAGGATGTGATAGATAACACATATATTATTTGTGGTTTTTTTAAACACATAATTACAGAAAAGGACAAAATAAAGCAGCGGATTCTTTAGCTTGCTTGAATTTTTAAATGTCTTCATAGCAAGTCTAATTATGGAATGTAAATTGAATGCATACAACATAAAAGCCCTTCATTACGTATATCTACTCAGGATGGAGTTAGACCTGGACTTGTCATCTCTGTTGTGGGACTCGCAAGATATTCACTTGATTTCAGACTTCTGAGAGATTTGTAACTTGCTACTGACGTCAGAGAGCCACAAAGACCAAGCAGTGATGGGGTGTCCTCTTTCCCTGTTCAAAAATAAATTAGTTAATCAGTATTATAGTGCAAGTCTTACACTAGATTTACCTGAACTTAGGTAACATTGAAGAAGCAGAAATCTAGAAACTTTATATATTTTGCTTCATCACAAATGCTACAAATACAACTGTGTGCAAAAATGCATCAAGTAATTTGACAAGGTTCTTTGGGTAAATCTGATACCTTTTATCAGACCAACTCAAATAGTTGGAAAAATTCTTTGCAAGCTTTTGGGTACCAATACCTTTTGTCAGGTTGAGGAAGCATCTGCAGTTGATCCGTGCTCTTTTGTACCCAAAAGCTTACAAAGAAGAATTTTTCCAAACATCTGAGTTAGTTTCATAAAAGATCAGATTTACCCAAAGAACCTTGTCTACCTATGTCCTTAGATCAACACGGCTACAACCTATACCCCTCAAGTAATTTGAGGAATGCAACTATGCCCTACATCAAAAGTGATTTACACAGCTGTGTAGTACTACTCCAATAATAACTCCAGTTCACAGCCTTCCTCCACCCCTCCAAGCAGACTATTGGTAGTTTCATGGAGTCTTTTTTTCTGATATTTAGCTAAGCCTGCATCTGCTCCTTCTTCAGAGCTAAGGAAGGGCACTTGATGCTTGTCTAATAGCTCTCCCAAATATATAGTTGGTTCCAATAAAAATATAATACAAAAAAGCCTTGTCCCAGACATTTCCTGACTACCGTGGCTACAACATTCCAAACCTACATCGGTATTAATCACGTATTAATAGCATGTTGCCAAAATAACATTATAACTAGAAATATGCTGCTTCGAATCTCCACAGAGGAAAAAACACTGAAATCAGCCATTGCTATTTTGAACAGGTTTCTTTTTCATCCTTCTTAATACTTTCCCATTGAAAAGATACTAGATTTATAGTCCAAGAAGATGGAATCATAAGGTACACTGGCTTGCACAAACTCTCACGTACTATCCTACCATGCCTAAAACCTGATCTGAAATCTAGATGAGGCTAAGTGAAGAATATACCCATGATCCCTACCCTGCTTAGATTGCCAACAGTGGAACTAATTAGTGCCAGCTGTAATGATTTACTTTTGATGCAGACACCTGTCCACAAAGATCATCGTGCCTTCCTCCTATGCCAACAGACACCAAAACAGTGATGAGTACAGTTTGGGTGACTGTCAGCTTGAATTGAATTTGAAAGCTGACAGAAGGCCCAGGAACTTACAAACCGGGCCACCAAAAGGGAGCTACTAATTTTTCAGTGCCTGAAGTAGGGGTATTCATGTCACCTGGCAGGGGTATTAGGAATATCAAGATGGAAATGGTTGCTGCTGGGTATTCAGAGTGGCATAGTACCCTCTAAGGCAGCAGCTGGATTTGACAACTGAAAAGTTAGATTTCAACTTCTACAATGACCTTCAACACTTTATACTAGGGGTGCACTGATAGAGATTTTGGGGGGCCAATACCAATAGCCAATATTTAAGGAGGCTTATCAGCTGATACTGATCAGATCCAATACAGCTGCCATCAGGTGGCAAGTCTCTTGTGATAAGCCCCTCCCCACTTTCCTTCCGACTGCCCAGCTGGAGGCAGCTCTCCACACTGCCCGCTCTGCCCCGTGCTGCGCTGCAGCTGTGTACAGCACAGGCGTTTATCGGGCCAATATCTGATATAGACAATTATCTTCATATCAGTACTGATCAGATATCAGATATTTATTGGTGCACCTCTACTTTATACACAAATTTACAAAACTACATCTTCAAGTCTTCAAGCATTATACAAGTAGTATTGGTTGCTGGGACACAGGCAAGGTAATACTGAATTGAAATAGTTTGTTTTACAAGTACAGATTACTACAAAATCTGAACAGTATTTAGAGATTAACTTCAAGTATCTGTAAGAGCTTTTAATAGCTTGACAGATCTATTCCTGAATAGATAAGTAAACTGTTGTCAAATGTAGTAAACATGCCAAACACTGTTATAAGCATAGGAGAACATGTAACATGTCAGCCCAAAAGGATTATCTTTGCTGAATTATTCTCAGTTGATAATAAAAGATGTACACAGAACTCTTTTCAACACTAGCCACTGTCAGATCAGCATTGGTAGCTCAACTGCTCTAAGCCAGCTAGGCTCTGTTTACATCACCCTTTTTAATTATTATTATTATTATTATTATTATTTATTTTTTTTTTTTTACTTAGGGGGAGTAAATGGCGGGGGGGG
>NW_017729004.1:50391652-50393791 GCF_001723915.1 Gavialis gangeticus | reverse complement strand
GGGGGGGGGGAGAGAGCTTGATCATGGCTTTTAGCAATGTCCTTCAAACAGAAGGAATTTTACAGATGAATAAAGTTCTCTGTTTCACAAGTTACCCATGGCAAAGTTGCGAGCGAATAAGGAAATCTTTATAGTAAGTTTAGATATTAAAGTATTTCTTAGAATTCTCTTGATTCTTCACATTTACCACAAGGTGGAGCACTTTAATTTTCTGAGAAGCAGAAAGCCTTTCAAGGGAAAGAAGTTTTATGCTAACTGCTGGCTTTCAGTCCCCTCACAGCATCTGATGAAGTAAACCTACTACTTACAAAACCTTATGCTATCTATATATATCTCTAGTTAGTCTATACGAAACACCATGACAAACTTCAAGGAGACAAGTCTTGACTGTGGAAATGACAGAGGGATCACTTTGCTGTCCACCACAGGAGAGAACTCTTGCATTGCAAGAACTCTCCTGAACTCTCTCCTTCCACTTGCTGAAGAGCTGTTCCTGGGGTCTCAGCGTGGTTTAGGGCATCAAGAGACCACTGACATGATCTTCACTGCTCACCAGCTGCGGGAAAAATGCTGGGAATAACAAACCTCTCCACATGGCCTTCTTTGACCTCATGAGAGCCTTCGACTCTCAACCGAGAAGCGCTGTGGAGGATCCTTCCGAAGTACGGATGCCCACGAAAATTTGTCACCATTCTTTGCTGGCTCCATGACAGTATGTGAGCGGTGTTCTCAGTAGCAGATCTATTTAGGTTAAGACGAGAGTTAAGCAAGGCTGTGTCATCACTCCAACATGCCTCTTGATATTCCTTACTGCAACTCTTAATCTGATCACCAGCCAGCTTCCAGCTGGAGGGGAGCTAAACTACCAAATGGATGGTAAACTGTTTAATCTCAGCTGACTGCAAGCCAAAACCAAGACCACCCTGACCTCCACCATCACGTTCTAGTACACTGATAATCGTTGACATCTTTACCAAGGCATACAAGAAAATGAGACCGGCACTTAACATTCACAAGAATTAAGGTCCTCCATCAACAAGCTCTTAATGAGCAGTCCCCAGCGCTCCAGTAATTCAGGTTCATGGTGAGACTCTAGCGAATGTTGAGTATTTCCCGTATCTCAGAAGCCGTCTCTCACAGAAGGCTGACATCTATAAAGAAATCCAACATGCCTCAAATGTGCAAGTGCAGCTTTTGGACACCTGAGAGACCAGGTGTTTGAAGACTGAAACATCAGATTCAAAACCAAGATCATGGTTTATTAAGCAGTTGTAATCCCCACTTTACTGTATGAAGCCAAGATGTGGACAATGTACAGGAGACACCTAAAGTTGCTGGCAAAGTACCATAAATGCTGCCTGCAAATGATCCATCAAATCCAATGGGAAGACACATGCACCAACATTAGCATCCTCTCACAAGCAAACACCATGAGCATTGAGGCAATGATCATCCAACATGAACTGTGCTGGGCAGACCATACCATCCAGATGTCCAACTCCAGACTCCCAAAGCAAGTGTTATTCTCCCAGCTCATTCAAGGTGTATGCTCAAGAAGAGGGCAGAGAAAGCTCTTCAAAGATATCCTCAAGGCCAACATGAAAAATTGCAACACTGACATCAACTCATGGGAGACTTTTGCCCAGGGCTGCCCTGAATGCAGGAAGAGTTTGCTGCAAGAATCTCAACACTCTGAAATGTCATGATGACAACAGGAGACAGAAAAGCAGAAGTGGCAGAAATAGCATGTCATGGACTGAATCAGGAAACCAGAGCACCCACAATAAAACCTGTTGATCCAGCATTGGCCTTGTCAGACCGAGGTCAGAGATGACCAAGGATCCGGGTTTTCTATTTCCCATGGAAAAAAAAAGAAAAAACAGAGAAACTTGCAGATTTCTCCCTTTTGCAACAAGCTCTGCAGGCCAGCAGAGATCCTGCTTGCAAGAGCTGACTGCAAAAGGGGCGAGAAACCCCCAGCCCTGCCCAGAGGAAGAGGGGGAATGGCGGGGCCGGAGGCTCTCAGTCAGCCACAGCTCAGCTGTGAGGTAAGTGGGGCTTGCAGGGGGTAGGGGCCCCCTCTGGCAGGGCTGGGGGGTTGCGGGTCATGGCTGGGGGCACTGGGTGGGGCGGGGGGGG
>NW_017729004.1:50388806-50391557 GCF_001723915.1 Gavialis gangeticus | reverse complement strand
GGGATCAGGAGTCAGCCCCGCCCCCACCCAAGCCTGCAACAATGCGGGGGCCAGCTCTGTGCTGCTTCTGCTGCAGCAGCCACTGCCATCTGCTGGGTCCCTGGCCCCAAAGCCCTGGCAGCTGAGGGCCCCTCTGACAGGGCTGGGGGGCAGGGGCTGTGGGTGGGGGGCAAGGGGCATGAGCAGGGTAGGGTAGCTGTTGTGGGGGGAGTGAGGGGCACCAGCAGGGCTGTGGGGGCTGTGGGAGGCCTTTAAATTTAAGTCTCAGATTTGGGGGGTTTTATCAGAAAATTTGAAATGATTTTACCAGGGAAATCCAGAATCCCTGGCAATGACTCTGAAACTCATGCTAAGCTGGGGCCTACTCTCAAAAATTAAAATACAAAATACTGAGGCCAACTGCACAGTGCAAGAGGATGCAAGTTCATGGCTAGGCCACCTAAGAAGAAATAATGAGGTATCCCTTCCAGCTTATCTTACTATATTCAAGAAGATTTCAAGCAGGCTCCTAGTTGTCTGGTATGTAACCATGTGAAATGTCTATCCATGGTTGATTAGTACGGTATATATTTCTTTTGCAATTAACTTATGTTATGAACAGAAAGAGTCATTCTCCATATGGGACAGATGTCTCCTCCTGGTTTACTTCCGTTTTCGTTACAGGTTCCCTTGATTTTCCAGGGACACTCTCCAACACCTTGTGTTTTACCTGGTTGTTAATCAGTTTCTTGATATGTTCCAAACTTAGTAGAACTGGATAACCTCTCGTCACCAAGGCAGGCAATTCATTCAAATTGGAACTTTCTGATAACCAATAATGAGCAGTTTGATTAACAGGATTTTCCTGTCAATTACTCTCTCTCGATTTACACAACTACAAGAATGCTTTGAAGATGCTGGTATCTAAGGGTATAAGAATGAAGTGAAAACAGCTAACAGCACGCACTTCAGGAATAAAAGGTCTCTGAAAAGAACTGCTGCTGTGCCCCAGCAAGCTCGAGAAGCTGGAAGAAACAGACCATTTCTCTCGCTGCCTGTTTGGTGAAAAATCATCACCTTATAGCTAATTACTGGGCTTTGCTTTGGTTTGGGCTCATCTGACTTCGAATACTTGTAGTAAATAAAGCCTTTCTGTCACTCATCAAATGATGTGTCATGTCAATCCCTAGGCTAGTCTAGAATCATAGGTTTTTATTAGCTAACAATCAGCATGGGCCTTCAGGCCACAGACAAGGCGATCATGGAAGACAATCATCCTCAACTGCGAAGGATTGTCAATGATGATGAGTCTATAATGTGCAAATCTGTCCTGCCTTCTGCCTGACTTCAGATTAACCCTGCTAGCTACCTCTCTCTGTCAGTACCTGTCTACCCGTAGAGACGCATGTAGTCACAGGCAAAAACAGCTGCTGAATGCTAAATGAAAAGTGGGAGTACGACACTGAAAGGGAGGCAGAAAAGTCCAATGCCTGGATGTTTTCATTTAAAAAGTATAAACTGAGGCAATTTACTCCATAATCCCAACCAGAGACTCACATAATTTAAGATTAACTGCAACAGAAAGATGGCAGGTGATACCACATATTCTTTAGTATTATGGTGGGGGAGTAAGTCTGTAACATTCAAGCCCCTTCTCCACATTACAGGCATCATGTAATTAACTTAATTATGCAGTTAACTTAAGACCAGCTATACGTCCAAAGTACCTACCACATAATAAAAAGCTCCAACCAGCTATAAAGTTAAACCTAAAAAATGTGTACTAACTTTATAGCTGGTTGCTATTAAGCTTTAATTTGCATGTGTAACAGCACCCTGTGGCTGGGAGCCCTATCAGCTGGCAGGACTTCCAGCTGCAGGGGTGCATCATGCCCAGCATGAAAACCCTGAGCCTTGGGGATTATGACTGGCATGATTCCCAAGGTTTAGGGGTGTGAGAAAACCCTGGTCCATATGGGGCTCCTGGCCCTAGCTGTACCTCACGTGAGATGCAGCTGGAACCAAGAGCCCCATCACTTGTGGGAACACATGTTCCTGGCTGTGTGTGGCCCCCTACACTGGCAATAAATGTGCGATTGGATCTAATATGTGATCCCACATTGTACCTGCTGCAACGCACATGTGGCAGAGCAGGTGCAATTGTGTGGATCCTGCATTAGATCCAACTGCATCTTTACTGACATGTGTAGAGGGGGCCCTACATTCAGACCAGAGCAACAAAGCTAGATCTGAACACAAAGCATAATGTCACATACTTATTAGGGATGTGCAAAACAGCACCATTTTGTTTCGACTTCTGTTTCAACTTTTTGAAGGGGCAGTGTTTTGTTTCGAGTTTCATTTAGTTTTGAAACTACTGTTCCGTTTCATTTAACTGAAACTGTTTTACTGTTTCAACATTACACAGCCCACAGGCTATAATGGGGAAACACAAAACTGCCTATAACTTTGTCATTTCTTGCCTGATTCAGATAAAACTTGCAGAGATGGTAGCCCCTTCTGAGGTCATGAATTCTGCCAAGTTTCAAGGAAATAGGTGGAGGGGTTTCTGGGAAACTGCACATCAGCCTTGAAAACAAAACTCGTGTCACGTGTGTCTGTTAAGGCAAAGGGGGGCGAAAACTGTAGGGATGGTAGCCCCTGCTGAGGCCACAAAGCCTGCTAGCTTTCAAGGAGATAGGTGCAGGGGTTTTTTGGGAACTACACCTCAGGCTGCTGACAAGCAAAACTCCTGACATGGGTGACAGAAAG
>NW_017729004.1:50359405-50388619 GCF_001723915.1 Gavialis gangeticus | reverse complement strand
TTGAGCTTCAAAACTCAAAATGTTTCAAAACTTTCAAAAAGTTTCGACTGTCCTCATTTCATTTTGAGGCTGTTTCAAAGCCCTTCGTTCTGTTTTGATTTTGCTGTTTTGAGCTCGAAACGAGTTGAAACAGCATCAAAATGAAACAGCCGGCAAAATTTTACACAACTCTAATACTTATTGTTTTCTTTGGGACTACGAATACATGCATATATATTTTTTCAATAAGGTGCTTGGGGAATTCAGGGTAATCACCACATTAATAATGAGAAAAATGAATTTCATTTACTTGCACATCCCTAGGACTTACTTCACAGAGACAAAGCAAGATGCCTTGACTGCAGAATATGTGTAAGTATTTAGTCAGAACTGAGAAGAAAGGTGAAAAAGTGGAAGTGGCAGACAAGCATTTTACCTTCATTTAGTAAATTTATTCCATCCTGCTTTCCATCTTGTGAATGACCTGGATCCAGAGATGTCTGAGAAAAGCTAACATCTGCTGAGAGCTGGTCCAGACTTTGAAAACTTTTCCTGCAAGACAAACCATATTTTTTCCTAAAATTCCAAGGGAATGTTCATGCCATTCTGTTTAAACCTTCAATAACCTGTTTTTAAAAGGCAGCCAGATAAATCGTGCCTCTTCTTCACTCATCTCCACTTTGGTTTTCTACAATAAACTAGTGAACAAATTGGTGAACCCACTGGAGAGAGGGAGGAGAAAAAAACTGAGAAATTATAGTAAATAAAACGTGGGGTTTTCACTACAAATGATCCAAACATGGAAGAAAAAAGTTACTTGTCAGTGATTTGAGTTCTTTGAAATGTATTTATCTGCACATCCTCCCTGAGAGTGCATGGGTGATTCAAGCATTCCATCAGAGATAATTTTGCCTTAACCGTAAGATATGCTGTAGCTTTGCCCCTCCTCATGCCCCACACTTGAGGAAGCAATAGGTATTGGTCACTTTCTGCTCCTATATTTCTTCTCAACCACAGAGTTATATATTGCACATAATTCCAAGGACTAGGGGAAAGAGAACAGAACACATCTTAAAGAACTTAAGTTACCAGTAAGAAATTTCTTTTTTGGGGTAAGTATCCATGCACATCTAAATAAAAGGCCAGAAAAGGAGGAGCTGCCACGAGTGTTTGGATCTTACAAGGCTATTTTCATGGAAAGATAAAACAAAGAATAAATTGCCATCATTTCAAATGGTGGCCTCATTTGATACCAGGAGCAAATTTAGGCTCCACTGTAGAACAGGGCTTCTCAGAAGGAAAAAAAAATTGTCAGGCACTTGAGGAATCTCAGGGCTGCTAGGTGAAAAAAGACTAACATATGAAAGCTATTAACTATAGGGTGGTGGCCTCTGACAACTGCCAGGTATACTTTGATTAAACTGATGAATAGGTCCGTCTGTGTGAGCTCCAACAGCTGTTCTAGTATAGCTTGAATGGAAGACTGCTCTGGGCTGAGATACCTTGCCTAAAGCTAGCAGAAAAACTGGTTCACTTAGCTAGGTATGATAGATTTTTTTCTGCTGTGAATGAGAATGACCCTTCTTATAATGGAAGGACCATCCACCATCAGTGTTGTGAAATAAAGGGAATGCACAGTAGTACACTCTTCCTGGTCAAAACCTAGGGTCCTTTACTGACCTCAGTAAATCATCATCCTGGTACCAAAAGTGTCTTTGCATGTGGGATCTAACATGCTAGTTTAGGCCAAGTCCCATCTCACTTTGTGAAGTACCAATAGAATAAGATAAGGGCAGAAAGGAAGAAACCTACCTAAGCTATAAGTAGATCATTAGACAGGGAGCCTGGACAGAAGCCTCTCTCAGAGCAGAACTAGTTGATATCATACAGAAGTCTTAAAATAACCCCAATTCACAAAGATGGACTGATGAGCACTGTAGGAAGATGGATAAGCTGAGATTATCTGCTTTAGTATTTTAGAGACCCTGACAATGGCCAAGGACAGGTGTTAAGGAGAATTTAAAAACATTCTTTGTACATATTGACCAGGTCCTTCCACTATGCGAAGGAGGACTGAACATAGAATTATCACTCGTTTAGAGGATGCTTTCCCATAGAGCAGATAGTCCGCAGCCAGGATTGCATGCACCTAAGATGTGATCTGGTATACCACATCATAAAGGTCCAGGAGGCCACCTGGCCAAGACCTGAGAGAGAGGCCTTCCTTTCATAATAGGGCACTCCCTGACCAGCAACATTAGCTCTTGCAGAGACTGGAAGTGATCCTGCAGAAGGGCGAACCTTGCTTCACAGAGTCCAATCAAAGTGGTCCCCATAAACTTGAGTATGCACAGAAATCAGGTTTGAATTTTGTTTTTTTACCTATAATCTCAGCATACAAAAGAGCTGTGTTCTGTCTAGGCTTTGTGACACTCGGTCAGCAGAGACCCCAGACAGCCACCCATGCAGGGAGAAAAAAGTGACACTTTCCAAGAGAATCTTGGCGAAGCCTCTGAGAGCAACGGGGAGGCCAAATGAGAGGTTCTTCTACAGGTAACAGTCCTGATCCACCACCTGTAAATTGGGACACAAGAACCAGTTCCTCTTAGCAGGGACAGTATAAGAGCCACTAACATGATCACCTGGCACTCGAGCTGGCAAATAAGGGTGCTGAGCCTTTTTAATTCTGAAGTGCAGCTCTATATTCCTTTCTGCTATAGAACCCATTAACCTGAGAAACAGAGGAACTTTTTTTTTCTAACCACTACCAGAGGTATCAGGGAAAGCACCTCCTGCCATAGCAAAATCCCTGAAAAAGGATGAAGAAAAGGCATTTGGTGTGGATAACAAACTGAACAGACTGTTTTTTCAGTCATGTTATTGTCCAAAATCTACTGTTTTGATGCTATATGGGCCTTGCAGACTGGAAAATGGGCAAGACAGTTATTGATGAAAGAGACGGGTTAAGACAACATGAAAGAGGACTGATGGTATCTCTTCAATACGCCATCAAAGGCCTTGGCTGATGCACAACACACATTGGGGAGCAAATGGTGCAGCAAAGGAATTTTTCACTTGTAAAACCACTGACACACTGTGTTCCCATGATTAGTATGTTCAGCAGAGGAGGACAGAAGGCCAGAGTTGCTCATGATAAGGAAAATTAAATGCATTACCACTGGGTAATTTTGAAAACTTATTCCCATTGGGTAATTATGTCTTTTCATTAGCTCGTACTCCACCCCCTCCAAACATTTTAATTAATGATAGTGAAACCATGCAAAGATGAACTCAGCAACAAAGCAGAACACTTACCATTTCCTTTGTACACATCATAAAGCCAAACACCAAACTAATTCATGCCCTTGTGTTTTACGTCTGTACACTTTTGTGTTCTCTGAATCTTTATTTTTTTTAAATTTTTCACATGACAGTTGACTCTAATGCAGGTTTAGTGCTACCTACTAAGTCTTGTAACTCCAAAAACATGTTTCCACTTTTTTGCTTGGTTACTTCTGCTATAATGAAATTTATTCAAAACTTTAAACTCCCTGCTTCCATTAACAATGGGGAGCTAGTAATATTTGTCAACAACAGATATAGTAAAGTGCTCCTGGATAGAGTTGCATATATAATCTTATCTATTTAAAAAGAGGAATGTATGGATATATTCTTTGAGACCCTTCCTTCTACATTCCTCTCTCACAGCAGAGACAACACCTCAGATAACACCTGGCAGTTTTCTGAAAACAGTGTGTGAATTCCACCAGACATTTACTGAAAGCTTTAATGCAGAGGTGTCAAATATACAGCTCCAAAGCTGGATTCAGCTCATGGAGCTGTATGATCCGGTCTCTGGACTGACCCCGTCTGCTGCATAGGGCATGTACCAGCCCGGCCCTGGGGCTGCACAGGGGGTTAGTCCAGGGCATGTATTGCATGCGGTACCTGCACTGGACAAGCTCTATGTGCTGGCTTTGGGGTTAGCCTTCTGTGCGCAGTGTCAGGTCCAGCCTGTGTGCAGAGTGAGAGCTGGAGTGGAGTCAATGTGTGCTGCATGTGGCACATAGGCCGGACCTCGTGCAGAAGGCACTGCACATGGTACAGGGGTCAGTCCTAATCTAGCCTGGAGACCAGCCCAGTGACTCTGAGTTTGACACTCCTGCTTTAACAGATTCACTGGAAAACCAAACAGAAGACTAGTCAAAATATGTATTAAGGCAGCCGCTGTCAACCAGTGGTACGTGTATCCCTGGGGGTACTTTGAAAGGTCCCAGGGGGTATGTGGGAGTGGGTGGGGATGGAGTGCCACCACCCCGCACCACTGCCTCACGGGAGTAGAGCCGGGGTGGGGCGACACTGAGCTGCCACCACTCTACCGCTTGCCATGACCCCACCGCCCGCTCACCATCCCCCACTGCTTGGCATCTGGCTGCTTGCCACCCCTCCCATGGGTACACTTATTAAAAAGGGGGCTGCCAGGAGTACACTTATTAAAAAAGGTTGAAAAAAGGTATTAAGGAAACACGGAAGCCAAGGAACATGGAGAGAAACATATAACCTCAAGATTCAGAGGAAGAAAAGAAGCAGCAAGTGGATTTTCCTACAGTACTTGTTTTCTGAAAATAATGCAACATAGCAGGAAAAATAAAGCAATTCCATGTGACCAGCTTTTCCAAGCTATTATAGGACATTATACTTGTGCTCTTGACAGCACAGCTTTTCATGTTTCTCAGCTTTGTTATATGACAAGGGTGTCAAAGATACAACCCACACGCCAGATCCAGCCTGTGATCCATCCTATCCAGCACACCAGTAACTGTCTCATGCAATCTACTGGAAATTGGGTGGCAGGCTAGGGAATTTGGGGCCCCCAGGCCCTAGGAACACAGCCATGGAAGGCAGACAAGCGAGGGCTGTGCAGAAACAGGTTTTCCTTGCTTTGCACGTGCTGGACCCCCACTGCTGAGCCCTGAACCCTCACTACTGCCACCAAACCCCGCACCGCTGTCACAAGTCCTGTGGATTCAGCAAGGGAGGAGGCCCACTGTCTGGATCTTGCCAGAGGTCTGGGGGTGATGTTTGATACCCCTGTTATACAGGATTATTTCTCACACACACTAATGGGAGTTTTTTCAAAGTGTAAGAGCCACATAGCCCCTCTCTCTCCTTTGTCTGCCTCTTCTAACTGTCTGAATGACCCCTAATCTATTGCAACTGAGGGTCAAACAAGAGAAAGATGTAGTTAAAAAAATAAAAACAAAGCAAACCAACCAAAAAACCAAATGAAGGAGCTGCAACAGCAACGGAGATTGGTATAATTTTTCATCATAATTTTAAAGGCTCATTTCTTCACTAACCCTGAAAGACTGGAATTGAATTCTTGCAATCCTTCCCACTGAATACACACATGCAAGCAAAACAATTCATTATGGAAGCACTGTTAAAGAACAGGCCTCCTGGCACTGTTTTCATTTTAGAAAATATGCTGAAACATACGAAAGTAAAAAGTATATAGAAAAGTTGATATATCATTCCACTAAGAATCTATTTTCCCTAAAAACTGCAACAGACTAGTGGCCATTGAAACAATTAAAATGTAAAATCATTCATTTCAGGAAAATGCAATAAAAGAGTCATATGATCATTTAATAAAAATCAGACTACCAATTTAACAGTACATATAAGCACAGGCTTCATTTTCTACACACCCCACAATCCCATGTTACAGTATTTACTTCAATGAGACAAGGTCATGTTTAAATATGTACTTTTACAGTTACTGAATATGCATGTCATATATGGAATTAGAGATAATATATACAATACTGAGGTTATCATAAATAACAGTATATCTTAAGATTTCTTCTCTGTCAACAAACTCAGTTATTCAATAATATTTTGTACCTTGATTTGACAATCATTTTTTTTCCCGGAATGAGTCATACCAAAGGAAACATTTGACTGTACATACTTCACTGTCATTCATTTTGTTGTTCTAATATAGTGCTGTCACAGTCATGCTAATATAGTCTATGCAGTCACCTCAGGTTAATCAGGTTGAATTAATGATGGTTCACAAACAAAACTAAACATCATTCTATGAAAACCGAGTTAGCTTTCATTTACTCTACCACCTTGCTAAATATCAATTCAGACCCCCAAACTCTTAAATTGTTTTGAACTTCCTTTTCATTCTGGTTTATGTTTTTATGACAGCAGAACTGCTCATAGGTATCATGACAATGCTCATGGTACTACTTTGTTCTGAAGTTTCAAACTGCCTTCTAACTTGTAACTGAGAAAACATTTTCTCCCGTTAGGTCAGGTAAGACGACCATTAGGCACACGTGGTATGTTAGCAGATAATATGCTGGGAAAAGAGATGGAACCTACTGATATGATTTTGGGTATTGTCTCTGTCCCTGTGAAGGCAAAGAAAAAAACAGTCAACTTACTCATCCCATTGTTTATTGTGCTTTCTATAGAGTAGGGTATCCAAGGCAACAGCATTGACATCCAAAGCTCCAGGGGAAGGCCACTGATTGGTGAGATGGGTAGTTAACTCTTGTCTTGATCTTAAATCATTATTCTTTAGCACAGTCCTGAGGACATAAAGACAGTGAATTTCATTCCATTAAACCTAATGTTTTAAGTTACATTAAGGGAGTGTGAAACAAAGAATCCTATCCAAATTGATGTTGCCTTTTGAATACTACAACTAGTAAAAGGCATTTTTCATAAGATAGTTCTTTTTTCCCTAGAGGAAACAATTGAGAAAGCAATGTGTAGCATTAAAAAAAGAAAAAACCGTAAACCTTAAAAGCAGACCCATTACTCTGCAGGACAGATTAAATGAGAAATTGCATGGATAGTATCTTCATTTCAACATGATGCAACTTACTGAAGTTTTTTTAAAAGGTGTTCAAAAGAGAAATCTAGTAAAAAATGTTTCTAGGACTAAACTGATTATGCAAATTTAGTTCTAGATGGTGTACGTGTTCCATTTCAGTGCAGAAGGATGATAAAACCTTGGTTGTAAACACCTAATAATTACTAGAAATTTGAATTTCTAAACTATTCAAGCACTTTAGAAGTCTGAGAAACTAACGTCTCCATCCCAGTGAAGTAAGAAAGAGATGATGAAATGGAGGAACTAAGATGTTAAGACATTTGCCCAAAAGTCACACACGAAATATGACAGAGGCAGGAACGTGTCTTCAAATTGCTCCATTGTCTTGAGTTAAACACTACCTTTTTTCCAAACAGTACAATGGAAACAATAGCTCACATTTAACAGTTCAGCAATGTATGTTTAGATAATGAAACTAACATTTCATTATTACTTTATCCAGAAAAACCTCACATTAAGTAAGTGTTGCATGTTCAGTAAAGAGAACTTTTATGTATTTTTTCTATGTCTGTAGTCACGTAATAGGTTACTAAATACAAAAAATAAACCCCTCGGCCACCACACACCTCTGGTGGTCACCTACCACACCACACAGGAACCGACTGAAATAATCAAACAATTATAGCCTATTCATGACAAGCATCAAACCTTGAGAGAAATTTCCCCAGATCCTCTGCTCCTGGCTTACAAACAATCCCCTAACCTTGCCTAACTCATTATCAGAAGCAAACTCCCCACTGTTCAACAGACATCAAATAGGACACAGCTTGCCTTAACAACAGATGCATAACCTGTCAAAACATCTCCATTGCTACTACAATCAACACCCTTCACAAGGAACCCAGGAGAATTCATGGAGAATTCATGGAGGTAAGCAGTAAGGCTAGGGACAGAAGTTACACATAAAGCAGTTCAAGTCATCAGAAACTGATTTAACCTATAACAGAACAGAAGCTCAGTGCATTTAAACCAGTTTCAAAATGGCAGAAGGTGATTTAACATAAACCTGGTTGAATGTAGTATCAGACTTAACTGATTTGGGTCAAACCACTGTATGAAACTTCTGTCCCAGACCCCTTCAAGTTAAATCAGTCCCCCAGCATACTTTCTGCACACCCCTGTGTTTTTGTGCTTTCTGAACAGGGCAGACTAATTTTTAAGTTAAATAAAAATACCAAACTGCAACATATTCTTCAAAGTAATATAGTATTTATAGAAGAGACTGTTATAAAAGTGACACTACTAAGAACACGTTCAGTACATAATGCAGAAGTGGAGATAGAATGGTCAGCACAGAAGGGGGGGGGGTTAGAGAGAGAGAGAACGACAAACATTTTCCATAAAACTGGTAATTGAATGGACCTAATATAGGATCAGAGGGCAGCAGTGGCTATAACTTTCACGCTCACAGCACAATATTACCAATAGTTTAAATTGACACATTTTTCCCTAACACCATCCTAAAATACTTTTCCTATAATGAATGAAACTGAATAGTCTTGGCAAACTACTATAACTTAAACTGATTCTTCAGGAGCTTTAAAGTTTAAGTGAAAGTTCATCTGTATAAAATAAGGAATTTTACATTAAAAAGCAGTTGTAACAGGTACTTATACTTTTAGTTTTGATATTTTATCCCAACTCTGTACTTTAAAGCTGCAGTGCAGCCCACTTCAACCATGAATCCAGTAGGGCCCTATAAATCAAATGCAGTTGAAAATACCGAAAATGTTTTGTAAAACAGTGAAGACTAAAAAAAGGAGGGAGAGAAAGAAACATGCTTGAAATACATCTTAAGGAGAATTGCTACTCCAGTGCTAGTGGATATCAAGCATGGTACACCAGCAGACTATATGCTGTGGCTTGTCAAAAAACAAGATGTCAGTAATCAAGGT
The DNA here is from genome assembly GCF_001723915.1 of Gavialis gangeticus. Lineage (NCBI taxonomy): Eukaryota > Metazoa > Chordata > Crocodylia > Gavialidae > Gavialis > Gavialis gangeticus. The sequence continues at coordinate 50,379,832 of NW_017729004.1, read as the reverse complement.
GTTGAAACGCATTGCAGAGGGTTTTTTGTTTTGTTTTGATTTCTTTAAAAAAATGAAACATCTAGATGTGCTACAATGTCCTTGTTTAACTGATGACGCCATTCATTTCTCATGGTACACATATGCAAGAAAAAAGTGCAAGTGTGTAAAATATGGAGAACCCACAGATGCAAACACAAAACCAGAATTCATGTATTTAGGATTTAAAAAGTTTTCAACTATTACAGATGCTAGACATTTTTAGTACCTCTTATCCAAAAATGACTCGTGCATACATACTTCATTTTAACACCTATCAAAGGTGTAAAAATCAGAATAATTTCAAAATGCCATTGCATTTAATAACTTAAGGAGAATATGGAGCAAAAAAGATCAGAACTAGCTCTATAATAATAAAGTGTATGATTTAGATAGATATAAAGGAACTCGTATTAGAACAAGCTTCTTTTCTATGCATCAGAATATGCTAATTTTCAGTATAGAATAATAAAAAATTAGGGTTGGAAGGGACCACAGGAGGTCATCTAGTCCAACCCCCTGCTCAAAGCAGGACCATCCCCAACTAGATCATCCCAGCCAGGGCTTTGTGTTGCTGGCCCGGTGGTAAATTTTTTCCTAATATCAAACCTAAACTTCCCTTGCTGCAACTTGAGACCACTGGCTCCTTGTTCTGACATCTGGCACCAGTGAGAACAAACTAGCTCCATCCTCTTTGGAACCACCCTTCAGGAAGTAGTTATTACCTTTAAAAAGGGTATCTTGAAACAAACCACTGCCAATTGCAGAAGAAATAATGCACATTCTAAATCAGTACTAATACTCTCCCAATTGTTGTTAAGCATCTGCCTCAACTAGACATGTCTGCTCTATCAGTGAAATTGCTAGGCACTTAAGTGTACCTATCCAAAAGAGTATAACAATATCCATTATTATAAGAATCAAGTTTAAAAGCTATCCATAGCAACAGTGCTGCACAGCTCAGACTTTTCGATCCTTAAATTGTTCATTTTTTAAAAAAAAGGATTATAGAGCCTTCTGGCAAACATGCTGCTGATTGTTAGGACTTTAAATGTTCTCAGAAACAAGACAGGTCTATATAATAAGCTCTTTACATGAGTATTCATGAGCTGTTTAACTCATTATTGATTAATCCTCCTGTACTCTTTCAGCTAGCTGAAGAAAATATGCACAGCAAACGGCAGAAATATATGGGCAGTTTACACCTAGCATATGCTGAGACAAAAAACATTTTCATCAACATTGTGGCTGCAAATTTGACACTCAGTACAGAGCAATCAAGATAGCTGCAGTCTGTTTTTGTACAACTTTTTTTAAACAATAGCCTTTCCAGTTTTATCATTCACAATTCGTATTTAATTTAAACATAATAGCACAATTTGATTAACTATAATAGTATAAGGATAATTTATTGATCAAAATAATTTACTCAAAGCAAAACATGAAAATTTATATTCTACTAATGTTCTTACTCCAATTACTCTAAAGTTCTTACTATAATTAGGTGTGAAAACAGTATGTGCCACATTCACTTAAAAGAAGGAAAAGAAATATTAAAATTAAGAAGTGCTAATGATGCTAATGATTTTTTACCAGAGTAACGCTTATAAATTGCCTTTTTCTGCATCAGATTTATCTACCCCTTTCCTTGCATGTATACTTCTTAATCCACCTGTTATGGAATATCTAATTATATGCAAGAAAGTGTGGAAATATTTGCATTGAGTGGCTACTACACACACACAAAGAAAATAGGCAACAAGTTGATTCATACTGTTATATAACATTGTGAATCATGACTCTGGGCCCTGGAACACATCAGGTGTAGCTGCAATCTACCAGCCCTGGTGGGGCACAGAGTACCCCTATGGCCTGGAGACTGCAGCTACTGCAGTCTCAGAGTCACAGGGGTGCATGGTACGCAACTACTGTGACTTCCCAGCTGGGGGTGGGGGGTAAGGGTGTTCTACAGCTGGGAGATTTCAGCAGCTGCATTTCCCAGCTCTGGGGGTGCACAGAGCACCCCCATGGCTGGAAGACCCTCAGCTGAGGTCTAGCCCCAGGAGATTGCTTCTTGCTGCTTCCTGATCCTGGGCTCCCCCCTTGCACTGGCAATAAGGTGAGATGGGATTTAATGTGCAAGCACAGAATCATAGAATATTATGGCTGGAAGGGACCTCATGTGGTCATCTAGTTCAACTGCCTGCTTGAAGTTGAACCATCCCCAACTAGGTAATTCACACCAGAACTGGATCATTCCCATGATCATGCCTCCTGGCCATACATGTGTGGCATGGCAGGGGGCATGACTGTGTGGACTGCATGTTGAATCCCATCACACCTTTTTCCTGCATGCAGAGGGGACCTAAAAAAATAGTAATTTCTTACCTGCAAATTTAAATTTCTCCAGATCCAGAAAGTGCCAGTGCAGATGGCAATTTGATCTCCTACCAGCAGATGGAGACAGGAAATAAACCAAACTGAGATGCTAAGCCCCTAAAAAAGGGAATTGTACAAGAGTTCTCCAGTTCAAGAACCACCTGAGCAATAACAAAATAAAAGTAAAAATAAAACTCAAAAATAAATCCACTTGAATAAGAACATGGTTTAAAAATAACAACTGAAAAAATCCTTTACCTAAGACAAGCATACACTATGTAAAATCCAAGTACATGAGCATAAATCAAAATTTGTAAAATCTCTGTAAAATAAAAAGGGTTTCCAAATTTTTACTACTGTAGTAGTAAAATACTACATAATACTACATATAATGGGATCTCTGGACTGGTATTTACTGGACTTTGGTAAGTTAGGTTAGCAATTACGAAAGTCTGATGGGCCAATACAGCACTTTCCTTGATTACATACCCTGTCCATAGACATAATACTTCGAAAATTCTGTGCCTAGGGAGTTTCTTCCTAATGAAAGGTTTAATACAGTGATTCTCACCCTTATTGGATTTGAGGCACCCCTCCATAACTTCTCTGAATTGAGAGGCACTTGATTAAAAAAAATAATTTATATTATTACAGTGTTTACCTCCTTGCAGAGGGGCCAGGCAGAGGGGTTGGAGAATCCACTAAACAGGGACCAGCCTGTGCCTGCACTTATTGGTATATCTCATCATACCAAGCTCATCTCCTTACACCCTTCAAAGGATCAGATGGTACCCTGGTTGAGAATCACTGGTCTAATACTAGCCTCTATAGTGAAGAGACAGGCATTTCCTGGCACCTCACAGTTTTTTAAATAACTTTACTGGTCAAATCTATCTCCATGCATAGCTGCACCACAGGCTAAGTAGAAACATCAGATTTCAACCGGCAGAATTGCTGTTCCACAGGGTTGTCATCTCACACCCCCATCCCCCACCCCCGCGCCAAGGTGCAGAGATCAACCCTGTGATGATCCTCTGACCCTGAGGGTTTCATAAAAGCTGCAGTAAATCCAGGAGGAAAACAGCTACAAGATTTACCATCTTACCCAAGGCAAACCAAATCTATTTTTCTACAGCATAGGTGTTATTGCCGCTTTAACTACAACATCAGTACTGAAGTGCTACAGACTCCCTATCTGCAGCTCTACCAGCAAAGGAGTTTTTCTCTTGCCAGAGCTCCACCTGGTTTCCCAAACAGAAGCTTTACTAACAAAAAAGCTATCTTCTCCTGGTAGAGTTGCATAGAAGGAGTTTTGCTAGCAGGACTGGCACTGGGATCTCTCTCACACCGCACAGTCAATCTTGCTTTGTTGACACCACTCTGAAGGGTAGACAACTGCTCAGGAATTGCCAGAGGTGTTGAGAACCAGGCTGGAGCCCTAATGCAAGAGACTGACATTTCAGGGTATTTTTATAGCATGACTGCTTCCTAAAAGATGAAGACCTACTGACAGCCATTCAGATTGAATAACTTGAACACCCGCATAGATTTAGTAATGTCCAGACAATTATTAAAAGTATATGACAAATATTTATACGTGTTGCTTATTTTAGATACCTGCACTTCTTCATTACAATAAAATACTTTGTCTTTAATCTTGTCCAGTCATCTTTATGGAGTACTATGTGATATTAAAAAGTTCATTTTCACATATGTAACTATATCACCTCTTTTTTCAGTTCAACTTTAAAATCATAATGTTTGTTATTTTTAAACCAACATTAAATCACCCATTAAAAAGCTCCTTTGGAAATAAAAGCTTAGATCAAGTTCTACTTCAGCAAAAGTAAATGAACATCAAATCATATTTCTGAAACAAATATAATTACAAAGATGCAAAACATTTTAGATCTTCATGTAGAATTCCAAACCTATTTTAATAAAAACATGAAAGCTACATACTAAATTTCCTTTACAGTGAGAAATTATGTATTTGAGATATTGTTCTTAAAATGCTGAGTTTTTCCTCTGCTGCTTCCTCCTCCCATTGCTTGCTTAAAATCATTAAAAAAAAAAGCATAATAGTCCAATGTACTGCTATTCATATTCAAAATAGGAAACTGATATTGTCTGAAGATCACTGTGTAATGCATTCAAAGAACCTCATATTAATTCTAATGTATCTAAATTAGCACCAATAAGTTGAACAAGGATACTTTGGTCCCTGCAGATGTTACACTTAAGACCAGTTAATCAGGTCTTATGTAGCAACCCACCTACATGTTTATGCAATTAATGTTGTGAAAAAACAAGAAATGAGCCACACAGTTATTCCACAAAAAATGTGTGGTAACGTTGTGGCTGGTTCCCATCAAACCTAAGCCGTATGTGTGGCCAGGCTGCTTGGGCTCCCAGCCTACAGAGTGCATCAGAGCCTTTGATTCCACTGCATCCCCTGGCCGGTGCTCCTAGGCCAGAGGTGGGGAAAATACAGTCTGCGGGCTGGATCTGCCCTGCCAGGCACTTTCATCCGGCCCACACAGCCCCTTCAAAATGCAGGTAATGGCAAAAGGGAAGGGGTGCCTGGGCCAGCTTCTGCCTTGCTGCGTGGGACTGGAGAGGATCCTGCCATGCAGGTAAGGGAAAGCAGCGGCTGGGCAGGCTTTGGCCGTGCTGTGCTCCTTGGGCCGAGCTGGCACCGGGGAGAGGAAGCAGTGGTTGGGCCAGCTTTGCCACATGCTGCTTTGTGGCATGCTGCTGGGCTGGCTTTGCCACATGCCACTTGGACTGGGCCAGGCCGGCACCAGGAAGGGAAAGCCATGGCTGGGCTGGCTTTGGCTGCATGCTGCTCAGGACTGGACATGCCAAGCTGAGTTGGCACTGGCAGGGAGAAGTGACAGCTGAGCTGGCAGAGCCACGTGCTGCTGGGCCAGCTTCATCGTGTGCCACTAGGGACCAGCCTGGCCCAGTCTGAGTGTCACACAGCTCAGCCACCCCTTCCCCTTACCCTGTGCTGGCCCGGCCCGGCCAGGTCAGCACTGGGGAAGGAAAGCCATGGCTAGGCTGGTTTCGGCCATGTACCACTTGGGATGGGATGGGCCCAGTCCGGTCAACACCGACGAGAAGCGGCGGCTGAGCTGTGTGCTGCTCAGGACTGGCCAGTGCAGGTAAGTGGAAGCTACGGTTTTGCCGTGTGCTGCTCAGGCCAGGCCAGGCCAGCACCGGAGAGGAAAAGGCATGGCTAGGCGGCTGGGTCAGCACCGGGGAAGGAAAGCCATGGCTGAGCTGGTCCCAAGAGGCATACAGCTCAGTCACCGCTTCTCCTTGCCGGTGCCACCCCAGCCAGGTCCATCCTGTCCTAAGCTGCACGTGGTGAAGCTGGCCCAGCCACTGCTTCCCCCTGTGCCACTCAAGATGGGATGGGCCCAGCTGGGTCGACATTGGTGAGGAGAAACAGCAGCCGAGCCACATGACATTTTGCTGCATACTGCTGGGCCGGCTTGGCTGCATGCTGCTCAGGACTGGCTGAGCCAGGCCAGCGCACGTAAGGGAAAGCAAAGCTGAGCCACGTGCCACTCCGGCCAGACTGGGTTGGTCTTGAGTGGCACATGGCTCAGCCGCCACTTCTCACTGGTGCTGACCCAGCCAGGCCTGTCCTGTATTGTCCTGAGTGGCACGTGGAGAAGAAGCGGCTGGGTTGGGCTGGGCTGGGCTGGCTGTGCGCTGCTTGGGACAGGATGGGCCTGGTTGGGTCATCACCAGCGAGAAGTGGCAGCTGAGCCACATGCCACTTGGGACCAGCTGGGACAGGCTGATGGAGGTAAGGGGAAGCCACAGCTTTGCCGTGTGCCACTCAGGCTTGGGCCAGGCCAGTACCAACGAGGGAAAGCTGCAGTTGGGCTGGCTGAGCTACAGGCTGCTTGGGACCAGATGGGCCTGGCTGGGTTGGCTCCGGGGTGGGAAAGCCACAGCTGAGCCATCTGCTGCTCATGGTGGGCCGGCACAGTTAAAAGGGAAGCCATGGCTGGGCTGGCTTTGGTTGTGTGCCACTTGGGACAGGCTAGGGTGGCACCAGGGAGAGAAAGCCATGGCTGAGCCGCGTGCCACTCGGAATGGGATGGGCTCTGCAGCACTGGACAGGCCGAGCCAGCACCGGTGAGGGGAACCTAGGCCAGTGCTGACTTCTGCTGTGCTGTGTGGGGTGGGCTGGGATGGGCCAGGTCATGTTGGCAGAGATGAGGGGAAGGGGGGGATTGGCCAGCTTTTGCCACGGTATGAGACCGGATGGGGTGGGCTGGGTCATGCTGCATGAGACAGGTCTGGTGTCCAGTGCTGGTGAGGGGAAGGGAGGATGGGTTAGTTTCTGCTGGCCTGTATGGGAGGGGCTGAGCCAGGTCCTGCCACACAAGTGAGGAAGGGCAGGCTGGGCTAGCTTCTCCTGTGCTGCGGGGTCCCACAGGAACACTGTGCTGCTGGGAGAGGATCGGCCTGGCCACGAGGTCCCAACACTGAAGCCAGGAACCAAATGCTGCCAGGCTGGCTCTGGCTGGCTCCTTGCCCCATGTGCAGGCCCAGCCTTGCAGCTGGCAACTGCTTGCTGCAGCCAGAACAGGACAGGTGGGGCTGGCTCCCTGCTGTGCTGTGCAGGTCTGGGCCTTGCAGTCAGGAACTGGTTGCCATTGGAGCCATGGGCAACCTGGACTGGGCTGGGCCATGGTAGGTACATAGGCCCAGTGCTCCTTCTGCAGTTACTGGCCCACCTACCAAGTTCCCCCAATCACCTGGGCGGCTGTTATAACAAGGACATCTATGTGACTGGCAAGGGCAGAGGCCAGGGCAATACCCTGAGACATGTTATGGTTAAGTGACAAACTTAGAAAGATGTAAATGGATTTTTTTTAATATTTACATTGCTAATCTCACCACTCCACAGAAGAATAATTTGGATATGAGCACACCAGAGAAGAGGAAGGAAGAAGCTGAATGCCAAATATTCAACAAAAAACAGACCTCTAAGTATTTTTTACCCAACTAGGTGGAAAAGCTGCTTGCTTAATTTGCAAAGAAATTGTGACTGTATTCAAAGAAAACAATTTGAATTGACATTGTGTGACCAGGCATGCATCCAAATATGAAAAATATTCAGCCTAAGAAAAAAAGCAAAGAAAGCGGAGGAGGTAGTTGCTGCAATTCAGAAAGAGCAATTTTTTTTCACAAAAGCATTGGCAGCACAGGATGGAATTATGAGAACGAGTTAAGAGATTGCACACAATTGGCAAGAGGAGCAAACCATTCTCTGATGAAGAATTTGTAAAGGAATGTGTATTCGAGTTTGCTGCAAATTTGTGCCCAGACAAGAAAAAGCAGTTTGAGAATGTTAGCATGCCAAAGCAGACTATTATGACATGTACTGAAGATATCTCTGAGAACCTGCACCAGCAGCTGAACAGGTAAAAGATTTCTCATATTTTGCATTGGCATTCAATGACAGCTGTGATGTCAAAGACACAGCCCAGTTGTTAATTTTCATTCATGAAATCACTGAAAATTTTAAGCTCTCAGAACAATTGGCATTGATGCAGTCAATAAAAGACTCAACAACTGGAAAAGATTTATTGGATGCAGTAAATCAATGTGTCAGAACTGGAAACGGATTGGAAAAAAAATGGTGTGTGAGAGACCACCGACAGAAGCCCAAACTTGACAGGGAAACATGTTGGACTGCTCAAAAGAATTCAAGACCAAGTCAAAGAAACAAATCCAGAACAGAAAAGTATTTTTTTACATTGTATTATTCATCAAGAGGTCTCCTGTAAAAGTTCTAAAACTAAGCACTGTCATGGATAAAGTTACAAAAGTAGTCAACTACATTCAAGCAAGAGGATTAAACCACAGGAAATTTGTAACTCTGCTTGAGGAGTCTGAACCTGAGCACAGATGTTCTCTATCATACCAATGTAAGATGACTTAGTTTGGGTAACATTTTGAAAAGTGTGGGGGAAATGAGAGCTGAGATTGGTTTATTTTTGAACATGAAAGGAAAAGATTTGGATTTCCCACAGCTGAATGATGCAGATTGGCTCTCTGATTTTGCATTTGCTGTTGATATCATGGGTTACATGAATTATCTGAATTCACAACTGCTTTTTGTTCATGAATTGCATTGCAGTGTGAAATCATTTATGACGAAGTTACTCCTTTTCTCCCATCGGAGAAAACAAAGGTTTTGGCCATTTTCCTATACTGCAGCAGATTTCCTATACTGCAGCAGATTTCCTATACTGCAGCAGACCATTTCTGATCCAAACCAAAAAAATACATGTCATTACAAGTGGATTTGCATGATGAATTTTCTTGCCGATTCAAAGATTTTAAATGATAGAAAAAGACTTGTCTTTGGTCTCCTCACCTTTCACATTTAATGTTGACAGTGTTCCATGTGACCTCCAACTTGAGCTTATTGACCTGCAGTGTGATGCATTGCTTGTGGAACAATTCAGATAAGTGCCACTTCCTAGCTTTTATGCTTCTCTCAATGAACAGAAGTTTCCAAAGGCTCATGCCTGGAAGACACTTGTGCTGTTTGCATCCACATATGTATGTGAGCAGACATTTTCTGTAATGAAAGTCAACAAATCAAACCTTAGATCTTCAATGAGCGATGACCTTACAGCAGTGCATTGCAACAGAGATGATGCCTGACTTTGATTTTCTGGTTAATGCACATCAGAGGCTTCATTCTTCACATTGAGTTCCTGCGTTTGTCTTTAAGTTAATCACTACTCAAATTATTTTAAATAACATTAAAATCTGTTATAGTAGATGTTTGATTTTTAGTATATGATACTTTATCTACACTTTGGTAAAATGATTTGTTCTGAAATATTGCGTGTGTGCAGTCCTTGACTCAGTTGTTTTGGTTTCGTTCTGGGAGAGGTCTGATGCCCCTGAAACCCTACCAATGGGGCAGGACATTAGAGGGGTCATAGCCCCTTACCTGATAAGCTGTGCCTGTGCCTTGTGGCCTAGAGGAAAGAACTCTCGGAGTCCCAGGAGCAAGCCATGCACCATGAGGGTGGGCCCTCTGAAGAGGCAGTAATTCCCAGTCAAGGTGTAGACCTTCTGATGTCAGGGATCATGTGATGAGGGCAGGGGATTCTGGGACAGATGTGGTGAGCAGCAGGGCAAGGTTTGGTGCTGGGTGGGTCTTATGACAGACCATGAGACAGGGTGTGACTTCCAGTTTTGAGGCCATACCCCATCCCAAAAGCAGTACTTCCCAAGGCAAGGGACTTCCGGTGGCAAAGGTCAGGGTTTAGGGGGGCAGGGCTTCCAGTCCCAAGATGGTGACCGGGGGCAGGGAAACTGTCAAGGGGCAGGGCTACCCATGTGTGCCTCGACAGCTCACTAAAACTCATGAAGCAGCCCTCCAGTCGAAATAATTGCCTGCCCCGTCCTAGGCTTTGTAGCATACTGGTGTCAAGGGCTCCCATACGCCCCAGCAGCTGGGAACAGCAACTTGCACGCACTCCCAGCCTCCAGGGCACAGCAAAGCCTTAGAGTCTGCTACACCCCAGAGACTGGGAGCAGTAGCTGACTGAGGCTGTGCAGTATGGTACGAAACATGACTGCCGGAATCTTGCATCAGATCCCCATTGTGCTTTTACCTGTACATCCATCAGGGGCCTTAAACTGATTGTTTCATAAACATCTTAGAAACATTTATATGAGGTACTAAGCAGATACTAAAAGACCTGTGCAAATACAAAAATTCCTTGCTTCTCCCCAACCTTTACCTGCAATAACCTACTACTCTCCCTTTTAATATACATAAGTTTGTTACAGTAATGTCTATGATTTAAAAAAATTCAAATCTTCTGTTACTGAACTTGCAACTAGGTAGAATGAATCAATTAATCATATTAAATAGAAATAAAAAACATCTTCCATCCAAAATTAACAACAGAATGCTGTACTTACTCAAATACAAAATGAGGTTTCCCTCCCAAATCATCATGAAGAAAAAAGACCCTCACTTTACAATCACATACAAGAAAACCTTATTAAATACATTATCTATCAAACTGTTGCTAAAAGCAGCATGTACTCAGGAATGGAAACCAACCATGAACTATGGAGTTGATTCAAGGCAGCCAACATTCAGCATAACTATAAAACATATAGCTCATATGGGGCAAACATAGTAATCCAAACCTGTGACAAGTGCAGCCCATCCAAACAAGGTGTATGGTAATAACCATAGCATACAGTCCCTCTCTGACTCTTTTAAGTCATGGTGACCCACTACACTGAATACATTTTTACTTCCTCTTCATTCCCACAGCTGAGCTGCACCTTTTCTTTCCTGTTTCCAATTCTTCCTGTTGCTTCAGCAGCCTTAAATGTTTAGCAAACACCAAAAAACAGAGCCTCACACAGTATACCCAGAATCAGTATGCCTTCTGTCATCCCCTCTCTCAGCCTGTTGCATATGACGAATATAGGCCCACCCTCCATGAAGTGGAGCCAGACTAGGTTTGCCTATGCCTTAACTGTATATACATTTTTGAAGGATCCCCAGACTCAAAGCAAAAACAACCAGTTCCAAACATGAGTGAGGGCTTAGTACATGAAGCCTTTGGGGAAGGGATGGTGGAGTATCTGGAGTACACACACACACATATACTGAGTAGTGCTGTGCTGCAGTCACCATGGCTTGAAATGTTGTTGATTCTGCTTCAATGAACTATATGGTAAATCATGAGCCTCCTGGCTTTGGACTCTTATCATGCATCACTTGTACTATATACAAGTAGCTAAAATAGTGCTGCTTAAAAATGTGTTTATCGAGTACTAGTGTGCTAAAACTTACAGTAGTTTCAAATAAGGTAAAATGCAGCATTCTGGATGAAGGGATTAGACCCTAAATCTAAAGGGTACCTGCAGAATTTTGCCTATCTGATGTGCTTATTTCAAGGTCAGTACTTTCAAATTTGCCCCTCACTACCATGTGTTCAGGGAGAACAGGGTCTGACTTAAGGACAGGGGAGGGGCTGTAGGGGGGAAGAAGGCTGGGAAGGGGCAGAGGGCAAGGGGGCTACCTGACCCCCAGATTTGTCTTCCCCTCTGTAGCAGTGGCAGGCACACAAATTCAAAGTAAATCCCCAATAACTAGATTCTCTACCTGGTAAATTATATCAAATTTATAAATTATGCATCTAATTATTGGGGGCTCATTTTATATTCAACTGAATATAGTAATCCATTCATGCATGCATTCAAAGGAGAGAGATGTTCTGTTTGAACTTACTATCAAGAATAATCAAGATAATTTGAAAATTATCAGACATACAAATGACAATGGATTGAGTACTGAAAGTTAGAGAAGCATAAAGAAAAGCACTTTTCTACAAATATACTGTCATTAAAAATCTATAATATGAAACCTATCTACATTAAGTCTCTATTTCCTTATATCTATTAAAGTCACCCAAACACAAATATACATTAAAAAGTGAAATGGTTAAAATATTAACAGGAGCCTCATTAGATGTACATTAAGCTAGCTAACCAGTTTGAAATATTACTGATAAGTTCAATTTGAATAAACACTCTACTATTAATCATCCAAGACATCTTTGTCTCACCACACTTTGCAAAACTTAAAATGCTATTCCCAAAGACACAATTTGGGTATTGAAATGTTATTGATCTCTTATACAAACTATTTCTGAAAAGAACTATTCCCTCTGGAAAAATGTATTTTGAAAAAAAGAAAAAGACCTCATAAAACTGATTACATTAGAATGTTGAAGAACACTGGGCAAAGAAGGGACTCACACATGGCAGTGCCTTATAAAATCCACGTATTAATAGATCTACAGAAAATACTTATGGTTCTAATTCACTGGGCAGCCAACACAAAGACAAAAAGTTCACCTTAAGAGACATTTATTCTATAGTCATGTTAAATCACACGGTAAAAAAAAAGAACCAAAAAACAGGGTGAGGGAGGACTCAAGAGTACTAATAATGTAAGGCCCTAAAGAAAGACCAGAGGTCAGTAATAGTGTTTTGAGAGAGATATTTCCAACCTGAAAAGGATAGGTCTGAAAAGGGAAAAGATAACTAATACAAACTGATAATATACAACTAATCTATATGAGAGGATTTGGGGTAAGGAGAATTAAAATTCTGATTTGTACTATTTGGGGACATAAATTCAGCAGCAATAGCAAATATTACAGTGAATCATCCTGTTTTATTTTGGGTGAGTAACTAAAACACAGGTATCCAAGACATTTAAGACATTTAATTTACTGTACTGAAACTGCCTAGAGACTTAATTTACTTTAAGAAACTTGCAAAAAGACTCCCTGTGGAAAAGCCTATAGAAAGGGCCTCTCAGGCAACCCAATGATTTAAATTCCCTGTATTTGTAGGCAAAGAATCTTAGAAATCATCCAATTCAAACCCTCACACAATCCAACACAAAGCATTTTATGAAAACAAAAACACCCTACAATGATTCTCAACCAGGTTGATCATTCTCCCTGAGGGTGCTATAAGATCCTTTTAAGGGTATCCCAGGGTATAGCTCAGTATTAGCGTTGTTAGATGTGTAAACACCTACATATGATTCACAAGATAAACCCAGAGATTTCAAATAGGAACTCATAGTGCTAAAAACATTCTGACCTCCTGCTGTATTCTGAGTTCTTTGCAATAGAATTGTTCTAGTATTTTTCTGTAGTCAAAAAACAAGCAAAAGCTAGGAGCTGGCATTTTACAAGGGATGCCTGGAACCTAAAAAGGTTGAGAACCACAGTCCTACAAGCACAGCTGTCCCTAGGGCTGTGAGGGGCAGTCGCCCAGCTTGCCCCTGCCCCCCCCCCGGGATGACTCTGCCTACAAGATGCCACAGGTAAAGAGCAGGAGAAACAGCCATCACAAATGCCATGCCACTGCAGTGCCACACAAGTAGGTTGGTAAGATGAGTTCAGAAGACCTAAATAAAAGAGGGCAATGACCCCATGCTATAAAAGGAAGGCAAAACTTCCAATCTTTTCCAATCTGACCTGGGAGAGAAAATTATTTCCTGATTACAAATCTGGCAGTTAGTTTGAACAGAAGAGCAAGACCTTCTACCCAGGTACCTGAAATGTTCCTAAATAGTAACAGGCACACCCCAGTCAAAATCCTACCTTTTCCTGTTCTCAGTGCCCTTTTTAGACTCCAGGCACCCCTCATTAGACTTGAGACACTGCTCAGAAAATGCCAGCTCTTAGTTTTCACTTGGTTTTTGCCTACAGAAAAACAGAGCAAGTCTTCTGTTGCAAAGAACTCAGAAAGACTACAACAGATCAGAACGTTTGTGACACGATGGATTCCTATTTGAAATCTTTGGGTTTAATCTCGTAAATAATGTTTGTACACCTAACAGTACTAACATTGCATAGCATCCTGCAGCACCTCTGAAAGGATCTCAAGGCACTCCAGGATGCCATGGCACCCTAGTTATGAATCACTACTTTAGAGGTTGGGAGGTGGGGACAGCACGACCACATCTACACACACCATTAATCAGCCATTAGAAGCAGTAATGAGCTGCGGAGGGAGCTATTTCTTCCTGGCTTTTCTACCTGACTTGCAGAATCCATGAAGTATGACATTGCTACACATACTTATTTCTCAGCTGTAACCTAGGGATTTCAGGGGACTGCAAATATATATATATATATCAATCAACATATCAAGTGACAATTATTCATTCAAGAGACCCATATCTGATAATATTCATCAACCTGTTGAGCTTCATGCTGAAGTGATCCAGGTTCTTTTGCCTCCTAGTACTTGGCTCAGAAACCGTTCCGAAGGTTCACTCCTCTAATAGGAAGCATCCTTCCTATTTTTTGTCTAAGTTTATTTGTAAACAGTTTGTAGCCATATGATTGCGTGCCAGTATTGTTAATGTCAACAGCTCTTCTCTATCAGTGATACCCTGCAAATGTTTTTATATAAAGAAATTACATGCCATCTCAAACTTCATTTCACTAAGCTTTTACTCTCCTCTCATAAGGTTCATTCTTTATTCTTTCACCCAGAGCTGTCCAACTGGTGACCAATGGGCTGCATGTAGCCCCTGAAGAGTGAGTGTATGGCCTGCATGCTTCCGCTCAGCCACCACTCCTCCCCTTAGTTGCTCCTGTCTCAGCAACCGTGAGGGGGCTGGAGTGCCTGAGCTGCACAGATGACAAAGGGAGCTGGGTTGCCCACACTGCAGGTGAATAGTGCACATGATCAGGAGATGGGAAGTGGGTACTGTGAGTGCAACAGAGGGGGAGCTGAGCTACCTGTGCTGCCCACATGGTTCAGAGTAGCAGGGAGCCAGACTGTGCATGTAGTAAGTGCAGTGCTAGGCAGCATGTGCAGCACGCAGCCCGGAGAGGGGGGACCCCAACTGACTGCACCATGAGTGGTAGGAGGGGGACACTGGGCAGCCTCCATAGCGGGGGCAAGTTGGAAGGGGTACCCAGCCACCCAATGTGCATCTCCTGGGCCAATGGCCAAACAGCTTGTATACTCTGGCTACCCAGAAGTTGGACAGTTCTGCCCTTACCCATTCCTAGTGGCCCTTTTTTGTACCTCATTCAGTTTAAATTAAGTTTTTGAACATCAGCTTCCAAAACTATACATAGCAGCTTAAATGGAGTCTCAAAGACTTGTGCAATGGAACAAGTATTTTTTCAAATATAATCTATTTCCCTGCATCAAGAGGCACAACCGCCATGATCCTCACTGCTTGCCAGCTGCAGGAAAAAAAATGCTGGAAACAACATAAACCTCTCTACACGGCCTTCTTTGACGTCATGAAAGCTTTTGGCCCTGTCAACTGAGAAGCGCTGTGGTGGATCCGTCTGAAGTATGGATGCACACCAAAATTCATCACCATTCTTGCCTGCTCCACCACAGTATGTGAGCAGTGGTTCTCAATAATGGATCCATCGCAGGTTCTTTTTTGAGGTTAAGACAAGGGTGAAGCAAGGCTGTGTCATCACTCCAACACATTTCTCAATATTCTTTACCACGATGCTATATCTGACCACCAACAAGCTTCCAGTCTAAGCAGAGCTAAACTACTGAATGCATAGTAAGTGGTTTAATCTCAGTCACCTCCAAGCCAAAACCAAGACCACCCTGACCTCAATCATCGATCTCCAGTATTGCTGATGATGCTGTAGTGTGTGCTGTCTCAGGAGCAGTTCTTCGGACAATCATCGACATCTTTATAGAGGCACAAAAAAAAATGGGACTGACACTTAACATTCATTAGACTAAGGTCCCTCCACTGACATGTTCTTAATGAGCAGTCTCCAGGTCTGGTAATTCAGATTCATGGTGAGACTCTGGAAGATGCTGAATATTTCCTGCATCTCAGAAGCCATCTCTCACAGAAAGCTGACATGCAATCCAACACTGCCTTAAAAGTGCAAGTGCAGCCTTTGGATGCCTGGGGAAACAGGTGTTTGATGATCATAACATCAGATTAGAAACCAAGCTCATGGTTTATCAAGCAGTTGTGATGCCCACCTTACTGTATGGAGCTGAAACACGAACAATGTACAGGAGACACCTCAAGTTGCTGGAGAAGTACCATCAATGCTGCCTGCGAAAGATCCTTCCAATCCAGTGGGAAGACACACGTGCCAACATTAGTGTTGTCTTCCAAAGAAACACCATGAGCATCGAGGCAATCATCATCCAACACCAACTTCACTGAGCCAACCACACCATCCAGATGTCTGACTCCAGATTCCCAAAGCAAGTTTAATTCTCCCAGCTCAATCAAGGTATACATTTAAGAGGAGGAAAGAGAAAGCACTTCAAGGACATCCTCAAGGCTAACTTGAAAAAAAAGTAACATCAACTTGTGGGAGACTATCGCCCAGGACTGCCCCAAATGGAGGAAGAGTCTGCTGCAAGGATCTCAGTATTTGAAACCTTACAATGACAACAAGATGGAAAAGTAGGATTGGCAAAAACAGAACATCATGGATTGAATCAAGAATCCGTAGCCACTCACCCCACACAGACACATGCAAAAGCTGCAACAGAGTGTGTCGAACTCAGATCAGCCTCATCAGCCATATTTGGACCCCCAGACAGGAAAATCATGGAAAACAATCATCCTTGACAGCGAAGGATTGCTGAAGATTTCCCTGCAACTTTTATTGGAGATGTCTTGCTAGGCAAAAAATCTGGAAATGTGGAAAAACTTTTTTTGTTTCCTGGACCTTTAAGAACATATTTAAATTACTTCTGTAGTGGTTCTGTTAGGCTATAAGCCTAAGTGTCCATGGCCTTGTTAGTGAATTGCCTTTACTGTCCCAGGGGGACACGATAAAGGAGTGGGATACCCCTCTCAGGGCGAGGGTCACAGCAGGGACAGCATGCCACAACACCAAAAAGAGAAGCCCTGAGAACAGGGCAAACTTACCCCTAACAGGCACGGCTGGGCCAGATGAGCTGCAGGGAGGTGGAATGCCTGCACCGTTCGTCAGCCACTCTTCTGTGCATTTGGAGCTGGTGCGGCCGATGATGCCATCCAAGAACACCACCCAGATGGGATAAAAGCTGGTGGTGGGGAAACAGCTGGGGGGATGCAGCAGGGGAAGAGCTGCAATGCATCCCCCTCAAGCTGACCTGAGGCCTCCCAGCTGCTGCAGAGAACGGCCAAAGAGGGATCTGGCAGAGGGGTCCGGGATCTACTTAAAGGGATATGTCACTCTGGATGCCGAGGGCGCTGGACCGGAGGAAGGTGCTAAGGGACGAAAGTGTCAGCTGCAAAATGCGTGAGCGGGCTGAAGCTCCTCCCTGAAGTTTCTGTTATTTTCTCCACTTCCTTTTCACTTAAACCCCAGAGGCCAGGAGAAAGGCCACCGGACACATGTTGGGGGCTAAGCGGGCCAGGACCACTTGGTGACCCTTGGCACTGACAGACCCGACCCCTCACAGGTGTTGCCTCACCATCGAAGTAAATGTGTGTGGCAGGGAGGAAAAATGCTGTGAGCACTGAGGGCCAGAAAGAGCGAGAGGGATTGGGACGTGACATCCAAGTGGGGTTGGACTGTCCATCATTCAGCTGTCCCAACAGGCTGACACATGGCTGAGGTGTAGGGAACGTGGAGCTGTGGTAACACCAGCTGGTGATGCCACCCGATGCGTCCCCTCCCCTAGAAGGGAATCCCACAACTGAACATAATATCCAAGGCATGGCAGGTGAACATCGGGGTATCCCTTGGGGAGAACGTGACCAGACATCGCAGCAACAGAAGCAGCCTCCACAGCAGACACCGGGTAGCTGCTCCAGGGCTGCATGGGAGAGGTTGCACGAAGCCAGGTGGGTACAGCTACATTACTTGCTTAAAAGTTGCGCATGCTCAGCATTGTTTGGTTCAAGAAGGCTCCAGAAAGCCTGAACTATTGAACTGTATCCGACTTCCTGAGCTTCGAGCATGCTCAGTAGGTACACAGGTGATAAACAGATTTGGCACCAAAGTCGCAAAAGACATGAAGCACAGCTTTTGAGGTGACTGGATAAAGCTTGAGAGATTGATAAATGTGTATCATAGTTATGATTGACAAGTGCATCTGTTGGTTGGATAAATGACTGACATAGCCCCTACGAGTTTGGTTCAGAAATGTGGTATGATTCAGGGCCGTAAAAGGACTTGTACCCAAGGCTCAGTGTGTAAGTGTAAGACTGGGCTGTTGTGTGGACGATTGGGGCAACTGAGTGGTGCACAACCTGAGACTGGGTGTGAGGCTGCATACAACCAAACGTGTATTGGTGCAGTTCAGCCATCGGCCATCATACAATCTAGAGGGCCTGGGAGGCCAAAGGCCGGTGTGGTCCAGAGTGACCCTGAGGAGATGATCTGCAGGTGAGAAACTGTGTGGGTAAGAGTGCACCTGGGGCTGCGCCCGAGTGTGCACCAGAGTCTGTGCTGGAGCTTGCAGTTAAGTCTGAGTTGCCTGGTGAGTACACACAGAGCGATGGTCTGAGGGACTGATATCTCTGTAGTGGGGATCTGTGTGAGTGGGGCCATCTGCAGTGAATGTTGGCTGCTGGTGAGAGCTGGCTATTGCTCTCTAGCACTCTCTTTTGGATCTAGCATTGGCATTGTTGTTGGTTATTGTTGATATTGGGGTTCCCTGTTATTGTGTACATTGTTTCTTGAATATAGTTGTTGTTAACACTATCTTGTGCTGGTGTCACCGATTCACCAATTAATTATATTCCACTAACTAGAGCCAGGCTGCAATGAGGGTTGAGGCTTGGATAGATGTAGCATCTAGGAGTAACATAAACGACACTGGATAAGCCTCCACCCTCTCTGAGAATTCTCGCACTGAATACAAGACTCTGTTCCACCCTATCATGGTTCCTATTCAGTGTGTATTGAGGTTCTTAGGGAGACCAAGAATATAGTACTGCAATATACATACAAATTTACTTGCAACTGTAATTCTTCAGGATGGATTCTGCAATCTTGTGCGGCATCAAACAGAAACCTTTTTTGTTTTGTTCCTTGCTTCTGTATTCTCAAGCCATCTGATGGTGATGTTATAACAGAGTGGTATCTGTGCCAGCAATACTCCAACCTTGGTGTCCTAATTAAACTGTGTTTTGACTGATTGCAAACATAAATTTATAATAGGGTAATCCCACATTTTGAAGATATTGTGCATTGCCTCCAATTTTCTAGAACACTCGTTAATCTAAGGCTCCTGGCACACATTCATTTACTGGTGCAATGAGATCTATTCTCCAATCCCAACAACTGTGCTTCCTGCCATGCCACATTTGCATCATAGGATGAGCAATCTGGGGATCAGGAATCAGATCCCAATCATGACACTATTACTTGCCACTGCATAGGGGAGTCCAGGATCACGATCACAGAATCCCTCTGAACCGACAAGTTAAAAATCAAGTGCCTGAAGAACCAGTGTAGTCCCAGGACCAGGACTGATAATCAGCTGATTGTGAGTCTCAGTCCTGGACTGCACTGGTGTTGGCTGGAGACTCCAGTATGGTCAGATTATGAATCTCA
This sequence comes from Gavialis gangeticus, assembly GCF_001723915.1. Taxonomy (NCBI): domain Eukaryota; kingdom Metazoa; phylum Chordata; order Crocodylia; family Gavialidae; genus Gavialis; species Gavialis gangeticus. The sequence continues at coordinate 50,360,318 of NW_017729004.1, read as the reverse complement.
CCCCAGGACTGCAACAGAGCCAGCTAGAGACTCTGTTAGAGCCAGCTAGAGACTCCCAGGCCCACAACCACATCAGAGCCAGCTGAAGACTTCAGTGGGGTTCCAGGGCTAGGGGAGCTATCAACCAAGCCCTGACATGCAGCTGGCATCAGGCTGCCACATGTTCAATTTAAGGCACAATGGAAACCAGTAAAAAATTATTAAAATTATTTCACAAAATGTGTGTGAGGCAGATTTTGTGGCATCATTAATTGCCTGTACATGTGGCTGCCAACTATTAAAGACACAACTAACAGATTTAATCATGCCTTAAGCATAATGTCTTCCAGGGGCCTAAGCTGAGTTTGGCTATTTCATTAGATCAGGGCTGCCCAGGTTCTGAGTGCAGATGCTGTGTGGGCTACATGCCATGCCATGCTGCCCATAACTCCCAGCGCCTGCACTGCATGCTATGCCACTTGAGTCTCTCTCACCATGCCATGCAATGGGCGCCCTGCCATGCCATACTGGTGCCACACAGAGGGCCAGATTAATGCATAGGCAAACTAGGCAATTGCCTAGGAATCTAAACTGGGGGGAGGGGAGGAGGGGTGTCCTTCTGTCCATTGTGTTGGTCCAAATGGCCCCACCCGCATCCCTTCCCCTCCCCTCCCTGCCTCAGTGGCTGCTGCCTAAGCTAGGGACAGAAGTTACACATACACATAAACCGGTTTAAGTGATCAGAAACTGGTTTAAACCTGTAACAGAACAGAAGGTCAGTGCACATAAATGTTTCAAAATGGCTGAAAATAATTTAAGATAAACCTGGTTGAATGTAGTGTCAAACTTAACTGATTTGGGTCAAACTGATTTATGAAACTTCTGTCCCTAGCCCCTTCCTGGTACAAGTTAAATCACAGTCCCCCAGCATCCC
>NW_017729004.1:50357015-50359323 GCF_001723915.1 Gavialis gangeticus | reverse complement strand
GGGTGGGGTGGGGTGGGGTGGGAAGGGGGGCAAATCCAGCTGGGGATGCAACCCAGTCTACAGGGGGAGGATTGGTCCCCCATCCTCCTCCCCCAGGCAAACCCTGGCTGGGGTTTGGGGCCAGGGAGGGGGGCTAAATGCCACGCCCCCTGTTCAAACTTACTGCTGGCTGCAACTGTGGGCTACAAATCCCAGAATCACCTGGAAACAGGAAGAAGTGATAAGCAACCCTGCAGAGTACTGCTGTTGTAATTCTGAGCAGCAGATACCAGAGACCTCAGGGTCAGCAGGAAAAGGAAGTAAACACACAGCCAGAGCACTGCACTCTAGCACCCCCTAGCCTGAGCCACTGCAGGGATGTGGCTGCATTTCCTGAATAAAAAGGTAAATGTCTGTTCACTTCTGTTTCAATTTAATATGTGCAGCTTAGACTTGCCTACAAAGACTGAATCGATTCAGCCTCAAGCTTTTTGACTGTCTGTACCTAGCCCTACAGGCAGCTCCGAGTCAGTGTTACCAAGTCTGCTTACAATAAGCAGAATTGGGCTTGTTTTTTTTTCAAAGTTGCTTTGATTTTTAGAGAGTCACAAGTTGTGGATTTTTGGCTTTTTTTTTTTTAATTTAGAGATCGCTTATTTTAGGCTTTTCTGTAATATAGCAGTTCCCAAACTGGATCCCGGTTGTGGAAACAAGATGGGGTCGTGGAAGGGCCCGGCCTGGCCAGCACACAGCTTTCAGGCGGGGCTGCTGCTGCTGCCCCAGGGACCTGCGTGCCTTCCCCAGCCTCCAGCTGTGGGGGGTGTCCATACTCCCCCACCCTTCCTCATCCCCTCACCCTGCCCCCACAACCCCTCTCCTGCACATACCCCAACATACTCCACTGCCCCCCCACACACAGCCACACCCCCTCACGGCCCCCACCCCCCTTCTCTTTGAAATGTGCTGGCCTAGTTTTTAAAGGCAGTGCTGCTTTTTTTTCCCCTCTCAAGACTTGGCAACACTGCTCCAAGACCCGCTCCCTGCAGGTGGTAGTACCAGGATGGGGAGGGGAGAGGTATGAACCAGCCCGGGGCCCACAAGTTTGTTTGCCACAGGGCCCACTAAAGGGTTAATCTAGCCCTGGCCCCACACCACATCACATGTGTTTCCTGGGTCTGGGCTGCAGGCCTCATTGACCCTGCCCCCAGGGGGAGGCAGTGGAAGGGAAAGAAAGGCCAGAGACTCCAGATCAGCTGCCAGAGCAGTGAGGAGAGGCACCCAAACCAGGAGCCAAAGGACTGCATGTTAACCCCTCACAGGCTGCATGCAGCCAGCTGGACAGCCCTGACTTACGTTGCTGTCCTTTCCTTTCATATGCAGGACTACTGAGTAAATCATGCTCAGGGGCAATCAGCATGTGTTCAAAGGCAGGTCCTGCCTGACCAACCTGATTGACTCTTATGACCAAGTAACTAAATCCTTGGATGATGGTGTCACCATGGACATAGTCTTTCTAGACTTTAAGAAGGCCTTTGACACTGTCTCTCACCCCATCCTCATCAATAAATTAAGCGACTGTGGAATTGATGCCTACACAGTTGGATAGGTAAAAAATTGGCTGATGGGGCACACCCAGAGAGTAGTGGTGGATGGGTTGTACTCAACCTGGCGAGATGTGAGCAGTGGGTACCCCAGGGCTCGGTCCTTGGGCCTGCATTGTTTAACATCCTCATCAGCGACTTGGACAAGGGGATGGAAAGCATGCTGTCCAAGTTTGCTGATGACACTACAATGTGGGGTGAGGTGGACACACTTGAAGGGAGAGAGAGGCTGCAAGTAGCTTTAGACAGACTACAAAACTGGGCACATGAGAATACGATGGGGTTCAACATAGACAAATGCAGGGTGCTGCACCTTGGGAGAAGGAATCCACAGCATACATACAGGCTGGGGAGTTCCCCTCTTGACAGCACAGAGACAGAAAGGGATCTTGGAGTCAGTAATGACTCCAAGATGAACATGAGCCGCCAATGCCAGACCGCAGCCACACCTTGTCATGCATCCAAAGGTGCATCTCAAGCTGGTCCAGAGAAGTGATACTCCCCCTCTATGCAACATTGGTCAGGCCGCAATTGGAGTACTGCATCCAGTACTGGGCGCCACACTTTAAAAAGGATGTGGCCAGCCTGGAGAGGGTTCAGAGGAGGGCCACCCACTTGGTGAGCGGACAGCAGGACAGGCCCTATGAGGAGACACTGAGGGACCTGAACCTGTTCAGCCTCAGCAAGAGGAGGCTGAGGGGGCACCTGGTGGCTGCCTACAAACTCAT
>NW_017729004.1:50338522-50356850 GCF_001723915.1 Gavialis gangeticus | reverse complement strand
CTGCCTGTGGCAGGGGGTCAGGCTAGATGATCTGTTCAGGTCCCTCCTGACCCTTGTTACTATGAAACTATGAAACACTGGATGTATGTAACAATCCCATAATTTGATTGTTTCATTGTAGAACCTGGGCAAAAGTAACCCTCTTTGCTTGCTTATATAGCACATAAGAATCACTATTTGTTGATAGTTGAGCTACCAGCCCCTTAGTAGTTGAAGGGAACAATCCAACAGCCAGATAAACTGTCCTAAGCCCCAATACGTATGTATGAATCATCCTCTCAAAAGAACTCAATGTGCTCAATCTGTGAGGAATTTCATGTACACACACCATCTGTTCTTGGGTGCAAAGTGATAGACAATAATGGGACCAGAGAACTGAATAACACTGGTCTTAAAACATTCGCTGAATCTAAATGGACTACATATTTAATATACCCTCTTACACGGAACTTTCTGCAAGCTATTCCCATTGGCTCTATAGTGTTCAGCCATTCAATACTGTAAAATTCTGAGACAAGTACACAGAATACCAAGTATCACTAATGCTATTAGACCCATAAATCTAGAAATAAGTTATGTACCAATAACTGGAGTTCAAGTGGCATTGTCCACATGTGCATTTCCACTGGGTGCACATGCACCACAGCACTTTTGCTCACAGATCTTTTGCCTTAGCACTATCTGTAGCCCCTCCATCCATACCAGCAGGGCAAAACAAAGTATGTACTTCCTCCTCCTCAATTTTCTCCCATCCACTTAAGACTGTATGCAACTCCAACAAAACAGGAAAGAGGAGGATATGCAGATGTGCAAGTGAACAACATTTCTTAGAGAACTTCAGCTACTGGTAAGTAACTCCTTTTTCTCTTTCAAGTGATTTTCCATATGCAGATCCTCACTGTGAGCGACTCAAAAAACAGTGTTCACACACCTTGGAGTCCTCACAGTCAGTGGCATCAAATGTACATACACTTTATGTGGCCCACCGGGCAATGGTGGACAATCAGAAGTTGAAGGCATGGCTGGCAGGGGAGTAGAATGCCAAAGAATCCAGGGTCCTTGGATCCCAATAGACACAGTGATCAGCATCAGGAAGGCAAGCAAGGGCCAACAGAAGTGTGGTTGTCCTCTGACCACTTTGTCTGTTGCTACTGCTGTGGGCCTACCTCCCTGGCTCCTGGCTCTACTGCCCCAGGCTGGGGCTAGAACTGCCACCGCTATTACATGGAGCTGGAGCTGCCTCCACAGCACACAGCATGTGGCAGCAGCAGCAGCTCCTGCATGGGATGCAAGACAACAGGTTCAGCTGCTGCTGCCGCCACCACATGCCCTGTGCCAGAGCTGGAGCCGGGGCCACCACTGCTGTGTACCTCAGGCTGAATCCATCCCACAAGGAGCCTTGTGGTCCGGAACTGACCTGGGACACAAGGTGATTTTGCCACCCCTGACCTGGGTGAACAGTGCCTGAAGTCACTGCTTACTTTTCACATGAAGGGATGAATGTAATGTCAGATATCAGCCCAGGAGATAACCGTTATAGAAACACTTTAGAAATGAAGTCACCTTATGACGCAGCTGGATACAATCCTGTAATAACTGGACAGTCTTTTGGGTTGTTAACAGTGTACCTCTGGATCTCTCAGCTCAAGGGAGAGACTCACAAAGTCTTTCTAAAAGGCTCAGTTCTCTATACATAGAAAGACTAATCTCTGCACATACTAAATGAAAAATGACACCTCGCCTCAAAAGGAAAGAAGATTAAGGAAGAATATTGGAAACGTAAATCTGCTGGCTGACTTGGAATTTAATGAACACTTTCAGCAGGCACCTGGGGAGGTCCCTCAGGATATTTTTCTTGGATAGTAGGCAGTATGCACAGAGGATCTACCACGTGGTGTTAAATCTCTCCCAGTTTTCTTGCAAAGTTAAAAAACTACAAAGAAACATAGATCAAGAAACATGTTATGAGTTCAAGTAGCAATTCCAGAGACAAGAGTCTCATTTATTAAGGAAAAAGGCAGTGGATTAGTCCTTTAGAAGTCACTAATCTTGAACCTAGATAAGGATGTCCTTTTCAATCTGGTGAAAGTGTGAGCAATTGACACAGCAATCCCCAAATTAAAGCCAAGGAGAAAGAACAGGGAAACCTGACCTGATCCCAGGGGAAGACTTAGGATCCTAACGCCAAAAGGTCCACCAGAGTCAGGTACAACCTTGAAGTCACTATGCTGGAACAAAGACAGTCCATCAGGGTACTCTAAGGAGTCTGTACTATTGTCTTCTATAAACTCTGAACTGTTGATGCAGATCCACAGACTGAATGGAACTGGACACAGGGTCAGAACTGGGAAAAAGTAAGCTTTACAGGTGATACTATAAGAGCTGGAGCCAAACCCAAGCCTCAGAACTAGAACCATAGACAGATGTCAGTACAAGAGCAGACTATATCAGTACTACTAACCGTATTAATTCTGAGGGCAACCTGAAGTCATTCAGTGCTACAGTACACGTAACAGCTTGCCAGAGAGATTTCAGTGTCGAGTCATGGGTTAGAGACAGTGACCGCAAATGTTAACTTGACTTGACTGAAGGAAACTAGGGCCAGGGATCATGGCCATGGAATGGAAGTCAGTATGGGAACCACTGGAATAAGTCCTCTATGGAGGACAGTTTGAGGACTGCCTGGAGCATTTTTCTTAGATTTAGCAGTCTTTGAGCCTTCAAATGTCTCAGCATGTCAAGAATATATTCACAAGGCTGTGAAATTTCAGCATACAAAGAGCAAGAGTAAGGTGAAGTAGTGTCTTCTCTTGGAGCCTCGAAATGGGACCCTCCCCCGGGACAGACTTTAGTACTGCAGCACATAGGAAGTTCTATCAGAATCAAGGTCATACGCAGTCTTGCTAACTACTAAGTACTAGAGGCGAACACCATCAAATGCAGCTTGTATCCCAGGATCACGCACAAATCTCATGCTCAAATTTTTAAGACAGACTAGCAGCTTTGTTTCATGTTCTACATGAAAAGGATATGCATATGGTGCTTTTCCCAGGCATATGGGACTTCCAGGCAATACAGGCATTTGGAGACAGCACAAAAATGAGCAGAAGCCAAGATGATGATAACCTTGGTCTTCTGCTCTCTCTTCACCAAAATTAAAAGAGACTAAATGCTAAAAGAGTACAATGCTCCCAGAGGGCAGCACTGAATGATTCAGATAAAATTAAGCTGGGAGGCAACTAAAGTTTTGCAAATAGAAAGAGTTACATTTTTTACAAGAGAAAACAAAATGAAAATAGGTACAATGATGGAAAATGAAGATAAAAAGCAGCAGAGGCTCAAAAAGGTTTTGACTGTAATTGTCAAGGCCTCAAGTCATAAATTTACAGAGTGCTCTGTCTTCTGCTAGTATCAATGAGTGAAAATGAGAATCAGGAAGCATGTATCTCTTTTACTGCCTCTGCAGGGAGCAAGAGGAGAATTAGATTTGATAGGCAAAAAAGTTTCCAAGCTTGCGATCTATGGCACATTTACTCTCCCAGTTAGAACATGCCTGTGGACAAACACTCATAGGAGAAAGAAACCTTTTCTACAGTTTGGCTGTGAAGAATACTGAAATTTCAGACATTTACAAATTTTCTAGCACAAATGTCTTGCCTTTCAGAGTCCAGGATTATTCCTATAAATGTACATAGTTTGAGACCTAAGTGATACTTTTACAATTTATTAACAGACCAAAGTCCTTGAATATAGAAGTTGTATACTGAAAGTCTGAGAGGACCCTCACAAATGGCTGATTTTAAAACTAATTATTTAGACATGGTATCAACTAACCCCCATCTTGTCTGATGTTTCATTACAATTAAAAGGAATTTTATAATAAGAAATCTGGCGGCTTAGAAAGGAAAACTGGGAGGCCTAAAGTTTAGAAATTCCTTGATTCCTTGGTCAAATCTACATTCTTGCAATGGCTTGGTCTTAAAAAGCTACAGGCAGATGCGCTTGTCTGAGCTACAAAGCAGAGAGCCAATCTAGGCAAGAAAGAAAAGAAATCAAAGATTTCTGAGGAGCCTCCTGGGATCTAATGAAGAGTCTGATGAAGACTATTTTCCTTTTTTAGTATTAAAACGTTTAGATAAAAACACCACCATGCTCAATTTCACCACCCTGTCTTTCAAAGTAGCAGAGACTGCACATTCAAAAATACCATTCTCCCACAAAAGAAGGCCCAGAGTAAAGAAGTGCATGACAGTTAGTATATCAACATGACAGTTTTGTTGGATCCACAGCTGTTAACAGATGCTTAGAAAGCAGCAATTGCAATCTGTGCAGGTAAGAAAGCTCTGATAGTTTTTTTGTTCAGATGCAGCCTTAATCACAAAATTTAGGCTTCTATCTCCAACAGGATTTCTGAAAAGTGACTTATATTCAGGTCAGGAGGTCAGTGACCACACAGAAACATCAGCAAATACAGGATGCATATACATATTCTCATTAGCTCCCTTTCACAGAAACATATATTAAATCAATTATTTGAGAACTATTCAGGCTTAAATTTGTATTTCATGTAAATTAATGATACATGCTTTGACTTGTAACATTTTAAATGTTTTGACTGACCTTAAAGTTAGATGCATCATTAGTATTCATACGAGGCCAGGTCTGCTACCATTATGACAGTAGACAGTACTACCTGCAGATGTCAACTCTGAGATCTGGGCATCAGGAAATAATCTAGCAACCTCTATGATGCCAATAGCTTTGGGCAGAGGAGCAACCTAAAGGGGATACTAGTCCTTATCCCTAGTGGAGAAAATGCTACCAAAAGGCAGATGCCACGGCAGGGTGGACTGGGCTCTCCAGCCTTGGTTGGCAACCAATCTAGGAGCCAAACAGTAAAGATCTTCATACTGGCTGCTCCTGCAGCCAAGCTGGTTCCAGATGTACTGGCTTCTGCCTTTCCTTTGGAATCAACCAGCTCAGCTGAGGGGGATATTGATATACGGGCAACTCAAGTATCTCTCTATCAACTGCCTAGGCTACTGCAGCCAAAACTGAATGGAGCAGATACTCCACCTTTGCTATTTGCATGGGTATAACATGGTGGTTACTTGAATTACACCAGAAATATGACTGAAGGAAACAGCTTATCAGTACAATGGCCTCTCATGCTATGTATACCTGTGACCACTGTGGCTGGTTTAACATTGGTCTCTACAGCCACAAGAGAAAATACACCACCAGTCAGTAGAATAGCTGCAATATCCACTGTCATTCGCTGATAAATGGATGCCATTAATATTACCAACGGAACACTAAATGCAATTGGCCAAATTAATGTTTTAATAAAACAAACCAGAAATCACTATGGAATTACTGTGCCTTGCCAGAATGAAGCAAAGAGCAGGAGAGCGAGTGCAAAGTGACTCTAGAAAATACCAGTTGCTGCTAGTTTTCATTATCAGGTTCCTCATCCAAATCATATTTTTACCCCTCTAACTTTCTTGGGTAAGTAACTAGAGAGAGGCTGCAAGCCAATTTTGAAAGAGCACCTCTGACAGATTTTCTGCATTGACAATATTGTTACTGTGTAAAATTGTATACAGACCCCCAAATACCTGCCTTAACCTAGAAGTCCAATTATGGTATGTCTCATATGTCCACATTAGGCTGGATTTCTTTCTTTGAGTTAACTCATGATTGCATTCTAAAATCTAAGTTTTCATCTAAAGAAAAGAAAAATGAAGGTAGAAATGTTTATATTGAAGAAATTAGTCTGCAAAGCATCCTTAGAAGAGAGTCTCCAGCTGTCTTCCTTATTTCCTTCACTTGAGCAGTTCTCTACCAGCTCTGGGTTATGAGACCCAGAGAAGAAGAAGGATGGTCAAGCAGCTAAAGTATTAGGAAAGGACTTGGATACCCAAAGTTCAATATCTTCTCTGGGCCAGACTGCCTATGTAACCTTGGACAAGCCACTTAGCCTCTATGTACTTTAGCTGCTCACTAATAAAGGAGGTAAATAATTCCAGCCTCTTACACATTGTGAAGTACTCAGATCTATAGTATTGGGAGCCAAACAGTTCCCTTTGTGCTGCTCTGACCTTTTTACCTAACATGAAGGCAAGTGTGAGAAGCAGGTAATGTGTCCAATAACAAAGGGCTCAGCTTCAGCAGATGGACTGCTCATGTTCCTCGGCTTTACCACCACAGAATTTAAAGCATAAAGTGTCTACAACTCCATACATGGAAAAGCAAGTACTTTTCTCCCCAAAAATGAAATTACTTTTTACCTCCCAAGAAATGTTTTGTTTAAAGCTAGTAGTAGTAAAATACAACATGGCAATATTAATCAGAAAAATGCACATTAATTAAAATAGGAATCCTATTATAAGTTGTCTTAATTTTTAATTTCTCACAGTTTTGGCATTTCATATTAATGCACCCCTTTGTCTAATTTTTTTAATCTAAGACAGACATATTCCACATTTACTGAAAATAGAGCTACTTCAATACTGTCGTGATTAAGACTTGTTCTTTTCCAAGAGATCAAGTATTCTTGTAAAGCATACAGAAAAGAAGAGCATCCAGATAGATATTTGTTACCACTCCTTAACAAAAATATTTCTCCACCTGTCTGACTTACAGCTGGTCTTGCAGCTCCACAATGATGTACTCCAGCTGCTCCTTTTCCATTTTATGGGCTAGATCCATATCTTCAATCCGCTGCAGTAGGAGTTTATTCTGTGAAACAGATTCAGCCAATTGTGTTTCTCTAAGGCGTACCAGCTCTTCAAGATAACCCTGTAAATAGAAGTTAGAAATCTTCATGGAACAATAACAAGAATTATGAACAAACACATTCCCATTTTTTAGCTTAAAATATATGGCTTTACTGTTTAGTTCTGTTCTAACATTCTTGTGAATGGACATGTAGAGATTATGCATTATCAAATTCTGACAAAAAGAACACCTTTTAGGTTATTAATGTGGTTAGAACAGTCTTTATTCCAAGAAAATGGAAGCAAAACCTGGAAAGAGATAAATGAGATTACAATGGTACCAGCATGATCAGCCAATAAATGTTGTACTACTAGCTTTAAGCTTTCTCTCTAAAAAAAAAAAACAAAAACAAAAAAAAAACAAAACAAAACAAAACAAAAAAAAACCCACAAAAAACCCCACCGCCAGAAACTGGTTATAACTCTATTATTTACAAAGCAATTACTGAAGACATTGGAAGATGCATCAAAAGGACAAGAAAAGGATCAAACTAATCAGCAAACAGAGGATCGAAAATATTAGCAATTCAATTTGTATTAGGAAAGTTGGGAACAAATGAAGCAGCACCAAATTATACAAAACAGCAGCAAAAATGTTTAGTTGAAATTATGTCTCACTGGTGCAGGGCATGAAAATACAAGGGGGATAGATCACTTATCTATACTTTAATTAATTTTTGAGAGAGTGTAGCCTGAGTGTGACCAAACCAAAGGTTTAGTCAACAGCTCTCAGTAGGCTAGCACACATTCTCCACATCCTTAAGCTTCCAGAAAATGGTAAAAAGGCAGGGTGCTCAACTCTGGGCCCATGGGCCAGATCCAGCCCACAACACCATGTTGTCCTGCCCATGGGGCTCACCACAGGTCTACAAACTTGGCAATGTGGAGCAGCAGCAGTGCAGCTACCAAATGTCCAGATCCGTGGAAGGCCCCATGACCTCCATGTTGGATAGAGCACCTGGTCCCAGCATGCGGGGCCAGTTCTGGGCCCCAGGGCCCAATTCTAGTTGGGTGGGGCTAGGAGAAGGTAGTGCCAAGTCCCCAGGACCCAGTTCCCAATGCAAAGGGGAAATTAACCAGCTTCACAGTTGCAACCAGGTAAATACTTGGAAAGTAGAGATGAAAATCATACACTTGATCATATAAGAAAAGAATACTTCAAAGCACCCAAACAATGACACTGATTATGAATAGCACAAACAGCAGCCAACTAGGATGTAGACTGCAGAGTTCCATGGGTAGACAAATTAAAAAAGGAATCCATCCAACTGGATTGCCAGTTCCACAAAAGACTTAACTTTGAAAGCTCAGCATAAACCTATACGAATGCAGAAAAGAGGTAAGAAGAATCACAACAGACTGATGTAGCTGCAAAGGAGATTTTTGGACACCTGAAAAGATTGAGAGATACATACTAAGGAAAGATGCAAAGAATGCAGAGTTGCTCAATATCCACTTCATTTTACTCTTCACAAAAATAACTGAAAACTTTTGCTAATTGTTGGGTCACAGTTAATATTAACAAAGAAGAGGATGACCTGCAGATCATGAAAAATGAGAGACATAACAACAATTTTTGATTTATTTGAACAAATAGTAGGTCCGACTGGGCATGTCAACACATGCAATTAATGCAACTGAATATACTCTGGCTCAAATTTGAGCCAGAGTAAATTAATCCTGATGTCATCTTCTACAAGTGCACTTAAGCACAGTAATTTATTGTGCTGCTGGATACTACCTGCATCTGACAGGACTATCCAGCACCACAGTAAATTAGTCTACGGCACCCTAATTACCATGCATGTGTACACAGTGACACTTTACTGTGCGGCAAATTAGTCTGATAAGCAGTAAAGCATCTTACGTAGATGCACCCACCGAGTCCCCCACCTCAAGCTGCTGAAGGAACTAGCTGAAGAAATCTCAGAACCACTAGTAATACTATTTGCAAACTCACAAGGCCCCAGAGAACTAGACAGGGTTAAACATAGTGCCCATATTTAAATAGCTGAAAAACAGAAAATTCTGAGAATGACAGATCAGGCAGCCTGAATTCCAAGATCTGGGAAGTTACTGGAGCAACTGATAACGATTCTCTTCTAATTTGTAAATACCTGCAGGATGAAGGGATACTCACAAGCAGCCAACATAGTCCACAGATAGGGATTCATTCCTACCAGTAAAAATTTCATAGGAGGACTGGTAGAAAGAACTCTCTTGCTTTCACAGAATTGTGGAATATTCGCTGTCTTCCACATCAGAAAGAAGTATACCGTTGTTCAAATTAGACTGGGAGGAGAGAGATCTTCCTCACAGGTAACTTATCTAACTTCTTACAAAAGAGTCAGTTCTCTTTTGCAAAACATCCCCTGAACAGCCGTAGTCGTTTTTTGGGGTGGGCACAAACATAATACCCATTCATTGGCATAGACTTGTTAGGAACAGATCTTGACAAATCAACTTGATTTCCCTCTTTGACAGGATAACTGGTTTGGTGCATAAAGGGAAAGGGTTTGGTGGATATGACATAACCAAATAAAGCTAAGTCTTTAGAGTGAAACCCATGTGCCAAATTTGCCATTTTTGCAGAAACTGATTTCAGGCAGGTTCCACAATAAAGTGCAGGCCCTGCAAAAAAGCATGGGCTCTGCACTTCTGGCAGGCTCCCTGGAGAAAAAAGAGCCACTTACCAAGAATAAAACGCTGACTCCCTCTGGGGAGCCAGTAGTCCTTGTGGCTGCTGCAGGCTGGCTGCATAGCCCATGGGGGGGTTAGGGGGAGAGATATCACCAGCATGGCCAGATAGCTGCTGCCGCCCCCACCCCCACCCCTTGCTGCTGAATGGCTGCGAGGGCTGTCCATCATGTGACCCAGCCCCTCTACATCAATCAGCTGTGAGGGGTGGGGCTACATGATGGACAGCCCTTGCAGTGGCCAGGGGCAGGACTACTGGGGCCTCTCAGCCAGAGGCACTTGGGGGAGCACCATGCTCGACCCACAAAAATGGCTGCCAGTTCTATAGTCTGCTCATGAAAATTGGCCAGCAGCTGCCTTGAGTTCAGTAGACCCCTACTCATGAGTGACCCAGAGGAACATGAACTACATAGAGTTACCATTATTCATTATGAAGTGAGATATTATAGAGAAACCTTGGATTGACTGATTGATTCATGGAAGATACAGAAGCCAAATATAGCCACAGAGGACTTAGACAAGATTAGTTATCTCTGTAATGCCGAAGATAGTTCAAAGCGCTGTGTATTTTGGAAAGTAATGGTGTATTAAGGTGATGAGACCAGATAAAAAAAAGTTCTTTTATACTGAAAGACTGAATCTTATGGCATCTTTTGTGCCAGCAAGAACCTGTTCAACAAGATACAGAAAAGGAGAAGTTCCATTCATGTCAGCAGCAAAAACTAAAAACAATACTTGCATGTATAAAGAGCAGAATTATAGCTCAAAAAGATATTAAACCCACCCACCTGTTTTGGTATGCTGCATCTAGTTCTGGTAATCAGATTTAAGAAAAATATTGGGAGAAGTCCAAAGAGGCCAACAAGAGTAATTTGAGATAGAAAATTAATCACATAGAACAGCAACTTGTTGTTAGTTATTATATTTATATTCCTACAATATTTGTGTTTAATCTAAAATTACAATCCCATGATGTCTCCCATACAGTCTCCCGTTGGAGACTGAACACATCTTAAATGTTAGTGCAGGACCAAAGAGATTAGGCTAATGACCCTCAAAATAGGCACTTTGTTATATGTTAAGAAACTTTTATTTAAACTATCATATACAGTGGTGCCACAACCCATATAAGTACCTAGGATAGATGGAAGCCACTATCTAAAAAAAAGGGAACACAGAACTGCAGCATTCATTACATTTTAACCAAGATAACCCAAATAAAAATCATGCTTTAGTCACAATACCAAGAACATAAAAAACAATCTGTCATCCTCACCCTTATGCACACTTATATTTTACCTTCTGTTCCAAAGCCAGTCGATATTTCTGCTCTACCCTTTTGCATTTGTTGTACCAACTGTTTTCATCCATTATGAAAGGGGGACCAATATTTTCTGGAGTACTGCTTTCACTGCCACTGCTGCCCAGTGTTCGCAGCTCTTCTTCATCACTGCTTATGCTGTCAGAACTGAAGAACCATAGTAATAAGCCACCTTTATAAGCATAATTCATTATAGTGCAAAATTAGACTTAAAAGTTGAAACACTGCTACTCTGAAAGGTAAAATATGTCAATTTCTTAAAACAAAAAAATCAGTAAGAAAAAACAGACATACGATTAAACCTTTCACATTAATGCACTACTTTGGAATCAACTAAAATACTGTGAAAATGTGTTTATGTACTAGCTGCAAAAAGCCATGATGGAGCACATGGCAGGTGTGCATAGAAATATACATATACATATACACACAGTTATAGCTCCATTTCTTGAGGCTGAAATCTACAATACTAATTGGGGATAAGGTTAAATTTTAAATGATGAAGGAACTAAGGGATGAGCATAATGCATCAAAGTAATAGGAAGTAGAAAGTCAGCCATCTCAGAATGAGAAGCATTAAGTTGGCAGCTCCCAGACTCAAGCAATTGAGAATGACTAGGAAGAAATGGGATTTGATTCTAAAATGCAAACTAGTACACAAAAGGAGGATTTTTTGCTATGCTAAATGAGAGAAATTTGAAGGCGAACTTCTGCCATGACCATAGTAAAGGGCAGCAGGCCATTAGGTCTCAGAAGCTTTAATGGGGCTCTGTGCTCCTCCCAGGAGCTACCAGAGAATAAACTTAGAAAAAAATTAAGACGGGGAAGTCTCAGAAGGAAGGATTTTAATGTAAAACTAACCTTCCTGCAGAATTACAAAAATGCAACACCTTTGCTTATTTTCAGTATTAAAATTTCTAAGTAATAGATTTTTCATGTTTCATCTAGACATATAATATTGGTATTTTAAATACTGTAAGAATGCCAAAGAACTCTTTTAAAGTTGGTGTAACTCTTGAAGGCAAACTACTACGGTGTGCTCAAAGTATACAATCTTTGAGGCCACATTAACAGGAACAAACAGAAGCACGAATTACAACCAAAGAATGTAAGGGCTGTATTCTGTTTCAACTTAAAGGCAAACCAGCAAGCTTGCCTTCCCTCTAGCAAACATGAGAGCATCCATAAAAACTTTTCCAACTGCAACATAATGCAATGCTGACTGAACAAACAGTATTTCTCCAAGATGTGTGTGCATTTCTCAGCATGCATATTCTATTACTAATTTGGGATAAAACATTAGTGTTGCAGTTCACCTTTAAGTGAACAAAAGAACATTAGACAAGCTATACTGCATCCAATCAATGGTTCATCCATCCTAGTAGCCCATTTCCAAGGCCAGGGACAGTTACTACACTTTTACCAGTATAAGTGATTGGAAACCAGTGTATACCCACAACAGAACAGAAGGTTGGCACACAAAACAGATCAATACCCATAACAGAACAGATGTTCAGCACAGAGTCTGATTTAAAAATCATGGAACCAGATCTAAGATTCCCCCCACCCCCAGCCCAAAGGGTGAATGTGTGCTCTGTTCATTACCAATCTAAACTATACTGCTTACAGAAAATTTGAAACTTAAATTGATTCTGCTTTGGGCTTTTTGAATGTCTGCACCTATCCCAAACGGATGCTTTAGGGCAGGAGGAGGAGGGGCAGGGACGACGGACCTGCAGCATGGGCGCTACAAGTCAAGCAATCTCTGCGTGTCGCACAGCAAAATCAGGGAGTGGCCAGGCAGCACAGTGACAGATACAGCAGGGAGAGGGATTTTGGGCAAGAAAAAAAAAGAGCAGACTGGGTAGGCACCACAAGAAGCAGAAAACAAAGCAGCAAATCAGGTAGGGAGCAGAAAGAGCAGCCAATTGAGCAGAGGAAAGGGATCACAGTGACACCAAGGGCAGCACTAGTCTGTGGCTTATTTAGCCTTTTTGTCCGCCAAGAAGGTTGGCCTCCACTATTAATGGATCTATCATCCATAAATGTGTCTAGTCCCTTCCTTAACTGGGCTATACTATCTACCCCTATAGCCTCCTGTAGTAATGAGTTCCACAACTTAAATCTGTACTACATGAGAAAAGTTTCTCTTGTGAGGTATAAACCTCTCTCCTTCTAATTTTAGTGGTTGCCCATTCATTCTAGTATTCTGGGACTTGATGAATAACAGTTCCCTATTCACTTTGTCCACACACTTCGTGATTTTATAGACCCCCTATCACATCCCTGCTTCAGCCTTCTCCTTTCCAAGCAGAAGAGTCCTAGCCTTTTTAATTTCTACTGGTATGGCAACTGCTCCATACACTTGATCTCATTTCCCTTTTCTGTACCTTCTCTAATTCTACTACATCCATTTAACATGTGGAGACAAGAACTACACACAGTATTCAAGAGATGGCACACCATAGATTTGTATGACATTATATTTTCCATTTTGTTTTCAATTCCATTTTTAATGATGCCCAACAATTTATTATGTTTTTTGATCACTACTGCATACTGAACTATGCAATTTGGTATTTAAAAAAAAAATAAGACTATCATCTCCAGAGAATACTTATAATTTCCAAGTTTGGTTGTCTGTCTCAAGAGATACAATATGAAAGATATGTAATGGGATGACTAATTGTAATTCCCATTTGTTTTTTTCAAACAGAAAAATCTAGCAACCGCCAATGTATATGCTCTTTTGAGATGCTTAGTTGAAGACCTTATTTTTCTCAGTCCAACATAAATATTAATTACGTGCACTTTGGCAAAAAGAACAATTATGCAAGATCATAAAGGCAACATATGGTTAAACAGATCAAAGATATTCAATTTCTATGAAGAGATAAAATGCTGATACTGCAAACAGACAATTGTTTATATCTGTGTCACCCTGCAAAAGTGCAGGGCCAAATAAAATTATTACATTTCAGAATCAACATTATTAAAACTGAGGCTTAACAGAAACAGTGTACATAAGAAAAAAATTGCTTCCTACAGGAAAAAAAATAAACTATATACACTATATACTATAACTAGAAAGCGTAAGCTTTGCTAACAGACCACTTCATATGCATGCTGGTTGGAAAAAAGACAAACCCTAAGGGATGTATGTTGAAACTGAAATATGACAGCTCATATCTGTAAGTTTGAGCCCAAGATACGTACATCAAGATAAGCATCATTTTGGTCACCAGATGGGGCATACTTTAGCATACCAGATATCAATAAACTTCAGGATGGTAAATACAAGCTCAAATATTTAACTACTAGCTTAACT
Organism: Gavialis gangeticus; assembly: GCF_001723915.1. NCBI lineage: Eukaryota > Metazoa > Chordata > Crocodylia > Gavialidae > Gavialis > Gavialis gangeticus. Next base: position 50,342,725 of record NW_017729004.1, on the reverse strand, counting down.
CTACAAATAACATAAGTTTTTAATATTTTTTTAAAAAAAATCTACCTTTGGGTAAATTTCAGATAAGGTGTGTAATCTATTACAGCTGGAAAGTTGCCATCCAGTCCCTCTCCCTTCAAGCAGAAACTGATAAAATAGAGAACCATGTTATACAAGCTGAAATCTTACCAGCATACATACTTGATTTCCTTCATCAACAAAATATATCAGAAAAAAGAATGACTGAAAAATAGTTTTCAGTAACTGACCATCAACATATATGCAGAGTCTATATTGTTAATACTAAGAAAATTAAAAGTTTTGGCCTCCATTTTAGGATGTTACAATTTTTATGCATATTGGCATTCTGAGTAGAAATACAATTTGGTACTTTTTCCAAGGACAAAGGGCACTGTAGTCTTAGTTTGCTTTTTCTTAAGGACTTTAAACAGCTATTACTCATCAAGAACTGAGCAAAAGTTATCACGCACACAATTCAATCTACGTATTATTGCATTTTCCACACTTTAAAATCATTTGATTGTAGTAATTTCCAACATGGCTGAGCCCGTGTAATATGAATTAAAATAACAAGTTCTTTGGGGCAGGGATTATCTGTCTAGATTATTACAAATTCTTACAGATGTGCTTAACTTGATTGTAATGGAAGTTACATATACACTTACTTCAATGAACATAAGCAAATGGCTGCAAGTTTGAGGCCTAAGAGGCCAGACAAAGGGGCAAACATAGTAAACATACAAGGCAAGTAATCAAGGCAACTGACACACCTTATTACTTTAAACACACACACACACACTTACTGCTGCTATGAGGAGAGAGAAGACCCTGGCAGGCATTACACTTAAGATGTGATTAACTAGTTAAACATACCTTAAGTAGTAACCCAACCACACGTGCAGTTAATGACCCAATAAAACAGGGAATAAGCCACACAGTTATACAAAATGTGTAATAACTTTGTGACTGGTTCCCTTCGCACCTTAAATTGGAAGTGTACTGAGGCTCCCAGCCTCAGAGATGTCCCTGAGGTTGGGAGCTGCAGTTAGCTGACTGGGGCTCCCAGTCTTGAGGGCGCACCAAACGACTCCAGTGCAGTCTCAAGGTAGGTCTGATCAGCCGACAGGCCCGCTACTTGCTGGTGCAGGGGGAGCCTAGGATCATGATCCTAAGCTCTCCCTGCATTGGCAATACAGAGCAATTGGGATCTGAGCCCCTACACATATAGCATGGCAGGAGGCACAGTTGTTCCCTGTCAAGAATACAATGCAGTCTGTGGATGATTTCTTGTTCTGCAATTTCATATTCAAGCTGCTTTTTAAAACATTTTTGTTTAAAGGACACATTTTCTGAGGTAAATGACAAAATGTTCATGGAGAGTGAAGTGTTCTGCCATGGGCTTTTGTGTATTTCTGGAACTTATGTTAATTGGTGTCCACTCCTTCTTTTACCTTGTTTGGCCAATGTAGACAATCAAGGTGAACCATACACAGGCTATGGAGTGCAGGATATTGGTGAAGGGGCAGGTGAATGAACTCTGGATATTATCATTTGTGTTACTTGGTTCAGTGATTCAGTGGTGATTGGTTCCAGTTATTCTAAGTAGGTTCCTCACCATCCTGGAAGGGGACCAGACTCTGCTTTAAATATAATGAGCAGGGAGTTTCAAGGCCCATACATCTCACACCTGGAAGACGATTAAGTCAAGTGACATCTTCCAGGAAAACAAAGCCAAAAATAAGGGAACATCTAATTAGTACACATGCCAAAGTAGTAAAATAGGGTAAACCTAAAACGATATCTGTATGGTAATTGTTTTTCTTATGTGATCATTAGAATCCAATTGGTTTTTATAGTTATTCTATGTATAATAAAAGATGTAACCTTCTATCGCACTTCAAGCTTGTAAACCACTGTGCACTTGCCCTCTGCCAGGGACAAAGCCAAACCATGTGGAGCCAGGGCCTTGCCAACCCAACCACTCGCAACAGATGTGTCTAAGGGCTGAGAGCTTTAAGTGACAATCCTGTTGTCCTTAGCATCGAATTGCTACAATATCAAACCTGAGATCTGACCTTGGCTCTCTTGATCTGAGTGGCTACAGGGAACCCTGTTCTAGAGTCCCAAAGTAGGCATCTGCTAATCAGAAGGTAGTTGTAATGCAATTTGCTACAGACAATGGATTTACATTATGATCATTAGGATGAAGTCTGGTGGCGTGGAGATAGGTGTAGCAGTCAGTCAGTTTCCAATGAAATGGAAACCGTTTATGTGATCATTGCAAAGTTTCACAGAGATGTTCAAGAAATGAGTGTGACGGATGGAGTATTCAAGGTTTGACAGAGGAGTGAAAATTGTTAAAGTCCTGGTACAGTTTCACTGGAGATCCTTCCCACTGTATCTACACATTAAAGATGTCATTAGTGTACCTTTCAAATACCAGTGGTATGATGGGGCATCTGTGGAGGAGGTAGATTTCAAGGTCTGTTATAAATATGTTGATGTACTAATAAAATATCCATGTACCCAGGGCAGTACAAAGTTTTTGAAGATCTAGGGACTTGCCATAGCTGAAATAGTGCATGGGACAAAGCAAGAATCTGAAGGAAATGGAAGCAGTGTCATCATAGCAGATAATGTAATCCATCTTCATGGGGAGACTTTGGTGTACAGTGATGAGATGACCTTGATGGCTAACAGAGTTTGGTGGAAGTCTGTCAATGGAATCTGGTTTCCTGAGAAAATCTATGGTATCTGGCAGCTCCAGTGGTATACGGAAATAGGAGAGAGTCAACACAGCTAGGCATTTCTTCTGTGACTGTGCCAATGCCAGAGACAATGGGGCATTGTAGGTTGCCTGGCTTGTGGATCTTCTTGTCTGGTCTGAGTTCCTGGGAGTTAGAAGCATACATTTTCTCTTGCATTTCCAGAAATAGCCTGCAAGGGAGTATATCATTCCCTCGGATATTGTTCCCTGAGGTCTTTTGTCAGTGAAAAGTGGTTTTAGGAAAAGACTGGGATGGAAATCCTCCACAACACAGCATTCACCTTAAGGTTATTGTTCTTCATGTGGAAGAGGAGGAGAGTGTGTAGAAGTCATACAAAACTACTGGTTGATGGGACAAGTTTCTAAAACCGTATACAAATATTTGAAAATGCAAACCTATGTAGTGTGTGTACGTGTGTGTGTGTACATATGTACACATGCCCCATTATAAACCCAAACTTACAGACTACCCTGCTATTTTAAGGTTCTCTCCTTAATTTGAACAAAGTTAAATAAAAAGAATTATTATAGAAATAAGACAACTTTCATCACACTAATAAGTGGCATAACATTTCAGAACCAAATAATTTTAAATAAAAGCAGTTAGAATTACACAGAATATTTGCTGTATGATCAAGTACTTGTCAAATAACTTAAGTACCTGAAATCAATAGCATTGAGTCCCAGCAACATGCCAGCAAGCATATTTGCTTCTTCACCCAAGACAATCGCTCCATCCTCATAAAATCTCCTGTAAAAGAAAGATTTCAGCTTAAACCCATGCCTTTTAGTGAACACCAATCTGTATTCTACGTAACGATTTAGTTATTAAATCATTCAACCTATAAACACTAAAATCCTATTTTTGGTTTAGGTTTCTTTAAAGTGTACCTGAAGATTATTTAAAGACATAGTATTCACATTTCACTTTCAATAGCTGACTATATTATGTTTTTATTTATGTTTTGTGCAAACTGACTATGTAAAATACTTTATACAATGCAGTTCAGACAGAATAGTCATAGAAGCTCTGGTTGCTTGAATGGTATCCACTTTTTATTTCTAATAAATCAAAGTTTAAGATCTCCACAAAGCAACAAATTCAAAAGGGAAAAAATTGTGTTCCGTAATGAAAAAGTTTTACATAAAAAAAATGAGATAACAGTAAACAAGGTAACTATATACATACTACTGAATGCATTAAGGATTTATATCACTGCCTCAAGAAATAGTGATAAAAAGGATGGAAAAATGAGCAGGGAAAGAACAAATCTAACATATTCCACAGATTCTTCCTGGTAGTGCTACCACCAAGCCAGTTAGCCCATATTCTTGTGTTTGTATTTAACTATTCCAAGCAAAGTAGAACATCTCCAGAGAAGACGGTGAGAGACTCACCAGACACTCGTGTATAACCTACTTCTGAGAATATTCTC
>NW_017729004.1:50332221-50333522 GCF_001723915.1 Gavialis gangeticus | reverse complement strand
CATATTCCTTATGAAATTAAAAATTTACATCAGGTATACCGAACGAACAAGTTCCACTCTAAAATGCTATTTTTGGCATTTTTCTTTGAGTAGACTGTATAAGTTTTATTATAAAGTTTCAAACATACTGCATAGATTTCATAGACATTAGGGCTGGAAGGGACCTTGGAAAATCATCGAGTCCAGCCCCCCGTCAAAAGGGCAGGAGGTCAGCTGGGGTCACAGGATCCCAGCAAGATAAGCATCCAATTTACTCTTGAAGGTGTTCAATGTAGGTGCTTCAACCACCTCCGATGGCAGGCTGTTCCAGACCTTGGGGGCTCAGACAATGAAAAAATTCTTCCTTATGTCCAGCCTAAAGTGGTCTTGCAAAAGTTTATAACCGTTTGACCTCGTCATCCCTTGGGGCGCTCTGGTGAACAAACATTCACCCAGATACTGGTGGTCATCCCTAGTAAACTTATAGGTGGCCATCAGATCGCCCCTGAGCCTGCGCTTTTCCAGGCTAAAGAGCCCCATGGCTCTCAGCCTGTCGTTGTAAGGTCTGCTTTCCTGATCTCCGATCATGTGCGTGGCTCTTCTCTGGACTCTCTCAAGCTTCTCCACATCCTTTTTGAATCATGGAACCCAAAACTGGATGCAGTACTCCAGCTGCAGCCTCACCAAGGCCGAGTACAAGGGGAGAATGATGTCCCGGGATAAGCTTGAGAAGCATCTATGGATGCAAGCCGGCGTTTTGCTCGCTTTACTAGCCGCAGCATCGCATTGGAGGCTCATGTTCATCTTGTGGTCAATGATGACCCCCAAGTCTCTTTCTTCTGTAGTACTAGCCAGCGTAGCACTGCTGCTGCAGAGGGTGCTGCAGGTTTTCCTCCCAAGGTGCAGAACCTTGCATTTTTCAGTATTAAACACCATCAGGTTCTCATCCGACCATCTGCTGAGCCTGTCCAGGTCAGCCTGGATCGCCCTCCTGTCTTCTGGTGTGGATGCTTTGCCCCAAAGTTTGGTGTCATCGGCAAACTTGGCCAGTCTGCTTCTAACTCCAATATCACATCATTAATGAAGATGTTGAACAATATGGGTCCAAGGACAGAGCCTCTGAGGACCCTACTGGTCACAGGGTACCATGACAATCGACTTCCGTCAATTACTACCCTCTAGGTCCGACCAGAGCCAATTTCCCAGCCAGTGAATCATGGTGGACCCAAGGCCACAATTGGCCAGTTTTGCCAAGAGGTGATCATGGGATACCAGATTGAAGGCTTTTTTGAAGTCAAGATATATGACATCAATCTCTTCTC
>NW_017729004.1:50320793-50332010 GCF_001723915.1 Gavialis gangeticus | reverse complement strand
CCAGTGTTGCCTTTGCTTTTCCTCCGGCTCCCCACATATCTGAAAAAGGACTTTTTATTGTCCTTGATGCTTGAAACTAGTTGGAGTTCAGTTGCAGCCTTGGCTTTCCTGGCTTGCTCCCTGCAGGACCGGACCAGTGCAGAATATTCCTCCTTGGAGGTGAATCCCATCCTCCATCCTTTGTAGGCCTTTCTTTTTAGCCTCAGGAGGTCCGTTAGATCCCTGGAGAGCCAGGGGGGCTGCTGTGCCCTCTTGCTGCCTTTCCTCCAAGATGGAACAGAATTAGCTTGTGCATTGAGGATTGCTACTTTGAGGAGCAACCACTCTTCCTGAACTCCCATCCCCTAGTGGTCCCTTAGAGCCTCACTGACAAGCCTCCGGAGCTTGTCAAAGTTGGCTTTCCTGAGGTCAAGGACTTCCATGTTGCTGACTGACTTGCCAGCTTTACGGCGGATGGTGAAGGTGATCAGCTCATAGTTGCTGTCACCCAGCTTCCCATCAATCACTAGGTCACCGATTAGGTCATCCCCAGTAGCCAGTACCAGGTCGAGCAGCGCTTTACCTCTCATTGGCCCACATGAACCACTTTAACTGGTATAGAGTACATGTTGCAAAGAAAAAAAGCTAGATTCTGTTTTCTCTAATTATTATTTTAAAATTTCAAGTTTAAAATTGCCTGATAGAGATGTTTTTATTATAATTTTCTACTATGAAAGGTACATTGGCCAAAGTTTTCATGTGTGTGCTTTCCACCCCAATCCAGGTAAACAAAGTAGTTAATCCATTGAAGGCCATCATGATTATAAAAACTAGTTTCGTTTATGAGATAAGAATCCATCATCCCTGTGCAGACCGCAATCCTGTGTGGATTATTAATCTACAATCCAACCATGATTTCTTGCACCAAATTTTTGCATCCAAGTTGGTTTTGAAAATGTTTAAAAACAGCTACTCTGAAGTTATAGATTCATAGATGCTAGGGTCAAAAGGGACCTCAACAGATCGAGTCCAGCCCCCTACCTAAGCAGGAAAGAGTGCTGGGGTCAGATGGCCCCAGCCAGATGCCTATCCAGCCTTCTCTTAAAGACTCCCCCGAAGTAGGGGAGAGCACCACCTCCTCTGGAAGCCCATTCCAAATTTTGGCTACCCTTACCATGAAGAAGTTTTTCCTGATATCTAGCCTAAATCTGCTCTCTGTCCGTTTGTGACCATTGTTCCTTGTTACCCCAAGAGGCGCCATGGTGAACAGAGCATCTCTGATCTCCTGCTGCATTCCCCTAAAGAATGTGTAGGCAGCCACAAGATCACCTCTCAGCCTTCTCTTGCGGAGAGTGAAGAAGTACAGGTCCCTCAGTCTCTCCTCACGGGGCTTGTCCTGTAAGTCGCTAACCATATGAGTGGCTCTCCTTTGGACCCTCTTGAGTTTATCAACATCCTTCTTGAAGTACGGTGCCCAAAACTGGACGCAGTACTCCAACTGCGGTCTGACCACCGTCACATAGAGGGGATGTATCACCTCCTTGGTTCTATTAGTTATGCATCTGCTGATGCATGATAAAGTGCGATTAGCTTTCCTGATGATTTTGTCACACTGACAACTCATGTTCATCTTGGAGTCCACTATGACTCTGAGATCCCCTTCCGCTTCTGTGCTGCTGAGAGGGTCACTTACCAGCCAGTAGGTGTGCTGGATATTTTTGCGCTCTAGGTGATTGTGGTCTCTGTTGATGAGGGGGCACAGTTGGCATTGGGGTCTGGAACAAGGCCTGATGCCTTGGGAAAAACTGGAGTTATGTAATCTGTTGCTGGAGAGAGACTGCTTGAAATTGGGGGACTGCCTATAAACCAGAACAGGCTCATCCCCGTGGCTATCTTGAGATGATCATCATTCTCCTTGAGAGGCTGGATGTCATTAATAATGTGTCCAAGGTGTTCAAGCTGAAAAGATTTTGTTCTTTTTGTGACAGGGTTGCTATTGTAACAGATTGGGGTGAGGGCTGAGTATGTCTCTCGATTCAAGTGCTATGAATTGTGGATTGGAAGTGTAGAAATCCCTGTTCACTTTCGTAAATGTGTGCATCCTGGTAAGTAAGATCAGAGCAAATCTGGTTGCAATGAAGAGCGTAGCTGTGTAGATGTTGGATCTAGTGCTGTGCTTAGACATGTGGTAACGTGGAAGTAGCTGTAGAAGTTGGTTAATTCACAATACAATATGGTGGTCATGTGGTAAGTGCAAAGTTTCACAAAGGTGTCCAAGACATGAATATGTTGGGTGGAGTATTCCAGAGTCAGTTTAATGGAGGAGTGAAAGTTGTTCAAGTCCTGGTGGAATCTGTCTAGAGAGTCCTTCTCATATGTCCACACAAGTGTCCCTTAGGTATACCAGAAGAAACAAAGGGCAGCAGCAGAAGTGAACTTCAAGGTCTGTCATAAATATATTGGCATATCGGGGGCCATGCATATGGCTGTGGCAGTACCATTTGTTTGTAGGTATAGGAGTGAAACCTGAAATAGATGTGCATGAGGACAATGAGAAAGTTTGATTGAAACAGAAGTGGTGTCATTGTCATGGAAAACATGTCTTATGGCTTGTAATCTGTCTGGGTGGGGAGGGGAGGGAAGGAAGTATGCTATGATGGTATAGAGGAGTGACATTCATGATGGCTAATAGGGTGTTTACTAGAAGCTTGTCAATGCAAATCTAGTTTCTTGAAAAAAAATCAGTGGTGTCCTTCAAATAGCCCCTGCTCTAGTGACATATGGGAATAGGGCAGAGTCACTGTAGCCAAATACTCCCTCTATGATGGTACCAATGCCAGAGGCAATGGAGCATCCGGGTGCTATGTTTGTAGACCTTGGATAACAAGAAAGGAAATGCCTGGTCTGAGTTCCCAGGAGCTGGAAGCATAAATTATATCCTGTGTTACCAGAACTAGAGTCTTTCAGAGGTAGTATAGTCTCTCCTCTGATTGTCAGACCCTCCTTGGAAATGTAACAAGGAACCTGATGAAAATCCTTGAAAGACTGAGAGGTATAGAAGTCAAGCTGTTAAAAATTCCCTCTATTCAGTATTGCCTTAATCAAGGTGCAGCTTCCCAAGTAACTTGACAGTTGATAAGATAGTTACGGGAACAACAGAGCAGATTAGAATGATAATACACTGATACCCAAGAGGAAGGAATAATATCCAGCTATGTTTATACATATACCAGTCTATGATGAAGAATGCATATGTAAAGATGCACTGTTTGACCAACCATCAGGCAGTGAATAAAGGCTATTTGGTTTCTTTTATTCACTAGTGAACCTGCAGCAGTGGGACTAGTATAAGTGTCCCTGGAAGCTGAAACAATTTCTCTCTACAAAAATGTAATTTACACAATTTCAAACAAAGCTTCAACAGCTTTTATAATCAGAGGGGGACACAGAAGTTTCGAATTATGGCAAATGCTAACAAACAAATATCAGTCTCTAGATTAGTATGCAAGCACAGAACTATTTATTGCTTATGATTTTTGATTAAATGGAAAGTTCATTCCCAGACCCAAATCCCTTGCTGAAGCAACATTTTAAAGTTTTAGCATAAAAAAAAAGTAAAACATTAGAACACCTGGTTGTTTTGAAGTCTCTCAGAGCTGTAGAAATGTATTCAGACAAATGTTTTTCCATAAGTGCTACTCTGATCCAGGCTCTGCCCTAAGAGGAAGAACAAATAACATTAAAAATCTTAAACTAAGTAAAATGAAGCACTTTTCAGTTTTCATTTGTATTTCTGGAAAGCAGATCCATACAGCTGGAGGAGAAAAGCCATTAACAATATAAATGTGTTGCCTACTACAGTGATAAGGAGAGAAAAAAAGTAGAGAACGTGTTTGTGTCATTTTACAGGGGCCCTGAAATAAGAACTGTGAATCAAGAATCTTTACTTTTACATGTGATATGCCTGCAGATACAGGCATACAGAGCAAGAGAGGGGCCTACATATTACTTAGACTAAAGATTCTTAGTTCACAATTCTTAGTTGAATGCTCTTGTAAGACAACACAAACATATTTTCTACTCTTAATCTTTATAGATAGTGTATGTCACAGAAGTGTTTAAATCTGACTTAGTGCAAACAGATTTGAAAATTCTGTAGACTCTCCACGTATTGTAGTGCACCTTTCCAACACTATTATATTCCACCTCAGCTTGTTAACATATTGGTATTTTTACCTATATTTAAAATCTAATATGGGACTGCCCACGTATAAAACCATTAATAATTTTTATTTTTCATAAATAGCTAGAAATACAGCCCATACATTTTCTAATTAAAAATTAAAACTCATAATTCACTGCTACCAGCCAAGTATATATCAAAACACATGCCCCTAACCCGCATTAATGAATTAGAAAGTGCACAGTTTAGATCACACATCAAGATTCTTAATACGGTGGCAAAGTAGAGTTGGAAGTAATATGTGAATCATTACAGTTGTCAACAATCTCTGATTTCATACACCTCTAGAAAGAGTTGAAAAATTTGGGCAGAGCAAGTCCTTACTTCTAGAATAAATGTGTTAAAGAACTTTGACAGACTGCTGGGCATTTGGACATGCTTTTTATAGTTAAGCAAACTAACTTAAACACTGTGTGTTTAATGCAGAGAGTCATAATTCAAAAGACACAGTATTTCAAACAGTGTATTTACAGTAATCATAATGTTACATTATTTAAGCAGACCATCATGACTTGCAACATCCAGCAAAACTATCCCCAACTTAACATGGCAAATCATCTTGTTACTAAAAATTAAAAAGTATATGCAGCTCTTTGCCCCATGACAAAATTTCTAGCAAAAATGCTAGATCAGATTATAGTCCATTATCTCAATTTATATGAGCTGCGTTTATTAAGGATAATAAAATATTAAATCACGCTTGTGGAAAAAAATCAAGAGAAAGATACATTTTTGTTGTCATTTGATGTAGATAAATATATTGATGGAATACAGCAGAACTTTGTTTGAAGTCTTGTCCAATATGAACATTTGCCGTTAGTCACTTAAGTGTCTGTTTTTTATACCAGCCAAAAAAGGAGCCATGCAAGTTAAATGTCCCTCATCTAAATTAAACAGGAAAACTAGACAGGAGTGTGAATTGTCATTTTTATTTTTCACAATATCCCAGGAGCCTTTTGCATAAATAAGGCATAAATAATTTAAAAGTCACAGGAGTAAAAATTTGCCAGACCATATCAAAAAGCTGTCATTAGCATAAGGGCTATATTTTTATCCAATCCAAACATTCCCTTAAATAAACATTTAAGGAAATCCAAGAATTCAGAAAACACTTAGCTTTAAGATACATTATGCCATGCTTCAAACACTACCAATAAGTTTTCCAGACTTCAAGAAGTCAATCCTCCAGAAAATATTTATGTATACATAAGCAACAGATTCTATAAAATTCTGATGCATCTGCATCTCAAACAACCTAGAGAAGCTGTGCAGTTTAAAATGTCAAACTACTATACTGAGGGGGGGGCGGGGAAGAGAAGGAAGAAGAGAAGAATAAGGCAGAGAACCAATAAGGATCCTTGCTCTCATGTGCTGAGCTGTCTATGGGTACCCCTTCAGAGGCATGAAAGGCTCCAGCCAGGGGGGTGGATGACACTGCTCCTGTATGTGTTCATAGCCATTTTGATGCATCCCAGAGGCTCAGGAGCTGCATGGACCTGAAGCACTCCAAACTTGAAGGCTGCTAATTGGACCAGGATTTGGAGTACTTCAAATGTATGTTTGTTTGTCCATACCCAGAGATAAAAACGCCACCATTTAAAAAACACAGAAAATGTTTTTATATGAAATTCAGAAAAGAATTTATACAGAATATTGACCAGGACTCAGCATAGTTAAATTGCAAAGACTCATTTAACACAGTACACTGTTCCAAACATTATAAGCCCCATTAAAACAGCCATTCCAAATCAACAGTGGTTTCTGGGGTATTTTAATGCAGTCCAAGCAGCAACTCTTTACTAAATAAGAAATATGGTTATTGTGTAAATATGCTAGGTTATCATGAATTAATAAGTCATACTCTCAAAAAATTTACTCACTTTATTTATGAAAGGTTATTGCAAAACTTTGGGATAGAACAGGGGTTTTTTTCCTTCCACCAGTGACAACCACTGTGAAAACTATTTTGATTCAAATAAAGCAGTGCGTTTTCAAGACCAGAAAAGTTGAGCAATGCAAGCATTTGGCGTGCTATTCCAAGAACATTTTCCAGTTTATTTAACAATCAAATCTAAACTTTACTTAGTTCACTTGCCTATTAGATTACTCCTTCAAAATCAGATATAACATTTTTCATCTTTTCCAGAAAATCAGTTTTACAGAAAAAGCTAAACTTTGATAGAAACAATGACTTGTGGTTATTTAGGAAACAACCAATATAACAGCAGTTCATACGTATTTTTGCATACAGTTTCCTGAAGTGTCCATTGTAGAGGAATGCATGGAAAAGAGGGCTTACAACTGCCTGTAGCACAATGAATGGAGGATATGTTACTTTACACCAGTCAGCTTAAAAACACATGTATACTGAACACCAATACATATTGGTGAAAATATGGTGAGATTTTATAGAAAATATACTGGACAAATGCAATCATATATTGCTAGGATGGTATTGATAACCAGGTTTTATAAATTGCTGGACACATATTACTTAACGATCCTTTGGCAACTCAAGATTTCATGGCAGAAATGATCAAAGAATGTGTCACATATTTGCTTTTGAACTTGCTAAAAATTACTGATGAATGGAAAACCAGACATGGTCCAAAACACAAGGAATGGTTCCAAAAAATATATGGGCAGTTGTTAATGAATAAATTATATATCCATTAAAGAGACAGTAGATATTTGGTTATCATTTACTCAAAGTATATTAGTCTGAACATAAAACCGCACAAATATCCCATTTTAATATTAATCACAGCAGGTATGATTCACTCCATTTATAAAAATCATGCATGCTACATAGTATAAAGAGGATCATCCTTACGTAACAGGATAAAATCCTGTTCAATAGAGAGATTTGAGGATTATCGTACTTAATTTTTTAAACAAAGAACCAAGCTCACTGTTGTACCATTTTATTTGTGATATTTACATAGAGATGGTTTATAAGTCTGGCAATACTTCTTAAATATATAGTTATTTTAAAAGTTGTAAAGGATTTTAGAGGATAAACCTATTAATACCTTCTGGAATATAAAATAAAACCCATACCATACATCCAGTAAATATTGTAATATACAATATATTCAACATTTTTCTTTCTTACCTTGGCTCTAGAAGAACTGACATTCTCCATATTCTCAATGCTGCAGATGCAATTGTGTGATACCTTACGGCATGCAACTCGAATATAGTCCCAGAAGCTACGAGGGCTTTCATAACCAAACCAGGTGATATGCCCTTAATACACAAAACAACAGGCAAAATATGAATTGCTAGATGTAATGAAAACAATTAGAACATTATTTTGAACACATCCTAAGTTTGATCTACACTACTGCACTGACACCCAAGAAACTATATAATGCGTTATGATAAAAAGTGACCTGTACTAATACAGTGTAGCCTATTCTGAAACCACAGTATAGATAAAAATACTTAATGTTAAAAAAAGATGTCTTGCAATAGTACAGAGAACTTATAATAGGAGTCAAGAGTCCCAAGTAAAGTAAGAACTGCACAAACTCACGGAAACTCCAAGATCTTTGTGGACTATGGGCAGATGCCAGGTATGTGACTAGAGAGAAGAATCAAAACCAGAAAAAGACGACATACAACAAGGTGTGATTTTTAAAAACATGAAAACGTATGCCAGTTCATGCTACAGTAGAAATGCCTCTAGACCTAGCAGTAATGGAGCTTGGGGCCTTGCAGGTTGATTTCCAATGGAAAAGAAATAGATGTGGAGCGATGCATTTTCTTATTAAATCTTTTTTACATTATATATGGATAGACACCCACCTAAGAACAGACTTCACAGGATCATAGGAAAAGGTAGGGCTAAAAGGAACCTTACAGACTATCTAGGTGAGCTCCCTGCTCATGGCAAGATCACCCTTGACTAAACTATCCCGATCAAATCTCTCTCCAACATGCTCTTGAAAATTTCAAGTGATGGAGCTTCTATAGGTACTCTGTTCCAAATGCCTGACCACCTTCCAAGTCAGAAAGTTCTTCCTAACCCCCAACCTAAATTTCTTCTACCTCAGCTTGAGGCCATTGCTCCTAGTTCTGTGCCCTACAGCTGCAAAGAAAAGCCAATCTTTATCTGCTATATAAACTGTCCTTCGGGTATTTGAAGACTTATCAAATCCCCCCTCAGTCTTCTCTTTTCCACACTAAATAACACTAGCTTTTCAGCCTTTCCTCATAAATTATGCATCCTATACTTCTAATCATTTTTGTGGCTCTGTGTTGGACTCTTTCCCATTTATCCATATCCTTGAAGTGTGCAGCCCAAAACTGGACACAGTACTCCAAGTAAATCCTCATGAGTGCTGTCCAATTTATCCAGATCATTCTAGATCCCAGCCCTACCCTCCAGAGGTTTGCAACTCTACCCAAATTAGAGTCATTCTCAAATTTGCCATGCGTGTACTCAATCCCAAATCATTACTAATGACATTAAACACACCCCTGGGGAACTCCAACAGAGACCTCCATCCAACTAGCCATTGATGACTACTCACTTAACACAATGACCCAATCATTTATTTACCTTAATTCTGTCTAGTCCGTACTTCCTTAGCCTGTTAATGAGAATGTCAGAGGAGACTGTGTAAAGGCATGTCACATCTAATGCTCCCTCTCTATCTACAGAGCCCATCAACTTATCATAGAAAGAAATCAGGTTGTTAAGGTATGATATTTTTCTTTGTGAATCCATGTTGGTTGCTCCTGATCATCTTGTTTTCCTCTAAGTGGTTCACAATGGATTTGTTCAGGACCTGGTCTATGACCTTTCTAGGTATCGAGTTCTGACTGGTATGTAACGCCCCGCATCCTCCTTCATCCCCTTCTTAAAGATGGGCACTACATTTGCTCTTTTCCAATCATCCAGGAACTCACTTGACCTTTGCAAGTTGTCAAGGAGAATAGCCAATGGCTCCAATATTGCCTCATTGAAGCCTTTAGTACACTACGGTGCATCCCATACAGCCCTTCTCATTTCAAAGTGTCCACCTTCTTCAAGTAATCCCTAACTTGGTCTTCTACTCTAGGTTATGTGTTTCCTTTCCTATCTTTGCTGTCAATTACACACATCTGGTAGCTGACCTTATTTGTGAAAAGTGAAGTGAAAAAAATGGCATTCAATATTTCAGTTTTGTCTGCAATATCCCTAATTAGATTCTGTATTCTGTAAAGGACATATGGTTTCTCAGGTTTCTCTCATACTTTTGACATACTTACAGAATCCCTTTTTATTGCCTATGTCCATTGCCAGTTCCATCTGAAATTGTACCTTGCCCTTCCTAATTTTTTCCCTATACTCCCATATTTTATTTATACCCCTCCCTAGTACAATAACCAAGTTTCCACTTTTTGAAGGCTCTTTTTTGAGGTTTAACTCACTTAAGAGACTTCTTTTGATCCAAACTGGCTTTCTGTTGCTGTTCTGTCATATTGAGATAGCAACTGGGTGATTTTTCTTCTAAAGTTTTGGCCAGGTCTATTGCCCATTCTTTCACAAAAGCATACAGGTGTGGATCTGGGATCATTATTGATGTCTGAACAAGATTAAAGAAAACGGTTGCTTATTTCACAAGATTCATAATGAATCATGGCATCAATTCTAAGCAGTCTATGAATAGGGGAATAATAAAACTGATTAATTTTAGATAACTGGATCCCCTCACGTTTCTGCATGGTATGGTATGCCTACCAAGACATACTGGAAGGTTCAGCAAATGTGCTATGCAAACAGCTTCTGAAATATCAAAGTAATTTGTACTCCCTTTTTTTATTTTAGTGATAGTCACTGTTTCACTTAGCCATCCATCCACTGCAGGTACAAAATTATTTTTGCTCTTCAGTATAGGAGGTAGGACACCAAAATATTTTCATGGTAATAGTTTCACTTTTGACTGAAGTGAAACTGGAATGCACTTCTGAGCTTAACCAGACCTGTTGGTGTGTAAATATTGGAATAACTAAATGTTGGGCTCTAATAATATCACCTGCTCTTGTTGAATTTAGGTTATGATTCAAATTAGAACGAACTGCCCTACTAAATATACCACTTTGAAAATGTGGGGCAGAAACAACACCTTTTTTAAAATGTTTGCTAGAAGTAGATGACAGTTTAGACTATTTCTAGATTTCTGTCATATGACATGGAATACAAAATTGAACATTCTGTCAACAAGAACCTACTGTGTTTAAGAATATATGCCATATTTACTCAATTCCAAGATGAATCCCCTCCCCCCATTTAACAAGGGGAAAAGAGATCCTCATCTTGGAATCATGTATGAGGCGCAGTGGGAGGCAGGCAGCTACTGCAGCTCTGGTTCCAGCTCCAATCCTGGGTCAGGGTCAGAGCCACAGCTGCTGCCACTTCTGCACCCCTTCTGTTCCTCTGCACCCTTGAGCCCTTTTCACATTTAGCAACTTCTAATTCATGTAATTAAATAAAAATATAGGAACACTTAGCAAAGTATTATGTAATCGTAACAGTAAAAAACAAAGAACAACATAAGAAAAAACGCATTTATAAAAATAACACTAACATATACAAAATGTCTACTTTTTCTGCTGACACCTTTAACTCTGCAAAGAAAATGAACTGCCGCTCTTTAGACAGATTCATCTTTCCTCCAAGTTCTTGACTTCAGAGATCACAATTCTCAACCACCACTCCAGGAATTCTGCTTTAGACTCCAAGCTTTCCGATCTCAAACATGGAAACCAAAATTCTCTTAGTATCTCAGTAATATATCCACTGAACTTGTCAGGCAGTTGGAAGGGGACAATAAGAACAAATATTCTGTCAGCAAATTCTGCAAAACCTTTCAAATCCATTTTTTCCTACAATCTAAAGCCTTACCTTCATTCTAAAAATGATCATGGTCTTGAGCATCAGGGTTCCTGGTTTTTTCTGTTTCAAAATTGTAAATACTCTGATTAACCACTGCCCAGCCACCTCT
>NW_017729004.1:50308044-50315793 GCF_001723915.1 Gavialis gangeticus | reverse complement strand
ATCCCAAGATCCACATCTTTTCCGCAATTACAATGAAGTGGCACAATACAGGCAAGTGTCAGTTGAACGCAATGTTTCATTGACACGTTTACAATTTTAAAACAATTTCAAAGCCTACCAGTGCCTCAATCATTTAAATAAAACTAGTGAATTGCCCATCAAGAATGATGGGGGGGTGAGGCAGGGAATGGAGCGCTGTGCTCCACCAGCCCGCATGGCTGCTGCCTCCCAGGAGCAGGAGGGGAAGTTTGCACATGGCCAGCCCCACATTGCCACCCTTCCCTCCCCCACCCCCCAGGTCTGTCTGTCTGTGGAGCACTCTGATTGGTTGTTTCAGTAAGCATTGCGATTGGCTGCTGAGACTACCAATCAGAGTGCTCCCAGATAATTAAAGCCCCTCTCGCTCGCTCAGTAAGCAGGACTGGATTTTAACAACAGCAATAGCACCGGAAACTTCACCCAGTCTCAATCCATGTACTTTTATTCTCCTAATCCTATCTAAACAGGAATTTTCTTATAACAATTCTCTACAGAAAAAGGAAATAAGTAATATTGTTAACTGAAAAGGCTCACCTAATACTTTAATATGGCTGAACTATGTTTTATTATTTATTTTTCTATGTGTTACAACAAAAGGTTAAACAGATTTTAAGGGTGACTGCTTGCCACGGGGTGAAGCAGGTAAACGTCTCTATACTCAAACCCCAAACCTTGTTTAACTGCTTAATGAGTCACTCTCTTGTGCCAACACCTTTGTCTCAATTAATTGATTTATTCAACACCACCTACCTTCTGCCCGCCTTGAAACAGCCATAACACCCACTCTAATCACTAACTTGCTTTTAGTGCACTCCCACCCACACAAAAAAAGATATGGCATTCAATGCGTGTCATTCATTTCCATCACTAGAGTATACTCTTTCATCAAGCTGTGTGTTGCATAATGCATTTCCTCCTAAGATCTGAGTTATGATACATTTTTCATCTCTCAACTGGATTTCTCTTACCTTTCTTAAAAAAAATATACAGTGACTTAACTCCCCTGGATACACTCTAAACATGTTAGTGCTGTTAGAATTTTCCATTCTGCAGTACAGAATATGCAGTACACGTTGTTGCCTTTTATGACATTATTATGCTTTGGAAAATTTGGGGTAGCTCTTACTGTTTATTCAGAACCATAATGCTGGAAAGGACCTCAATGGTTATCTGGTCCAACCCACTGCACAACTGCCGCAATGCTATTCCTATATCTTCCGTCCAGTGCTTATCCAGTGTCTGGTAGAAAACCACCAGTGAAAGTAACTCTGATTTCCCGAGCCAGTTTATTCACTTCCTTACTTTCTAACAGCAAGGATTTTTTCCCTATGCTCTAAATCTGCTTTACAGTTATTTAAATCCAATGATTCATGAGTCACCCTCTGCAGCAAGGGAAAACAGTTTTTCTCCTACTTTAAGAGGCATAGCACCTTTAAGAAACTGGAAGCAATTTACATAGCCTTTCAAATATTTGAAGACTGCTATAATGTCTCTCCTTTAATCACTTTTTCTCCACATTAAACACTGCTAGATCTCTCTACCTTTCACACTGGTTAAAATTAGGGTTGTAGGATAATCACAGTTAACTTACACAAGTAACACAAAAAAGAAAACAAATTAAACACATTAATATTTTTAATCGCGTTAAATTAGGCACATCATTTTGAGCGAATGGACCAGCTCTGGACCAGTTGGAACCTTTGTGCACAGCCCCAATCATAGCTTGCCCCATGCCTGCTCCAGACTCACCTGCCCATGCTGAGAGGCAGCAGCGGCTGGACAGAAACTGCTACTAGGCACCAGGGAGGGGCGGCAGGAAGCCGCCCCTCTCCTTCACCGCTGCCAAGCCTTCCTTGCTGCAGCTGCCCAGAACCTATGCCCAGGTTGCCCTGCAGCTCCTCTCTGTTGATGTCACTGCCACCTCCAGGCCATCCACCAGGGCAGCAGTGGCAGTGCAGAGGAGCCACAGGGCAGTCCCAGCACAGGCTCTGGGCAGCTGCAGCAAGAAGGGCCAGGCAGTGGTGAGGGAGAAGGGCCGCTTTTTCTCCACGCTCAGCAGCAGCTTCTGCCTGGCTGCTGCTGCTGCTCAGCATGGGCAGGTGAGTTTGGAGGAGGCACGGGGCAGGCGAGTGTTGGGGCTGTTCTCACAGGTTCCAGATGGTCTGCTTTGGCCAGGGCAAGTTAGGAGCGAGCACAGGGTAAGACCAGGGTTAGGGCTGGGGCTGTGCACTGTTGGTGGCGTTGGGGAGGAGCCGCAGGGTGCATGGGCCCCAAGCTATTGGGCAGGAGGGTGCTGACTATTGTTTAACTGTGTGGTTAAAATTGTAATTAATTGCAACTATTTTTAATCATTTGTCAGCCCCAGTTAAAATACATTCAAAAAGGGGGAGAGAGGGGAATAAAAAGGAGTAAAAATCCTCTTGGAGCTCAAAAAAAACAAGGGGAAGGAAATGATTAAGTGAGTAACTTCATAATATATGTGTATATACAGTTTCTGCCCCATAATAGGGAATTAGGTAAAAGGACATGGTTGACAGGTTTTGTTCAAAAACAATCAAACCCAGAAAAATACAGAAAAAAAAATTCCCTGCCGTGTCAAGTTGGTAAGTACCAGTAATCACTCCAACAGTTTGTTGCAACGTGACAAACATTATATTCCTTCCTACTCTGTGAAATTTCCTCCTCCTTTGATAGCAGGTAGTAATTGTGCTACTCAAATGTCAGCCTACACACAATATTCTTCATGCAACATTTTAGAAAAAATTATGGTTATTAAAAGGTAGTTTGTGAAAAGAAGTGGATTGCCAAATCACACATCCAAATATACCTCTTAATCTTTAAAGAGTCCAGCAAACTGTATACAGTTTCCCATCCAGTAACCTAACTGAAGGCACCCTCTCCCTCCCTCCTTTTAGAGAAAACATGAAACAGATCTGTATGGAAAAGTAACAAGCCATGAATATGAGCAGAAGCAGAAATTTAGACTCTGCCACAATGCATCCCCAGAGACTATCTAGGCCAGGCTCAGTAAGTCATTTAGCATAAGGTCTCCTTGGACTTGAAGCAACCAAAAGAAAAACAGTTTCTCTAGTTGTGAATCCCTCATTATCCGAGGAAACTACAAGTCTTACAAGCTCAGAGCACCAGAAAGCAGGCCTCCGGAGGGCATCAAGGCAGAGTTGTCAGTCCCTAAACAGTCTCTACTTTTTTCACACCAAGCATCCAAAAGGTTGCCAAAGTCTTCCATCTAAAAGATTTCCCATGTAGAAAGATCTAATATAAACACCTTTCATTAACTTTTTAACAGGATCAGCTACGAGGGCTACACTGGTGAAGAAGGCAGAGTTTAGTGGAATTAAGAAAGAGAGCACACATTCTTTTGGCAGCAAAGCAGTCTCAAATACATAGAATACTTAGATTAAACAAATCCATCTAGAACAAAGTCATTCCCAACCTTCAGTTTCTTAGTTGTGCCTCCTCTTCCTTGAACATAAGCAATACAGAGTTATTAATGTACCTTTCAGTCGATGACTTAGAATCTGTTCCAGAATGGCTGCAAAATTATTAAATTCAGGGGAAGAATCATCAATAGTCTCAAAACAGGAACGATCAATCAGAGTCTTGACTGAAAACCTAAAAAAGAACAAGATAATTATCAACTTCAAAGACAGTTTTCTTCCTCCACACTGAAGGGCACAGCATATTATATAGAAAAGGGGTAATGTACACATTCATATCCCATACAGCATGTAACCAAAATAGTTCTCAACCATCTATTGTACAATGAAAAATAACCTAGAAAATACTGTTAATCATCAACTTTAATTATATACTTAAAGTTTTATAGATGTCCTGTCTACACGAAAAAAGATAGTCATATTTCTTCTTTTTTTCCCCATTACTTTGAAAGGAAGTTTGAAATTGCTTACTGAAGATGGAGACTAAGTTCTGTCACCAAAGAACACCCACGTTATGTCCTTTAGTGATCTTAGCCAGAGAGACGGCATTTTCAAAAGAATAACCAGCCTTTTCTCAAAATTCCCTTCATGGAACAAATCAACAGGCGAGACACAAAAGAATATTCCTAGAATATGATATTGACATGTATCACAGACCTGAACAAGGAATCCATCTTTTCATCTCTTAAAAAGAATATGAGCCATCTTCATTAAAGATCTCATTTTATCTCAAAAATTAATTTACTATTAAATCTTCACTCAGACAGACACATTCCCCAAGAATGGAATCTGGCGCTTCAAAAAAATGTTATTAATATAAAGCTGGAGGTAAAGGTGTACTAAATGAGGCCCTTCTCTCAAATCAAAATCACACGGACGTTCAGACACAACTGGTCAATTTTGACAGAATTTAGTTATGCCTGTACTATTCACCTTTCTCCGCCTCAACTGTGAAAGGACAGACTTTAAAACACAGAAGAGTATGAAAGCTATAAGAGTTTGTTCTTATTTCTTCTACCCCTCCAGTACAAGATCTCAGTCTCTTCTTCATTCCTCTCGTAATGCTTGCTCTTCACAGTTTTCACTTAATGCAATATGCATTATTTAACCTGGGGGTCAGCAATGTTTTTGGCAGGAGTGCCAAAATCACCCCAACCTCTACCCACACCTTGACTTGGCATGCTAGAGATGGGAAAGCTGCTAGAGTCCTGATCCTCATTGCTGGCAGTGGCTGCACACGCCTCCAGGATGACAGTGGGGGAAGGGCCATGGTTGCACTGCCTCAGCCTCTTCCCTGCCATGTGCTGCAAGCCACGTGTGAGCCCAGTGCCACCATGGAGCCAGTGCTAGGGCTCTGCATCCCGATGCAGCTATTTGCAACCTCCTGGCTGCCTTTCACAGCCAGCCCAGGCTCTGGACAGATGTAGCAGGCAGCTAGAAGGCTGCAAGCAGCTGTGCCATGCTCCACGATCCTGGCACTGGCTCCATGGTGGTGGCAGCTGCACATGTGCCTCTGGGTGGACAGTGGGGGAAGAGCCAGGGTTGTGCTGCCCCAGGCCCCTTCCTGGCACACACAGCTGCTGCATGGTGCCCAGGCTGTGGAGCCCATGCAGCAGAGCCTCCAGGCTGCTGGCAGAAGCTGCCCGGACTCCAGGTCATCTGTAGCATGCCGAGGAAAATTACCTGCTTTTTTTTTTTTTTTTGCAAGCTTGTAGAATTTGTAGTGTTTGAAGGGAAAACATAGTCAAGGTATAATCCTCCAGCAATATCAGTGCTTAAGTCCCTCCTTATCTTTTTATTAGCCATCAGTAAATAGGAAAGAACTTTCCCACTCAATTCCTTTTTAAGCCTACGTTCAGTGATTTTCACTACAACAATATTACTTTAACAGCAGCAATAAATGAATAGTTTCCTCAAAGCTATCCCACACTTATGAAGTTACAAATAAGAGATACTTCTATTTTAATTCTGGAAGAGTCATAAATACAGAAACAGTATGATGAACTGCCATAAACCCAAACAATAACTCTACCCAGGCGTCTACTTGTATATCCAATCCTCTTGCATGATCAATCCTCTGCTGCAATGTAAAATGGGAAATGAGGCTCCCAGATTCATGGGTGTATACATATATGCATATTCTATATTAATAGTTCAGAATACGTTACTACATATGCCATGCAAAATATTAATAATTATGATCTTTAACATTAACACTTTGAAATGTAGCTGTCACCTGTACCTTAAACTACAAAACAGAGACAGCAAACTCACAGGCACATATTGTTAAGGTATGGCACTAAAGACAGGTTCATTAGCAAATACAGCAATGGTACCCATAGGACGGAAAGAAAAACTGGGAGCATCCCAAAGATACTTAAAATGGAAGGCACTAGTTTTTCCTTGAAAAACTACTGAAACTCAGCAAAAAAAGAAAAGCACAATATACCTATTTTCTTGCATACTGCACCCTCCCCCTGAAAATACACACCTTGTTTTTTTGAAGGCAGAAGGGAGAGGAGTGGGGAGAGATTTTTCGGGCATCGCATCATGGCCTAGAGCTGGCTTTTCCATGAAGAAGCTGTGCCCCTGCCCTCCAGGCAGCAAGCAGACTCCATCCCTGCTTGCTTGCTGTCCTGGAGAAGGGGAGCTAAATTTGCAGCATGGCCTCTACATGCTTTTAGTAAAGCAAAATCATCTTCCCTGCTTAAGACACATACCCCAATCACAAACTGATTAGAAGGGCAGATATGCTGAATCTTTAACCAAGACATCTTTTCTACAAAGAATTCTGTTCAGGATAAAGACTGGACAGCAACCAATGCAAGAGTCCCTAAAAATAAACATAAATAAATAAGAAAATAAA
The DNA here is from genome assembly GCF_001723915.1 of Gavialis gangeticus. Classification (NCBI taxonomy): domain Eukaryota; kingdom Metazoa; phylum Chordata; order Crocodylia; family Gavialidae; genus Gavialis; species Gavialis gangeticus. The sequence continues at coordinate 50,309,430 of NW_017729004.1, read as the reverse complement.
TATATGGAAATAAATGCAAACAAAAAGAATCACAAAACCAAAGAGTAAATATGAGGAAACTAAGTTTTAATCTTCCCCATGACAGTTTAAAAAATTGGCACCAACATAAGCACCTGGGGCTCGTAACTTCTCCTGTTAATTTTTAAGACTCTCAGGAATTCTCCAAATTAGTCCGACTTCTCTTTCTTTATTTAAAGACAAAAAAATAAACCCTCACAAAAAAAAAATAATTCTGGTCAGCTCAGAACCAAACGACGGTACAGACCCATCATACTATTTGACTTAATGGCACTATTTTTGCTAAAGTTATTACTACTAGATAGATAGTAATTGTTACTCAATTTGGGAAGAAGATGGCATCCGTTAATAGACATCACAAACGTTGAGGATCAGTTATTTAGTTCTATCAAGTGAGATTCCTCCCATGTTATCCTTAAATGCATGACATTTCTGATCATGTTGTACAGAACTATATAGAGGAAGGTTTAATTCCTTAAACCTCTCCTCAAGTGCTAGGGAAAGAGAGAATGGTAAGTGCTAAAAAATTCTAAGTTTACTCTACATCATATTCAGGGGTTACACCTTTTCAATCTACCACAACGGAGTCCAATTTGTTTCCCCCTTTTTTGTTTGCTCCCTGGTTCATGCCCCTCTATTGTGCTATTAGGCAACTTCGGGCACGAGTCTATGCTACACCTTTGAAAGGCACAAAACGGAACCTACAACCTCTTGCATGGTGAGACCAGCATGTCTTTCGGCCACCTCTGCATCCTCTAATGCTGCGCTCCTTTGAGGGTTAGAGAAGTTGCTATGGTAAAATAATTCTGCAAAAATCACTTCTACCCATCCTCACTCCCTTTCTGGATTCGTTGAGAGAGCTTCATAATACACTTGTGTTCCTCCTCAGTTTTCAGACTGGGGGACTTTTATGTCAAATATATCAAAGATTTTTAAGAGGCCCATTCTGAAACTGGCTGTTTTAGAGCAGCGTTTCTCAACCTGTGGGTTGCAAGCCAAAAGTGGGTCACAAGGATATATGAAAGGGTCACAAACAAACTTTAAAAAAATGGATCAACAAACTTTAAAAATGGATTCTCCTTTAAAGGAGAAAAACGTGGATTTCCTCTTGCAGGGTGGTAGTTCCAACCAGCAAGGGGCTGCTTTGAGCAGGGATGAGTGGGAGGAAAAGTGATCAGGCAGGGGGCACCACATGCATGTGCATGCTTATACATGCACGTAGTAATCAGGCAGCATGGAGAGCAGTTCCCACAACTCCCCACAGGTAAGTCAATGGGATGGGAGGCGGGGGCATAGATGACGCATCAGGAGGTGGGAAGACACAGGCAACACTGCCCACCACTCCACCTCCTCTCTGGGGTACAGCTG
>NW_017729004.1:50300362-50303044 GCF_001723915.1 Gavialis gangeticus | reverse complement strand
GGCATAGATGACGCATCAGGAGGTGGGAAGACACAGGCAACACTGCCCACCACTCCACCTCCTCTCTGGGGTACAGCTGTGGTCTGAGGGGAGTGGCGGCAGTGGCTGGGCCATGGCAGAGGGGCAGAGCTGCGACCTGGTGCATAAGTGACTGGCAGCAGAAGAATGTGAGGGCAGTGCAACCCTTATCCCTGTCTATTACTCCTTGCACTGCTGGTGGCATGGCTGGCACAGGGGTTCCAGTGGGAGGGGAAGCAATGAGTCTTGCCCCCTCCCCCACCACTTCTGCACCAAGCCCCGCCCACTGGGCCACAGAGGCGGATCCTGCCCATGCTGGTCCAGCCAGGCTACAGCCCCATACCTGCTGTGGGTGCAGAAATCTAGGGGGGCAGGGCATGTGCCCCCATTCCCCACACATCCCCTGCCCCACACACTGGGGTTCTGGGACCTGGGGGCATTGGGTTGGGAATGAGGGGCACCAGCAGGGCTGGGGTGTTTGGGGGGTTGTGAGTCAGGACTGAGGGGCACTGGCAGAACCAGGTGACTGTTTTCTACTTAAATTATTTACTGGGTTGGGACTGGCAATCGATGCTTACAAATGGGTCCTGGTACAAAAAAAGGTTGAGAACCACTGCTTTAGACCATATAGAGCTTGGGAGTGAGAATCACACTGCTCACACTAATTTTTGTCTGCGTTCCTCTTAAAAAAAAAAAAAAAAGGCATGCACATTTCTTCATTTCAACTTCTTAGCAATCTGTGAGAAATGGATTTTCAGAATTCACAGCAGGAGCATCAGCAAGCTAGGGCAACCTGAGGATAGTGGATGTGGAGTGTGACATTCTTTTTAGCAACACCTCATATTTATATTGGTTTTCTTCAGCAAATATATGAGTTACTTATCCCATACCAGCAAGCAACCTCTGCTAATAGGCTGATCCCTACAAGAATGCTGCATGTATTTATAGTCTAACCTTGCTTGTCTACCTACCAGGGTTTTACTGGATTTTCCATTCAACACAACTTGTGCATCATACCTGCCTGCTTGTATAGACTAGCAACTAAATACTATGAATCTGTAGCAAGGGTAAACCTAGGTCTTTCTTCTCCACACTATTCAGAAATGCTCTGGGATTTAAAAAAAATATCCTAGGCAAAAATATGCAATTCCAAGAAAACAATACTTTAACAAGACTGTTCCAAGAAAAACTTCAAGCAAATGAGAAGAAAATCTGCTAAATCTATTCCTTGGCACCTTTCAAAGGCCCAGAAATTGCTAAAAAGGTCTGAAACAATCTAGTTCAGTATGTTTTCCTCTATTCTCATGTGATTTAAAGCAACACCAAACACTTCAAAGAAAGCAGAAATAATGAGGTAGAGTGATACTTGAAGAGGTGACTAATTGATATTCGCTAAGCTATGGAACATAATTTGAGTACGAAGTATTACAGGACGATTCAAGATCAGTGTTGCCATGCTTCTATAGTTAGGATGCACATTATGCAAATGGTAAAAATGAACCATGGGTAAGTGATTCTCCCAGCAAACTGAAAAAGTCATGCACCAAAAGCTACTTATTGTAAACTGTAAAGAAAAATGGCTTCCATCCACGGGATAACTCTGTTTATTGAAAGGGATTCAACTTAGGACCCTCAAGTCAAAATTTCCAAACATTCAGGATACAGTTTTTCTGACGTAGTTCCAAGCAAGAGATAACCATAATCAATACCTTTGCTACCAGGCTCCAAAGCAGTCAGAATAATTTGTATTAGCAAAAAGGCATGAAAAACGGTTGTTCTATTTAGCAACAGAACTAATCTCAGCTCCAGAATGCAAGTATCAAGTTACCTACTTCATGCTGGGCACAGCTATAGGAGACACTAGAAATACTGTAGATTAATTCTAGTGCACGTTAGCATGTCACAGCAAAAGCTGTGCTAATGCACAGTAGAATTAATCTACTGAGCATTAGCACTACAAAAAAATGCGCACCAGTGCTTCAGCACATTAAGTACCTGTTATTACAGGTACTAAAACCTAATGCACCATAACATCAATGCAAGTGTAAACATGCTCTCTGTCAGCACTGTTACACCAACTCCTACACTTGGAATTTCAGCCTTTGGGACATCTCTAATCCAGTGACACTGGTTTTGAGTTCTGCAGTATCATAATTGCACCAATGTGTTGAAATCCAACAATACTTAGCATTAACATTTTCAGAAAAAGTTAAAATTCATGAACCTTTCTTTTCATTGTTCAGACTCTACACCACTGGCACTAATCTAAACTCCATGGTCCTGACATGTCCTTCTGATGGTTCTCTGCTGACGGACAGACTTTGAATTAAAAAATGGGACTGTATCAGTTTCTCAAATATTCAGGTCACTCTGCCACAAAACTCTCCACAAAGCAGAGATGTAAGGTTGCTCTTTGTGAGTCAAGTTAAGCATCTGCTTTAAAATAAACATATTTGAAACACTACAGCTCTCACCTGGATGCCCTGGGAGATGTCATTTTTATTTCTAGGGACCCAAAGCTGCCTGAATCAATAGGAACTACCAATTTAAGAGAGCTACTTGTACAATATTCCAAGTCTTAATGCTTTCCTCTGTTCAAACCTCTCTCAAATAAGAAACAATGCACAGTTACACATTGGACACTGGTTCATGCATTAGCCTCAA
>NW_017729004.1:50286904-50295362 GCF_001723915.1 Gavialis gangeticus | reverse complement strand
TGGGACTGTATCAGTTTCTCAAATATTCAGGTCACTCTGCCACAAAACTCTCCACAAAGCAGAGATGTAAGGTTGCTCTTTGTGAGTCAAGTTAAGCATCTGCTTTAAAATAAACATATTTGAAACACTACAGCTCTCACCTGGATGCCCTGGGAGATGTCATTTTTATTTCTAGGGACCCAAAGCTGCCTGAATCAATAGGAACTACCAATTTAAGAGAGCTACTTGTACAATATTCCAAGTCTTAATGCTTTCCTCTGTTCAAACCTCTCTCAAATAAGAAACAATGCACAGTTACACATTGGACACTGGTTCATGCATTAGCCTCAAAGCATCTAAAGCAGCAGTGGACAATTATTTGGGCCTGCAGGTCACATAGGGAGTTTTGGGGAGGTGTTGTGGGCTGGGTCAGCAGCCCTCCCCCATGCACACAACACCTCACCAAACCTCCCTATGTGGGATGGGGCTGTAGGGAAGAGGAGGGGAGGGGAGCTGGTGTGGGCACAGGCAGCAGCTTCAGCAGATTCAGCCTCCAGCCCACCCTCTTAACCCAAAGAAGGGCTTGGGCAGATGTGCCAATCCCCAGGGGGAAACTGCCACCTGTACCCACAGTTGATGCTGGCAACCACCCAGTGCTGCTTCTGGTGCACAGGCTGGGAGCTGCTGTAACCTGCGTGACAGTTGTGGGGAGAAAGGGGGTGGGGAAGGGGGAGACAGAGGGAGTCAGCCCTGCCCATGATTGGCAGCAGCAGCAGCCAGTGCTGGGTGCCAGGCAAAAGCAGTACCCAGCAGCATGTGCACTTGCCATTGCTGGGGCCCTTCTGGCTGCAGCTGTCTGGAGCCTGCACCAGCACTGCCCTCCAACTCTTCCCCACTGCCACCACCATCACTGCAGACCTGGGGTGGCCTGGAGGTGGTATGGGGCAGTAGCACTGAAGAAGAGCTGCAGGGCAGCCCCAGTGCAAGCCTTGGGGAGCCACAGCCAGAAGGGCCCCAGAAACAGCTAACATGCCCATTGCTGGGTCCTGCTTTTGCCTGGTATGCAGCACCAGCTGCTGCCCCTCGTAACGGGCATGGCTGCCTCTTTTACTCTCCCCCTTCCCTTTGCCCCCTCCGCCCCCAACCATCCAGCACCTACAGTGCAGCTCTGCAGCTCACACCAGCTGTGGGCCCAGGAGGTGGAAGCAACACTGGGAGAGCACCAGCATCAGATGCAGATGGTAGCTTCCCCCTGGGGATTGTGGCATCCTCCCAGGTCTGCGGGTGATGCTGCTGCATCAGCATGTTAGCTGCAGTCCCACACTGTCACCCTGATCCCTGGTGAGAATCTAAAGGCAGCATCCACAACTGATGCCAGCATGCATCCAGTGCTGCTTCTGGCACATGGGGTAGAAGATAGTGTAAGCTCTGGATGGGGCTAGGATGTGACTGCCTGCCTGGCAAAACACAGCAGCTGGAACCACTAGCTCCCTACAGGCTGGATCCTATAACTTTGCAGCCCCAAGCCAAAGGCCAGATACAGTCAGTTGGCAGGCTGGATCCAGACCACAGGTCATATTTTTCCCACCCCTGCTCTAACATAATACAAGCACCAAAATGGGAGTTTCTTTTTTGAGATCTCTCACCAGAGAATATGGATACAGTTTCTAGTATAAGGAGAATTCCCAATATAATTCTACAGGACTCTTTGTCTGAATATTATATCAGTTAGATCTAGGAAATAAATAAAATAAAGCCCAAAAAAACAACCACCCCCATCTCTATTTTCTGGACGAAAGAAGGCACTCAGATCAACTCTTCTGACAATAACCTTGATATTCAAAGCCAGTGCCAAGACCATAAACACTAAGGTAAAGGACAGGAACATTTTCTGATTTTTAAGACATTATAAAAAGATGAAAAACAAAAAGATGAAAAACAAAAAGATGAAAGTGTAAATGTATGCGGCCCAACAAAGGGGTCACACATAAAACTACCTGGCAGTAATAAAAACACTCACACATCACTAGAGCTTGGAAATTCTTCATTTTGAAGATCATCATGGCATTACACATTTAAGAATAGCTGTTTGTCTTCCACCTTGCAGAGTGGGTACAACACAAACATGTCCACATTTTGTTGCATGATGCAGTATCCACACACAAACATGACCAAGCAGAAGAGCTGGAGAGCGTGTGTTATTGAAGCCAGGCCCCAAAAGCCTTTTTCTGCAGTTTTTCAGGGTCAATATCTTGGCCTGGCCCAGAAGGTTACACTCCCTTAGGCTATCTGGTACAGGATAGAGAAGATGTACTCAGTCTTAAAGAAGTCTGTGTTCAGTGTGTTAAAGAGGGCTGTGAAGGCAGCAAAAGAGTAACCGTAGTCAGGGACAGTTCAGAAAAGCATGGAGTAGAGTCTCCTTCACCCCCTCTTCATAGAAATGGCAGGATGCTGACAATGACTAGTCTCTTAGTTGAAGTGAAAGCTGCCCTCCCTGCAGGTGTGCTTGTTGCCCTGGAAGACCATCTCAGTACATAATGTTCCCTCCCCAATGGCAGCTTGCTAGACAGACTCCTGCACCCCACATCACAGCTGCCTATTTTTCTGGCCATGGACAGGGATGAGAAAGTGGTGGGCCTGGTACCAGTCTGTCCCTCCCCATGCTCAGAAAGAACAGGGGTAGGATTTGAAGCACATCCAACCTGGGAAGACACTGTACATGTGGACAGTCAAAGTGCATCATGTTTATATCCTTGCCACCTACCCTGACACTACTTGAAGGTAGCTCATTATGGCAGCAACACCCCCTAGGGCAGGGCTTCCCAACCATATCCTCACCACAACCCCATTTAAACATTGGAAAATTTTTGCAACCCCAAAATGAGGCAGAGAAGATCAACAAGGAAGAATTTGTCAAATTGCACTCCTTTTCTTTCTTGTTCTCATTCCTGTCATTAAATTTTACTGCTAGAGCTCAAAGCATCCATGTTAGATTTCTCAGTCATGTTAAACAAATTTCAACCCATCAGTATCAACATACTGATTTTATGTTAGCTTCCTGAAATGTTCAAGCACCTTGTGTGGGAGATGCAACTATCATGTATGGACAAATAACTGCCAAGCACAAGAGTTATATATTTATAAACAGGAAGGATATTAATCATAATTGGTCAACACTGTCAAGCATCTCTGCAACCCCATTATTTATTGCTGCAGCCCCAAATGGGGTTGTGACCCCAAGGCTGGGAACTGCTGCTCTAGAGTGTCTGAAATTCCACCCAGACTGGTGGTATCTCCTACACAAATTTGCACTCAGTTCTATGATTCAAATAATGAACAAACATATTAAATTAACCAAACCCAAGAAAGACCCCCAAAGAAGCTTGTTCCACCTGTAATACCCTGTACAAACTACCCATCACCAAGAGAACTGGAAACCTACCAAGGCTACAAGGAGCCCCAGCAATGGAAATCTTTGTCCACCACAGAGAGAAAGAATTTGACAGCAAAGCATTGGGGCTATAAGGATATCTTCAAAAAATTCTGACTATTTTAAGCAATACCATTGGAAAAAATAAGCCTAAAAACATAACTGCTTGAACTTCAACTACCTGCAAAGTCATGCCTCAGCAACCTGATTTCCCTCTATGATAAGGTGACAGGCTCTGTAGATGGGGGAAAAGAGCAGCAATTGTGATATACCTTTATGTTAGCAAGGCTGTTGATACAGTCTCCCACAACATTCTCATTAATAAGCTAAGGAAATGCAAACTTGACTCAAGTACTGACAGAAGCATACAAAACTGTTCGGGTCATTGTGCTTAATAAGTAGTCATCAAGGGCTCAATGCCTAGTTAGGATGAGGTCTCAAGTGGGGTTCCACAGGGGCCTGTCCTGGATCCGGTAATGTTTAATATCTTCATTAAATATCTGAATTATATGATGGAGTGGAAATTTGGAGATGACACGAGGCTTGGTGGAGCTGCAGACAGGTTAGGGGTTTGGAACCACAGGAAAGTCTAGATAGACTGGAAAAATGGTCCAAAAACCAACCAGATAAGATTCAATAAGTGCAAAGTCTTGCAGTTGAGAAGGAACAACTGCATACATAAACACAGACTGAGGAATGACTAGCTAGGCTGCAGTACTGCAGAGAAGGAGTGGGGAGAGGGGGGTTACAGTAGGACATAAGCTGAATATGAGCCAAGTGTGTTCTTGTTGCCAAAAAAGCCAACAGTATACTGGGTTGTATTAACAGGAGTGTCACTTGCAAATCAAAGAAAGTCATTCTTCCACTATTCAGCACTGGTGTGGCCACATCCAGTTTGAGGCCCCACACATCAAGAAAGATATGGACAGATTGGAAAGAGTTCAAGGCAGCGTGACAAAAGTCATTAAAGGCCTGGGGAGCATGCCTTACAAGGACAGGCTGAAAGAACTAGGGTTATTTAGTCTAGAAAAGAGAAAAGTGAAGGGGGAATTTGGTAAGTCTTCAAATATCTTAAGGGTGATTTATAGAGGATGGAGATGCACTTTTCTCCATGCCTGTAGCAGACAGGTCTAGAAGCAACAGCCTCAAGATGAAGTAGAGGAAATTTAGATTGGAGATTAGGAGTAATTCTGAAAATGACAGTGGTCAAACACTGGACCAGGCTACCTAAGTGGTTCTCAATTACGGTGTCTTGAGATCTGTTCAAAGGTGGTGCTGGATGCCACAAAATAATAGCACTGTTAGGTGGACAAACAAGATTCACAAAATAAATTCAGAAATTTAAAACAGCAATCCATAGTGTAAAAAACATTTGAAGTTCTCTGCAAAAAAAGAATTACTTTATTTTTATGTAGTCAAAAACCAAGTGAAAACTAAGAGTTAGCATTTTCTGAGGTTGTGCCTCAAATCTAAAAAGGCTGAGAACCACTAAGCTATCTAAAGAAGTTGTAGAATCTCCATCTCTGGAAGAGTTTAAAAGCAAGTTAGACATTTGGCTGGAATTGTTTAGTCAGGGATAATCCTGCCTTGAGCTGGAGACTTGAATAGATGACCTCAGGAGGTCTTTTCCAGCCCTACTTCCCAATGATTCTATACCTACACACAAAACAATTAAGTTGTTATGCTTGCTTACACAATGGAAACAATCATAACATTTAAGTTGATTCCCCTAGCATTTCCAAGTTTGTTTGAAACAGACTGTCCCTTGCAAAACTTTAAATGCCTGAAACTATATACACATTGCCAGCATGAGTAGCTGGACCTAACTTTTGAAGCAGGAGTTTGCAGAAATTTCCTCCAACTACCCAGGCCATCCTGGTAAATAATACTGTGATCACACAGAAGGGGCAGTCAATCTTGGGAAATAAGTGATTCCCAAGCCTGTCCAAAAACGCATGTCGTGTCATTTACTTACTGGTGAAAGAGAACAAGAAAAATGCAACTGGAAAGCAAACAATGCAGACAAGTCATGGTATAACATCCTTCAATAAAAATCCAGTCAACTTTTGCAGAATAATAATTTAAGGAATTTTAATTGATAACCATAATAGGAGGCTGAATATATGATATTGCATTAACTTTCTTTTCCTCCTTGCAGCTTCTGAATTCCAGTGGCGAAAAAGTGGTATTTCTAAGGTTTGGCTGACTCGTGTTAACAGAATCATTTTAGACTAAAAAATATTTTTGATTGAAATAGGCAAGGCGGGTAGGCAAGGACTGATTTTATGAAAACATTTAACAAAATTAAGCTTAAAAGCCCGTAAGAATTAAAACAGTCAAAGTTTAATATACATATTTCCTTAGAATGAATGCTCCTTCCCTCCCTTAGATTTAAAGTACTTTGAAAATATTAGTTTTAGGCTTCCAAAGAGACAGCACAGCATTAAATTGTTTAGTCTAATTCTAGAAAAGCTTGCCATTTTAGAGACTTACTATAGGTATCACTGATTCATGCATGTTTTTGACAACTTAGATTGCTTCAGATTGCTAAGATTCCTTGCCTATGTTCCAGGATCACTTTTGCTTATCGCAACATGGGTACATAAAAATCAGAGCTGAAGAATATTATTCAACTGTAAATAGTTTGAAAACTCTTCTTAGTAAGTAGTGAAATAAAGTGTATGTTATGAATTTTTACAGAATGCACAATGTTGTTTTTTTTAAATATTTATGTGTGGTTACAATACTAAGTAACTTCCGTCTTTCCAAGTCTACAGACAGGCTGTATCAGTACCTTTGCAGCTTTCCCAACTAGGAAGTTTCATTTCTGCTGTTTAATACACACTAGTAACCATAAAACTGATACATGTTGTTACTTTTACTCTGTTATTACATCTAGATTTCTCAAGTAGCAATAGAGTGGGGGGGAGGCTACTGAAGGTGTACAGTAGAGGAGCCTTCCCCGAACTATGCATGTTAGGACTGGGAAAAAGGTTGGCATACAAGTGCATACAGTCTTCTCCCTTTCAGCAAACAGTGTGGTGGCCAGTATCAAGAAAGGAACAAAAACAAAATTTAGGGAGTGCATGTCAGTGGAAAGGGGAGAGTACTAAAGAAAAAAAAAAAAAAAAGAGCATGTAGGTCCTGAGCTTCTCCATAAGACACAGCTGTTTTACTTCACTAATGAGGATACAGCCCTTACTTCATACTATCAAGTAGGTATCCTCTTTCAATCCCTGCATAAAAGCTGCAATTTCTAAAACAACATAAATTGAAATAACTTCTTTCTATAGAGATGCTGCACTTAAAGGTATGGCAGTATTTTTTTTTTGAGGGGGGTGGTTAGGCAAAATATTCCTATCTTCAGTCAGACAGAAGGCAGGGGAGGACAGCACCTTACAGATTAACTTGTTCAGAGGCATGAGCTTTTGTAGACTACAGCCTACTTTGTCAACATCTGATGTAGGCAACAGCCTGCAAAAGCTCATAACACTCTGAACAAGTCAATTCATAATGATGCCACCCTGCTCTGTCTTCTGCCTAGATGAAGATAAACACAGCTAACCTCTCTCTGGTTTCAGTTAGTTTAAATTCAAAGAAAGGCTTACAAGGTACTTGTAGTCATCATTCAAATGTGATCTGAGCACTAAAACAAAGTTAGGGGTAAAAATGGAATTCGACTGGTTTCCAGATATTTCTGCACTTTTAAAAGAGACTTGGTCTGATACAATGGGTGGACATGTTGAATATTTGCGTCATTTACATGATAAGGTCTTCTAGTTCTACCATAAAAAGTGTATGAAGTCAATCATATGCATTTTAGAAGTTACCAAGTATCATGTCAACTTCAAACTTTTAATTTCTTTGGGGGAGGAGGAATCCATCTTAAAGGTAAGAAAAAATGACAATGAAATGATGGATGCTGGCATCTGACCCAGTCTATGAAACCTAGGCCCCCTCTATACCCTACAGTTACTGTGTAATTTAATAGCTTAATTGTCCTACTACCTTAATACAAGCTACATGTGCAAAGTGGCTATACTCCAATAAAAAGTTCCAAACAGCTATAAAGTTAGACACTGAAAATGCATACTAATGTTATAGGTGGCTGTGACCCAGCTTTAATTGGCAGGTGTACCAAGGTCTCCCCTGCCAACCAGAGCGCTGTCAGGTGACAGAGCTCCCAGCCTCAGGGGTGCACCATGCCCACAGTGAAACTCCCAGGCCCTGGAGATGAAGGCTGCCTTGATCCCCAGGGCTTGGGAGTTTCATAGCCCCCCCAACCCCCAAGGATTGCAGCTGCTGTGATCCCCCAGCTCTGGAGGTGTGTGGGGTGCCCCCATGGCTGGGAGACCCTCAAGTGAGCCTGAGATTAAGCTCCTCCTGCACCAGTGCTAAGGCACAATAGGATCTAATGCATGTTCCCTCAACCTTGCCTCCTGCTATACACACGGCACGGCAGGAGGCAGGTTTGTATGCATCATATGTTAGATCCCATTGCACCTTTACCTGCATGTACGGGGGGGGGGCTTACACTGCAACACTGACCCCGCTACACATTACATCTATTACGTAATTCACTGCTTAACTGCACAATACGTTTAGACCCACCACACACACACAGCAATTCTTACACCATAAAAATGACTCTCCAGCTCCAGTGGGTCTAATAAAAGGTATCATTTTGGAACTAAGAGTTCTTGTTTTTTGTATGCCTCCAGCTTTAAGGAGAGCCAACCAGCTCCCAAGCTAGCACCTGAAAGTGCGTAACCAGCCCACAGCTGGCTTCCACTCCTGCGTGGAGCAGGGCCAGCCGCCTCCACAGTCAGCCTCCTCCTGGCACCCATCTTTGGGAAGGGGCAGCCTGCCATTGACGCCCAGCGCCAGCCACATGAGAAAGAGGATTTTAGCAGTGTCCCCTGACAATGGTAGGGGTTTGGGGGCTGTGATGTTTTCATCCCGCGGCTCCGCACGAGACGTCGGCGGGAGGAGGGGAGCTCCCTTCATGGCAAACCGCTCAAATGCTGCACAACAACCCCCCCCCCCCCC
>NW_017729004.1:50284597-50286336 GCF_001723915.1 Gavialis gangeticus | reverse complement strand
GCCGGAGGGGTCCGCGCACCGCGGGGTGGTGCCCGTGCCTCTGCAGCCCGCCCCTGGGGCTCGGCCTAGTCCCCTCCCTGCCACCACTGTGCTTTGCAGAGGTGGCTGGCTCTGGCTGCTCCTGGTTGTTTGCTTGTTTGTTCTTCCTTTAAGGAAAATTTGTCGTGTGCCAGGTCAAATTAGCCAGATTAGGTCCAAATTTATTCAAACCATTCAGGAACCACAGTGGCCCAACTGCCCTAAGTATCTTCCACGGCAGACCGGGGTTCCAGATGCTTCTAAATCCTTTGGCAGGCATCCCACGTGCACAGCCAACTCCTCCTTTCACAGAGGAGTCAATAGATGGAAAACTGGGCAGCCAGTTCATAGCTGGTATAAAGCCCCTCATCTCCTGTGAGGATCTGTGATGATGCGAATTACCTTGAAACAAAGGCAGGAGCAGGATCTCAGGTTTCAGGGGGTCACAGGTGCTTTCTGCTTGGGAAAATATGAAGATTTCATTTTTTAAAAATCAGCTAAAATTGGATATCCCCTTCAAGGTAATTTGCATCATCACAGATCCGCACAGGAGGTGAGAGGCTTCATATCAGCTATGAAATGACTGCCCAGAGGTGTTTTCCATCTATTGACTCCTCTATGAAACCCTATGAAATATAAACTTTTGTGTCTACCAGGAGAACTTTTACAATCTTTTCTGCAATGCTAGATGAAGGGTGCTTGTGCCTGAAAGCTTGCAATTAAAGAATTTTTTTTTGCAAAAATCTTGTAGTAGCAATGGTATCTTTTATTAGACCAACAAGTCCCGATTGCCTTTTCCTCTAGCCCAATACCACTACAACCTGGACACTTGAATATGTAAATTTAATTTAAATGTGCTTCCTGATCCACAGTAGAAGAAGCTTGGGAACCCCTGATTTAAGACTAACAACTTAAAATTACCTAATTAAATTACCTACACCTGTTAAGTTTCAAATTTACAGATACTGTACTCACCAGTTAATATGAAGGGGATGCCTGTTTCTCTGCGGACAGTTTATCAATTTGTAGCGAGCTCAGATTCTGTTTCTTCAATAAGGTCACTTAACAGCAGGAATGGACACATGAACCAGTTTTGATCTTTCTTTTCCAGAGATCCAGCTTTCTCTTGAATGCAGTTACCTTGTTGCACAGGTCAAGAACAGTACTTTCTGCTCCTTGCAATGAGAATTCCATTTGTCAAAAGTATCAGCAAAGCAAGCCAAAAGCACAGGCCAATAGGGATCACAGTGTCTTTTCATTGCTGAAATTCAAATTCAACAGAAAAAGTCAAAATTTATTTAATAGTTTCATAGTTGGTAGGGTCGGAAGGGACCTGAGCAGATCATCAAGTCCGACCCCCTGCCATGGCAGGAAAGAGTACTGGAGTCAAACAACCCCAGCAAGGTGATTGTCAAGCCTTGTCTTAAAGACCCCCAGGGTAGGAGCCAGCACCACCTCACTTGGAAGTTGGTTCCAGATCCTAGCTACCCTGACAGTGAAGTAGCGCCTCCTGATATCTAATCTGAATTTACCCTCTGCCAGCTTGTGACCGTTATTTCTAGTCACTCCTGGTAGTGCTCGGGGGAACAGGGACTCCCCCAGTGCCTGCTGGTCCCCCCTGACTAGTTTGTAACAGGCCACTAGATCCCCCCTCAGCCTTCTCTTGTGGAAGCTGAACAGGTTCAAGTCCCGTAGCCTGTCCTCGTAGGGCCTGCTCTGCT
>NW_017729004.1:50270355-50284191 GCF_001723915.1 Gavialis gangeticus | reverse complement strand
TCTTAGTGTCATCAGCAAATTTGACCAGGGTGCTTTTTACCCCCTCGTCCAAGTCGCTGATGAAGATGTTGAACAGTGCGGGCCCGAGGACAGAGCCCTGTGGAACCCCACTGCCCACATCCCTCCAGGTCAAAAATGACCTGTCCACCACCACTCTCTGGGTGCAGCCGTCCAACCAGTTGGCAACCCATTTGACTGTGTAGATGTCGACAACACAGTCCTCCAGTTTTTTGATGAGAACGGTGTAAGAGACAGTGTCGAAGGCCTTCCGAAAGTCCAGAAAGACTATGTCCACTGCTACCCCTGCATCTAAGGATTTGGTGACCCGGTCATAGAAGGCCACCAGGTTGGTCTGACAGGACCTGCCTCTAATGAACCCGTGTTGGTTGCCCCTAAGCATAACCTCCCCCGCTGGCCCCTCGTGGACATGTGCCAGGATAATTCTCTCAAAAAGCTTACTCAGGATCAAGGTAAGATTAACTGGCCTATAGTTTCCTGGGTCCTCCTTCCTCCCTTTTTTGAAGATGGGAACCACATTGGCCCTTTTCCAGTCCTCTAGCCCCACACCAGAGCACCACGCGTGCTCGTAAAGCTGTCCCAGGGGTCCCACAATGACCTCAGCTAATTCCCTCAGCACTCTGGGGTGGAGATCGTCCAGACCAGCTAATTTAAATACGTCCAGTCCCTCTAGAAGTTCCCTGACTAGATCCTCACCGACCCTAGGCCTGGGTGTGCCTCCCCTGGGGCTGGAGGGGGGCCCGGTTGTGGCGGCTGATCCAGTCCCTGCTCAGGAAAATGGAGGCAAGAAAGTCGTTAAATAGGTGAGCTTTGTCATCTCAGTTCATAAATACATTGCAACACTTTAGCCCTGGATAGCCACCTGACCTCTGTGTGAAACAACAAAGCATCATGCTCAGGTCCAATTTCTGCACAAGGCATTGTAAAGAGACATGCCTTTGTGAGCTGCATCTTGATAGTTGGCATCCTTTCACCTGCACGAAATGGTGGATATTGCAGCCTATGACAGACTGTTTGCAGCACCTCATGGCTGAATAGTCCAATCCAAGATTTACATGCTCTGTGGCTGTGGTTGCAAGTATGTGCATCATGGTTGGGTGGTTTGTGAGCTGCTTGCTTCCTACAGACTCCTCGTTTCAAGCTGTTGAAGCCAATTCCTGTTGTAAACTTCGATGCCCTGGTGAAGACTATGATGCCACTTGTTCCAATTGCTGAAGTCTGAGCTGATGCACTTTGAGTTCTGAATTCTCTAGCTGTCGTAGGGCAGGGAAGTTGGCCAGTAGGGCAGAGGTGCTTGACTTCAGGAAAACTGACTTCAATGAGCGCAGGAAAATAGTGAGAGACACGCTATGGAAAGAGAGAGTGGAGGGGAAAGTAGTTCAGGAAGTGAGGTCATTTCTCAAAGGAGCAATCCTTAAGAGCGCAAAAAAGGTCCATTCCTGTATGCAGGAAAGGTGGTAAAGGGACCGGGAAGCCCTCTTAGGTCTTACAATCAGAAGTCAAGGGAGCTGGCCTTATGAGGAGAGGCTGAGGAATGGGACTCCTTAGCTTGGAAAAGCATAGGCTCAGGGAGGACTTGGTAGCAGCCTATAAGTATATCAATGGCATGTATCAGGATCTGGGAGAACATCTCTTCACCAGGGCACCCCAAGGGAGGACAAGATTGAACAGTCACAAACTGCTGGAAGGCCATTTCAGACTGGACACAAGGGAAAACTTCTTTACCATCTGTCTCCAGAGTCTGGAATTGACTCCCCACAGAAGTGGTGCCAGCACCTACTCTGGACATGTTCAAAAAGTGTTTGGATGATTATTTTGCTGGGGTCATCTGACCCCAGCTGACTCTTTGCCCTTTGGACAGGAGACTAAACCTAATGATCTCATGAGGTCCCTTCCAGCCCAAATGTCTATGAATTCTATGAAAAACCCAGAGGAATCAAGGAGTGCTTAAAAAAGGAGGCTTATGGACAGTGGAAATAAGGGGTAGTCACCAAGGAGCAGTACATAAATATAGCCCATATTTGTAAGGAGAGAACAGGGAAGGTAAAGGTGGCAACTGAGATCAGGTTGGCAACCAAAACCAAGGACAATAAGAAGTCCTTCTTTAGGTATATAGAGAGCAGAAGAAAGACAAAAGGAAATGTGGGACCCTTGCAGAATGGGACAGGATAGCTGATAATAGACAGTCAGGAGAAAGAAGAACTCTTTAATGAATACTTTATGTCAGTGTTCCTACATACAAATGGTCGTTGCCCACCTGGTTGGATTCTGCGGGGGCAGGGGGCGATTCCTAACCAATGGTTAGTGTTGAATTGGTGAGGGACCACTTAGAGTGGCTGAATGTCTTCAAGTTGGCAGGACCAGATGGACTACACCTGAGAGCACTGAGGAAATTGGCTGGAGTCATTGTGGACAGTTGGCAAAAGTATTTGAAGACTTGTGGTGCTCAGGAAAGGTCCTGGGAGACTGGAAAAGGGCCAACGTGGTTCCAAACTTTAAGAAGGGGAGGATCTGGGAAACTATAGGCCAGTCAGTTTCACCTTGATTCGAGGTAAAATTCTGGAAAAAATTAAGGAATTCATTTATGAAACTGGCAGAGGCATGATTCTGGAGAACAGCCAACATGGTTCATTGCAAGCAAGTCATGTGTGACCAACCTCATCTCCTTCTGTGATTGAGTAATGAACTGCTTGGATCTGGGAGACATGGTTGATGTCATATCTTGGATTTTAACAAGGCCTTCAATATGATCTCCCATGAATGACACTCTTATAAAAAAACTGGAGGATTGTGGGCTGTCAGAGTACACAGTCAAGTGGGTTGGGAACTGGCTAAGGGATCAAACCGAGAGTGTTAGTGCACGGGTCTGTATATTCTTGGTGGAACATAGCCAGTGGTGTCACGTGGGGTTAGATTCTTGGCCCTATGCTGTTCAACATCTTTATCAATGATTTAGATGAGGATGTTGAGAGCAGCTGGCCAAGTCTGCAGACAATACTAAGTTATGGGGAAAAGTGGTCATGCTAGCGGATAGCATGCTGATTCAAGCAGACCTGGACAAGTTGGAAAGGTGGGCGGAGTGGAACCGGAGGCAGTTAATAAGTATAAGTGCAGAGTGCATCATCTGGGGAGAAGTAACCAGTTACGTGAATATAGGTTGGGAGATGTCCTGGCCAACACAATGGCTGAAAGGGCCCTCAGGCTTATGGTTGATCACAAGATGAACATGAGCCACCAGTGCAATGTTGTAGTCAACAGAGCTAATAGCATATGAGGAACCATTAGCCGATGCATCACAAGTAGGGCTAAGGAAGTGATACTTCCTCTCTACTCAGCATTTGAGAGACCCCAGCTGGAGTACTGTGTCCAGTTCTGGGCACCACACTCCAAAAAAGATGTGGAGAATCTTGAAAGGGCCCAGAGAAGGACTGTTCAGCCTGGGGAAGAGAAGATTGAGGGGGCACATGGTGGCTGTCTATAATGATGTAAGGGGTGAATATCAGGAGGTGGGAGAAAAACTGTTCACTAGGGTGCCCCAGGGGAGGACAAGGAGCAATAGCCATAAACTGTTACAGAATGGTTTCAGGTTGGATGTAAGGAAGAAATTCTTTATGGTAAAGGTGACCAGAATCTGGAATAGACATCCCAAGGAGGTGGTGCAGTCCTTAATCTTGGAAGTCTTCAAGAGGAGACTAGACAGACACCTTGCCGGGATCATTTGAGCTCAGCACTATTCCTGCCCAGAGCTAGGAAGGTTGGGCTATCTTCTGAGGTCCCTTCCAGCCCTTAATTTCTGTGATTCTGATACCCAATGGGTGTTTCAATAAGCTTTACCAACTTCTTGCTCACAGTGAAACTGATGGCATAGGAATGATATTCTTCTGTACTTTTCCCTTGCCAAAAGAAAGTATAGTTAACCACTTGGATAGAACCAGCATGTGCAAATGTTTTTTCCTGGAGTGCTGCAATGTCAGCGCTGAGTTTGAGCAGCTCATGGTCAATCAAGACGGACTTCGATATGCTGCTTGTGTACTATAGATTGTCATAGTCTGTCAGGCCAAGACACATGGTCCTGACATTCCAGCTTCCAAGCTGCAAAGTTCTTTGTTTCTTATTTTTGTCAAATGCGAGGTTTCTATCTGCTTTTTGGCTTTTGGCCCACCCTCATGCACCCAGTGAGGCAGACAAAATGGAGTGGGTCAGCACCAAACTGTCAGAGGGCTGCCTGGCATTACAACAGGCAGTAGCTGACCAGTGGAACGTGATGATTCCTCCTGCTTTGGAAAATGACCCATGGCACCCTCCGTATGCCAATCAGATGAGGGTTTACGACCCAGAACTGCAACCTTTTGTGTTGTGTTCATGCTGCCAGCAAGGATGGAGTGTCCTCTCCATACAGTGTGGCTGCAATAGGCTGGGCGGTTGATATGGAGACACTGCTTTGCCCATGTATCAGCATCCCCGCTCTGGGCTACACTGGTGTAGTCCAAAGGAAAGACAGAAATGGATGTTTGGAAGCAGCTACACTACAGAAGTTGCCAAATGCAGAGGAGATCTTCCATCTGCCTGCCTTTTGGGGCTCCACTCCTAGATTAGTTGCCAGCCATGGCTGAAGAGCCCAATCTACCCTGTATGGATGCTGCTGGCAAGAGAACTGAGTGATCTGGCTTATCCACCTTTTGATGTCTTTTCCTCCATCAAAGGCAGTGTACTTTAACCTCCACTCCTAAGGTGCTCATCTGCCCAAAGCCATTGGCACTTCCTGAGGGTGCCAGGTTAATTAACTGCTGCCCAGCACTTCGCGTTGACCAGAACAAGTTGTACCGCTTATGGTCATAGCAGTAGCAGGTTTTCAATCCTGACCTGACAATGCATCTTGAAAGAGTTAACAATTTTAATAGCAGTACTCAGAACATCAGTAAGTTCCTGATCCATGTTTCGAGTTAAAAGGGCTTCACAGTGCATCATACGAGTCCACTGTACATGTGGTGCAATTTTGAACACTTTGGCTTTCAAGCCTGCCCTACATTCAGTTACTGAAGGGACTCCATCAGTGCAGATTCTGACACAGGCTTCCCACTTCAGATTGTGATAATTTAGGAAGTTGTTTAAAATGTTAAAAAGTTCAGATCCAGTTGCACCCATCCTAATTGGCTTACAGAACAAAAAATCTTCCAGTATTGTTGTTTTGTGAATATACCGTACCTATGCAATTAAATGAGTTTCTTTCAGTATAACCATTACTTCCTCCAACTGGATTGCAAAGAAACTAGATTGCAATCAAGAAATCAACTGTGCATTGATATTTCCTGACAAGTCAGAAATTCAGCAGCTTACCATATTGTCTGACAGTGCAATTTTAACTTTGTAAGCATCACCAAACAGTTTCCTGCACATCAGTTGCTGCTGGGAGAATCAGCTTTTCCCCAGTTGTGTAAGGCTTTTTATTCTTGGCAATGTGGTGCACAACTTGATATGATGCCTTTAAAGCCACATTTTTCATTGTGTTTTTTTTGTGATTTCCTGTAGTTTTAATTTTAAAAAAAATCTGTCTTTTCCTACCAGATCACCGTGTTTTGTTTCTAAATGGCATCTTAATTTTGTTGGCTTCAGGCTACCATTTGCTAAAGTTACTGCGCACACTACACACTGAGGCCTAATTTCTCCATGCCATGCAATGGAAGTGAAACCAAAATCCAAGCATGTTTCATCTTTTTTTTTTTTGTTTTTTGTTTTTGCAGATTTTTCTTCTGTATTGACTTCAGCAGTTTCAGCTTCTGCCTTTCATTTCATAGAATCATAGAAGTAGGGTCAAAAGGGACCTTGTAGATCTTCAAGTCCAACCCCTCGTCTGGGCAGGAGAAAAAAACTGGGCTCACGTGATCCCAGCTAGGTAGGCATCAAGCCTCCTCTTAAAGACCCCCAGGGCAGCAGCCAGCACCACTTCCCTTGGAAGTTGGTTCCAGATCCTAGCTGCTCTGACAGTGAAGTACTATCAGTGAAGTACTTTCAGAACAGTACCTTTTGGCAATAAATACCAATCAATTTTCATCCTGTAATAGTATGAAAAATATTGAACTCACCAGCAGAATAAGCTGCACTGCACAAATGGTTGCTAAATGGCTACTTTCCCTCACCCAGGTCTTCCCGTCCTGTAATGGGCAGGGGCATCCCTTGGGACTGGTGAAAAACTTCTTTACTGTTCGAAACCCCAAGGTCTGGAATAGCCTGCTGCCAGAGGTGGTTCAAGCACCTACTTTGAATGCCTTCAAGAGACATTTGGATGTTTATCTTGCTGGGATCCTATGACCCCTGCTGACTTCCTGCCCCTGGGCCAGGGGCTGGACTCAAAGTTCTTCCAAGGTCCCTTCCAGCCCTAATGTCTATGAAATCTATGCTTGTTGTAATTTTTTTGTGTTGTGTTGTGTTGTGTTGTAGGGGTAGATATGATAGGAATACTGAACCAGAAGGTGGGAAATGTAACTATGAAAATAAGTGCTGGCTTAATTAAATACATTGTAACACCTGTGCAATCAGTTGCAAAAAGTTCACTCATACTATTTCAGTGTGTGATGTCAAAAATCACATTCTTGTTATATAATAATTTTAAACAGTAAAGTATGTCTTTTACATGGTGTGCTCCCTCCCCCCAACATTCCTTCATGCCCTGCAAGGGGGGCACGCCCCACAGTTTGAAAACTGCTCCCCTAGTGCACGGTTAGCTGTCTCTCAAGTGGCTCTCAGCAGTCACCGATTAGTTCATAGATGACTAAAGGGACCAGGTATTTTCTTCCACCCTAGTATAAAAGTGGTCTTCCATGGCTAGATTTATGCAGGGGAGAATGCCAGCTGCTTCTTTGGGTGGTTCCCTGTTGCTCAGGGAGAACTAAACAACTGTTGATCCATCTTCCTTTCCCTCTTCTGTGTACATCTGGGCAGAGTTTCAATGGACAGCTTCCCCAGGCTCCTTGGACATGTTGCTGGGTGGTGTGCTCTGCTTAGTCCCTATCTGGAACACAAGGACCATCACTCCCATCCCAGTTTTCTCTTTTGTTGTCCCCAGTGATCAGTTGTTGTGTATCTAGAGGTCTCCCTGATTAAGAGAGGCTTCGTTCCCTTAGTGGGCCTAACGCAGGTCTCTACGTAACAAACAGGTCCGTTCAGGGGCGATGCACAGAGGGTGTACGCGGGTTTGAGAACTGCTCCCCTAGTGCATGGTTAGCTGTCTCTCAAGTGGCTCTCAGCAGTCACCGATTAGTTCATAGATGACTAAAGGGACCGGGTATTTTCTTCCACCCTAGTATAAAAGTGGGTGTACGTGGGTGCACATGCACCCCCTGCATGTGGTGCACCCTCTGCAAAAAAGGCTATTAGAGGCGCCCCTGCATGTGGTGATCACTCTCCATCCCATGGCTGGCACCACCACCAGTGTCTGCAGGTGGTCCCTGATTGTCCAGACAGTGCTGGCAGTGTCTGTGGGAGCTCCCCACTCCTGGCTCCCCACCTCCGGCGCAGCCATATCCCCCCTCCCCCTGCCACCACCAGGGGCACATGCCATTCATGGGCCTGTTGTAGTTTCTCCAAGAAAGTTGTCCCCTGATACAAACAGATTCATGCTTACCCTTTGGAACACCACAGCATCTCTTTTGAGACTTCATTAGAATGTGTTTGTTGGGTAGCTAGTTCAATATAGCATCTGGATTATCTTTAATTGATAGTTCAGTGCTCCAAGGCTCAACACATTTGAATCCTGATGCATCACCTCCAAAAAGTACTGATGTGCCCCAACTTGAAAAGAACCTATTATCTCAATCTCTCCGCTGTGGAAATTCGCGATTAGTTGTTTTGTTTATTCTGAAAAATACTGATCTTTGACATTTAGTGATACCCCATGTTCTCAGGGTTGCCAACTGTCTATAAATTTACAGACAGTCCACAAAAAAGGCTGTCCATAAAAAAAAAAAGAAACTACAAGCTTGATTGAAGATCCTTTGTCAGATTGAGACTAGATGCAAGTGTATAGAGCATTGCTATCTTGTCTGAGTAGGAGCACAGCTTGGCACCCTGCAGGGAGTTCTCTATCAGTGGTTTGTGGCCCACAGGAGTCTCCATAGCCCCCTCACGCCCAAGCCATGTGCTGCCACTGTGTCTGCACGTGCTGCCTATAATGGCTGTTGTGCCAGCTGTAGGTATTGCAAGGCTTATGGCCTTGGCTCAGGGACCTCCCCCCTACTGGTAGAGGGAGGATAGAGCCTGGGCTAGGTCACCTGGTCTGCCTATGATATTATATTTTCTCACCTGTCACTCCTTTGATGGTAAAATTATGGGAGACAGTTCCCCATATGCAATCTTCCAGTCTCTTCTGTTCTCTTCATGGGGCTCCAAACTTCCCCTTTATTCCACCCTAACCACATCCAGACTCCCACAGAGATGGATCTTATCTAGAATCTCCGATGATTCTAATAGCTTGTATTTCTACATCCATCATGCAGCAGCCATCTTTCTGGCTGGCCTTGGCCTGATTAGAACCTAGTTCCTGTTAAGCTTTGGCTGTTACTTATTAAGCTGTACAGCCCTTGAAAAACTCAGTTCTGAGCACAGAGGCTCCAAAATCAAGCAAACAGGCCACAGAGAATGGCAGGTGCCAGCTCACCACAACAGCAATCTCCAAACTTTTTCTCCCATCTGGGATCTTCCAAATCCTGTGTTATACTACCCTGGACTTGTGACACACCCCCAGTGTCCATCTTGTAGGGCTTTACTGTTCCCCGGTGGCCCTTAAGTCCCAGGGTCCAGTTCTAGATTCTGGGAACCCCTTTGTAGCCCATGCCCCCAGCACCACACTCATGACTTGAGGGGTTTGTAATTCTTTCAGGGCCATACATCCAATCTGTTTCCACTGTTGCTGTTTCATATGAAAAACTGAATTTTCCGTGCAACCAGCAACAACAATAACAACAATAATTTTAATGGTTAATGTTTATTCCTTTGCCTCCTGTAACAAACCCTGTTTTGGTTTAACATTGCTTACAAGTGGTTAAATTTCTTCATGTCAGAACACCCAGTTTACATTTATTTTCCCAGGTTTCTGGACGGGAGCTAGAGCCAAGTGTTAAATCCCTGAATCTGAACAGAGCCCTTGTTACTCCTATCCAGGGCATGGAAAAAGGGAGACACTTACATTACATAAAACATATTTCAACACAAAAGTCTGGTTGTCAGTAAAAAAAAAAAAATAGAGCTGGTAACCCTGCATGTTATAGCGGGCAGCAAATTATAGTCAAGATACCTTCTGTGGGTTACTGTTCCTATCATGAGCTCATATAAAGTATTTTGAACTGCTGAGTATAATGGCTATTCTTCACTTAAGATACTTGTAGAATATTACCAAGTTCCTTTATGGAAGAAAGTAGCAGAGCTAAAAGTAGTCCTCAAACCCCAAAACAGATTTTTTTTTTTTGCCCAAAACAAACGTACGAGTTTCCTCAGGAATTGGTATGATGAAGATCTTTAGGCAGTGATATGCACATAAGAAGGATCAAGCACAGGAGCATAGGTGACTGGTAGAGGGTGCATGTGAAACTGCATAAACATAAATGAGTCAATACCTCAAAGAGCTTATTTTGTGCTACGTCTGGGCTTTCACAGGGATCATAGTCAATAGTTCTTAAAGCTTCTCAGAGATGAAGTATACAAATACTCTTGAGTCTTTGGCCAAGTATGGACAGTCAAAAAACCCAAGGCCGAATCAGTTCAGTCTTCACAGGTTTCACTCAGCTGTGTAGATTGAACCAATAATGAAATAAACTGACGTTCACTTTTGAACCTGGAGAGGCAGCCAGATGTCTGCAGTGGCTCAAGCCAGAAGCCAGGGGGTACTAGGACACCTCCCAGCCCGCCAGCCACTGCTGAAGACATTCAAATGCAGCTGAGCGGGGACTATCCCTGATTGGCTGCCCAGCACACCCCCCCAAATCCCTTGCTATCTCCCCTGCTGCAGGGGTGAGGGGAAGAAACAGTTCCTCCCACCTGGGTCCCAACCACTGCTGGACAGCAGCCCACATAGGGGGGATCCCTATGCCTCAGCAGGGGGTTCCCCACCTATGCATCACCAGGGCTTGGGGGGGGGAGTGGAGGGGAGAAGCTGTGTTCCCCTGCTTCCCCCCTCCACATTCTCCCCCTGCCCTGCTGGGCTGATAGGGACAGGCAGAAGCAGGGTTGCAGAACAGAGGCTTTGCTGCCTCCGTTCTGTGACAGTCCAGGGATGGGGCCAGCCCAGCTCAGTTAGAACAGACAGCTCAGGTCAAGGCTAGCCCCGTCCACCCTGCAAAGCAGGGATTGAGAGGGAGGTGCAAAGCATCCTGGGATGCTGGAGGACCCTGACTTAACTCGA
Organism: Gavialis gangeticus; assembly: GCF_001723915.1. Lineage (NCBI taxonomy): Eukaryota > Metazoa > Chordata > Crocodylia > Gavialidae > Gavialis > Gavialis gangeticus. The sequence goes on along the minus strand of NW_017729004.1, from coordinate 50,273,780 downwards.
GTCAGGATGGGATTTGGGACAGAATTTCAATATACCATTTTAACCTAAATCAGTTAATTTTGATACTACATTCACCCAGGTCTATCTTAAACAGGTTTCAGCCATTTTGAAACTGTTTTATGTGCACTGAACTTCTGTTTGTTACAGGTTTAAACTGTCTGATCACTTAAACCGGTTTGTGTGTAATGTTTGTCCCTAGTGCTAAGGTTTCACTGTTTAAATCAGCAGCAGGCAATTATTTTGGGAGGAGGGCCACTTACTGAGTTTTGGCAAGGCATCAAGGGCCACATGACAAGCAGCCCAGGGCAGATAAATATTAACTTCTGCTTTCTATGGCCAGATTGGGCAAAAATTGTCACTTCTGTCTGCACCTGTATTAATAGGATGGCCTAGTGCTCACTGGGAAAATGTACGTTAGTGTGTGTGTGTATATACAAGGATTCTCTTCTTTACTTTTGTGACTCTTAAAATTTTCTTTAAAAAACTTGCAAGTTACTGGTTATACAATTAAGATTATGAAGGTGATGTATATGAACTATGAAAAAAAGAACCATTCTCCCCCCCCACCCCTATTTTGTGTCAGTTTAATATGGTGACATTGTTCCTTTGTTTTTGGAATTAGAGTACTGACAGTCATTTAGGTTGTCTTAGTCAGGAATGATAACCCTTTAATGCCCTGATTTAAGACTAGCTGTGGTTTGAGGAAGAAAGCAGTCTGAGGCCAGCTAATTGGAATAAGAAACTCAACTGAGGGGGACGTTTAAAAACTGGAAGATATTGGAAGGTATTCTGAATCCAAATAGTGGCTAACTCTTGCTAAGTCTTGTTATATTGTATGTGAAAAATCTGAGCTGGGAAACCGAATTCTGATTTTAACTTTGTAGACTTGAAATGTTGTGTGGATCCCTTCCTAGCTTGGGGAATCATGAATGAAGCCCCTTCCAGTAGAAAGCACCTGAAATGTTTTATTGAAGACCACTTCTTACCAGTTTATTTTAAACTAAACTAAACTAATCTGCATACTTTTTATTCTTCATGAGTGGACATCTCTTTCAAAAGAAAAATTACTACTTATAATTCTGAAGATAATAATCAAACCCAGAAGCTAATCTCAGACTGAGAACCTACTTCAAAGTGTTTTAAAATTATTTTTACCATTGAAATGTCATTATACTATGAGGTATCTGTGGCTGTGTGCAGCAGCACTGGCACCCTTGCATGGGGAGCACCAAATCAAACGGAAGTAATGCTGTCACAAAGCATATACCTGCATGTTTAAATTTTAAACAGCTGAAGTGTAGCTGCGTTTACAATATTGATGCACTAATCACCTCTGTACACAAGCGAGTAAGTTAATGATATGTTCAGATGATAAATTCAAAATGTTGACAATTAGCAAACCTCACACCTGAGTCATACCCACTGCACATGACTGTACACGCTGCACAAAGGCATAGAACACTTACCTATTTTTACAATAAGTAGTATACAGGAGTAGCTAAGTCAATATCATCATAGAATTTAAGGTTTGGTAGTGATTTTTTTCTGTTTGAATGTTGGCAGCACTTCATTAACATGCATGTAGTTACTAGTTGTTGTTATTGTTGTGTGAACCAGTAAAACAATTTTATACTTACCTACTTATATTTAAGTTCCCAGTGGGTTTCATTAGAATTATAACGTTTCACACTATTTAAAATATAGGTAACAAATCCCATTTTTAATGTGGTGAAATAAATACATCAATCCACTGTAATACACAATGAAGATTTGAGAAATTGTCTTAGGACTTTTATAGTCTTACCAGTTTCTGTTTGTTAATGAGGAATATCAATTACCTGAAAGGAGTGCTGCTGGTTAACTTTTTCAGATGGATCAGTCTCCTTTCTTGAAGACTGTCACAATCATGGCATTCCTGAAGTTACCTGGGATTTCCCTCATCATTCCAGATCCTTAAAATGAAGGCAGAGAGCTGTGATGTAAGCTCCTATCCCTGTTTGAAGACTTCAGCAGGGATTTCATCAGCTCCAGATATCTTGTTGTTTTTCACCTACTTGATGGCTTTCCTCAACTCATCAAGGCTTGGAGGGATTCCAAGATGGTTTCTGACTGCATGTTGTGGGATGGAATTGAGAGCACTCTTGTCAAGAACATAGGCTTGATTGAGGTGGTCTTCAAAATTCTCCTTCCCAGGGGTGTTGATGGCTCCCCTTTCCTTTATCATGTCTCCTCCATCTTTTGCTCTCAAGAGGGTTGGTGCTCAGACTGTAGATGGCTTTGGTGGCACTGAAAAAAACTGTGCATATCATGCGTGTCAGTGAGATGTTGAATCTCCTTTGCCTTGTCTTCCCACCATCTGTTCTTCAAATTGTGGGACTTCCTTTGGACCTCAGCTTTGGCTTCTTAGTGATTCAATTTCTTTTGCTTGGAGTCTATGTGATTCAGCCAAGCACAAAAGGCTTATAGTCGATCAACTCTTGGATATTCCAGTCACACTCATTAAACCAGTCTTGATGTTTCCTCGTAGGGAATCCAACTCTCTTCACAGGCACTGATACATACTTGAAAGCATCCCTCCTTACAGAGGGTTCATCTTACTATTCACCACAGGAAAAAGTTCATTGTGAGAACCCTCCTGAACCATCTCCTTCCACTTGTTGAAGAGCTCCTCCTAGAATCTCAATGAGAGTTTAGGGCATCAAGAGGCACAACTGACATAATCTTCATTGCTTGTCAGCTGCAGGAAAAATACTGGGAATAACAAACCTTTCTACATTACTTTCTCTGACTTCGCAAAAGCCTTCAACTTTGTCAACTGAGAAGCACTGTGGAGGATCCTTCTGATAATACAGTAAACAATATGATCCACTAGTTCAAACCCAGTCTTAAGTTTACTGGCTGGTGGCATGAGGTCCTATTGACAAACCAAATGTAATGAGCCAGGGCCCAAATGGGGCAGAATCTGTTCCAGGCCCCAGCTGAAAGTAATTAGGGAATCAGGCCAAGTCATCCCTCAGGAAGAGGCCCCACTCGCACTGATTATTTAAAATGACCCATAACAGGAACCTGTTTTGGATTATTCAGGGCTGAAGCCCCAGGTGGACCATCTGACCCGAGACAGAATTCAAGTATAAGCTCAGACCAGATAGGAGAGAGGTGTCTAGGCAACAGACTGCCTTGTGTTTCTGACCTGCCTGAAACTCCTAAACCACATGCCATGCTTTGAACCCCTGGCTTGTGGCCTCTGTGCTTATAAACCTTTAAGTTGGACCCTGTCCCCCCTCCAGCCTGTTCCTGCTTATTTCTGTTCCTGTCTTGGACTTCCCAGCATGGATTAAGTATTTGTCCTGACTACAGCCTCATCTCAACCCTCAGCTTCCTACCATAGACTAGGTCTGACACCCAGCTTTGGCTTTGGCTTCCAC
>NW_017729004.1:50269130-50270020 GCF_001723915.1 Gavialis gangeticus | reverse complement strand
CCTTGCCTCCCACCCGAAGCCCCTGCCCCCCACCTAGAGCCCCTGCACCCCCAGCCCTGCTGCCCTTTGCCCCGCACCTAAAGCCCCTGCCCTGCAGCCCTGTGCCCCCCACCCAAAGCCCCTGGCTCCTAGCCCCGCTCATGACCCTTGCCCTCCCAGCCTGGGCTCTGTAACTGTTAGCAGCTACCCAGAACCTGGGCCAGCTGCAAACACCTGCTGCCTCTTGGCCCTGGCCCCAGGCTCCAGCGAGGCAGCACATACCAGCAATGCTCCCCATTGTGCTGCCCTCACCACTTCTGCAAAGCAGCGTTGGAACCCAGCGCGGCAGGGCACAGCAGGGGGCAGAGAAAGCTGCCTGCTCCCAGCTCCCCGCTCCCATGCAACATTTACCCTGCAGGCGCGGGCACAAACCTGTGGTGCTGCCCTTACGGCTCCCATGCACACAGGGGAAGTGTGGCAGAGCAGCGGAGAGCTGGGAGCAGGCATCTTTCTGCAGCCCCCACTGCGCCGGGTTCCAACGCTGCTTTGCAGAAGCGGTGAGGGCAGCAGAGCCGGTACGTGCTGCCTCCCTGGAGCCCAGGGCCAGGTCTGGGGCTGGGAGGCAGCTGTGGGGAGAGGCTGCAGATGTTTGCAGCTGGCCCAGGTTCTGGGTAGCTGCTGATAGCCACGGAGCCCAGGCTGCTTGCAGCAGGGCTTCCATGGGAGCAGCCTGGGCTCCGTGGCTATCAGCAGCTACCTAGAGCTGGGGCTGGCTGCAGCTGGGAGACTGCAAACAGCTGCTGCCTCCCCGGCCCCAACATGTGCTGATGAAAATGGCCTCACGTGTCATGCTCGGCACTCGTACTGGTTGCCAATCCCCGCATTACAAAGAGGAGTCCAACAGCAAGTAA
>NW_017729004.1:50263826-50264130 GCF_001723915.1 Gavialis gangeticus | reverse complement strand
TTCAAATTGTGGGACTTCCTTTGGACCTCAGCTTTGGCTTCTTAGTGATTCAATTTCTTTTGCTTGGAGTCTATGTGATTCAGCCAAGCACAAAAGGCTTATAGTCGATCAACTCTTGGATATTCCAGTCACACTCATTAAACCAGTCTTGATGTTTCCTCGTAGGGAATCCAACTCTCTTCACAGGCACTGATACATACTTGAAAGCATCCCTCCTTACAGAGGGTTCATCTTACTATTCACCACAGGAAAAAGTTCATTGTGAGAACCCTCCTGAACCATCTCCTTCCACTTGTTGAAGAGC
>NW_017729004.1:50258528-50258826 GCF_001723915.1 Gavialis gangeticus | reverse complement strand
CCGGGAGGCTACAAACACCTGCTGCCCTCCCGCCCTGGGCTCCAGGAAGGCAGCAGGTGCCGGCACTGCGCCCGTTGGGGCAGGGCTGGGGCCAGGAGCAGGGAGGCAGCAGCTGTTTGTAGCCTCCCGGCTGCAGCCGGCCCCAGCTCTGGGTAGCTGCTGACAGCCACAGAGCCCAGGCTGCTCCCCACTAGGGCTCGCAGCATCCCAAATGCCTGCTGGGTGCAGCCCAGGCTCCTGGCTGGCAGCACCTACTCAGAGCTGGGGCTGGCTGCAGCTGGGAGACTGCAAACAGCTG
>NW_017729004.1:50252341-50253528 GCF_001723915.1 Gavialis gangeticus | reverse complement strand
CTAGAATCTCAATGAGAGTTTAGGGCATCAAGAGGCACAACTGACATAATCTTCATTGCTTGTCAGCTGCAGGAAAAATACTGGGAATAACAAACCTTTCTACATTACTTTCTCTGACTTCGCAAAAGCCTTCAACTTTGTCAACTGAGAAGCACTGTGGAGGATCCTTCTGATAATACAGTAAACAATATGATCCACTAGTTCAAACCCAGTCTTAAGTTTACTGGCTGGTGGCATGAGGTCCTATTGACAAACCAAATGTAATGAGCCAGGGCCCAAATGGGGCAGAATCTGTTCCAGGCCCCAGCTGAAAGTAATTAGGGAATCAGGCCAAGTCATCCCTCAGGAAGAGGCCCCACTCGCACTGATTATTTAAAATGACCCATAACAGGAACCTGTTTTGGATTATTCAGGGCTGAAGCCCCAGGTGGACCATCTGACCCGAGACAGAATTCAAGTATAAGCTCAGACCAGATAGGAGAGAGGTGTCTAGGCAACAGACTGCCTTGTGTTTCTGACCTGCCTGAAACTCCTAAACCACATGCCATGCTTTGAACCCCTGGCTTGTGGCCTCTGTGCTTATAAACCTTTAAGTTGGACCCTGTCCCCCCTCCAGCCTGTTCCTGCTTATTTCTGTTCCTGTCTTGGACTTCCCAGCATGGATTAAGTATTTGTCCTGACTACAGCCTCATCTCAACCCTCAGCTTCCTACCATAGACTAGGTCTGACACCCAGCTTTGGCTTTGGCTTCCACTCTGGTAACTCCTAACCTAGCACAATCCACTCAAAACTGCCTGCCTACAGTCCAGTCAACCCTTGCAGCAGATTTGTTCCATCTCTACATTAGCACACACCAGGAGTCCATTCTAGGCTCTCCCCAAACAATGTCCAAATCAGTGATATTTTCAAACCATTCAACTGTTACATATGCCCAAATGCTTAGGAAATCAGAATTTGCTATTTTCTACCATATTAAAAGTGTGCTTAGCTATTGTTTATAGCATTGGGCATACACTACATCAGGGGTAGGCAATGTTTTTTGGTCAGTGCTGAAAAAAAACAACAATGCTTACCTTGGAAGGTGGCGGCATGCCAGAAAAATTAAGGAGGGCAGGGGGTACATAGCAGGATGCCCTGCTTGTGCCCCTTGCCCCCCACCCCAAGCCCCTGTCCCCCAGCCCTGCTCA
>NW_017729004.1:50241782-50251569 GCF_001723915.1 Gavialis gangeticus | reverse complement strand
AGAGCTGGGGCTGGCTGCAGCTGGGAGACTGCAAACAGCTGCTGCCTCCCCGGCCCCAACATGTGCTGATGAAAATGGCCTCACGTGTCATGCTCGGCACTCGTACTGGTTGCCAATCCCCGCATTACAAAGAGGAGTCCAACAGCAAGTAAATGTTGGACTGTGATGTAACTCAGTCCATTAACTGTAAGGATCATCTCTATATTTTGGAGTATGTGTTGACTGCAGAAATATGGGAATCAGACTCGTCAGGGATTCAAAATACTGTATTTACTTGAACACAAGATGAGGGTTTTTTCCCCCAATTAGCATGGGGGGGAAAAGCCCCTCACCTTATAATAGCATACAGGGAAATCTCACTAAATACACTGTCAATCATTAAACTACCAAAAGTGGTACATGCTCAGCAATGTAAACCATCAATGCACCTGGCTTCTTAAAAAGATAGTGCCAAAATCCTTTAGTTTTCCTGATTGGCACTTTCACTGAATCTACAACATCACTAGCTCAGTCTCTCAGCAGATCTCTCTCAAACCACATGCTCTGTGGCTGCAGGGATTGCTGCACTTTCTTTGCATTTTGTAAAGCTTTTTTGGGGCAGGATGAGAGTGCCATTTTTCACATTGATCACGGAAACCACCATTTTTCATGGTTTCTGTGGAAACTGCAAAACCTCAATTTAAGTACATCCCTACAAAGTGCTGCTCAAAGCGCTGTGTTTATGGCATACCTGCACTAAAACTTGTAGCAGTTTCAATAAAAGGTAATATGCGTGACTTCTGGATAAATTAAGTGCATGGATACTACAGTATATGCAAATTGCTACAGCCATGTTTAATTTCAAAGGTATTGTTTTTAAAATTTGCTCCTCACTTTATGTGCCTAGGGAGAGCAGGGTCTGATGGTAAAGAGAGGGAGACAGGGCTGCCAGGGGGAATAGCTGGGGCAAAGCAGAAAGCAAAGAACTACCTAGCCCCCCAGATTTAATTTTCCCTGCTGCAGCAGTGGGAGGGGGACAAACTCAAGGCAAACCTCCAATAATTAGATTCTATACCTGAAAAATTATAACAGATGGATACAGTTTCCACATATAGAATCTAATTATTGGGGAGTCATCTTCTATTTGAGTTAATATGGTACAACATGGCTCAATATTCTGCTGATACATTTTTTCTTGAAATGCCTATTTTTTTTTCAACCTTACTTAGCAAAAGGGCTGGGTGACCCCCATGGCTAATTAGGGGATTCGTGGACCTCCTGTATCTGAAAAGAGATGCCTATAAGGGATGGAAGTCAGGTAACATCACCAAGGAGGAGTATTCAGCACTGGCCTGCACCTGTAGGAAGCACACTAGGAAAGCCAAGGCTAAAACAGAACTCAAACTGGCTATGGGAATCAAGGGCAACAAAAAGTCCTTCTTCAGATATGTGGGTAGTCTGAAGAAAAACAAGGGCAACATTGGACCCTTGCTAAACCAAACGGGGCAGCTGACAACCGACACCCAGGAAAAAGCTCATCTCCTTAACTATTACTTTCTGTCACTCTTCCACCAGCCCAAGGAGATCACCCTGCCTAACAAGATGCAGGACTGCCAAGGTATGAGCAAACATATGCCCGTCATTGACAAATATCTCATGAGGAAACACCTTGAGTGGCTGAACATTGACAAATCAGCTGGCCCACATGGAATGCACCGAAGAGTGCTAAAGGAGCTGGCTGACGACATAACACATCCAATGGTGATGATATTTGAGAACTCATGGTGCTCGGGAGAGGTTTCTGAAGATTAGAAGAGGGCCAATGTGGTGCCTATCTTCAAGAAAGGGGGGAAGGAATTTCCAGGGAGCTACAAGTTAATCAGTTTGACCTCAATCCCTGGTAAGGTATTGGGGGAAAAAAATTAAATTAAAAAAAACAAACTAACAAAACAAAGAAACCATTAACAACAGGCTAACAGAATGCAACGTTCTGAAAGATAGCCAACATGCCTTTGCTGTGGGTAGGTCTTGCCTGACCAACCTCATTTCTTTCTGTGACCAGGTGACACATCGCCAGGACAAAAGAGAAGAGCTTATAATTTATTTGGACTTCAAAAAAGCCTTTGACTGTATCTCCCACAAGGTCCTCATGGTAAAACTGGGGAATTGCAGCCTCAACATCCTTACAGTCCAATGGCTGGGGAACTGGCTCCATGGTCAGACCCAGAGTGATAGTCGATGGAACCATGTCAACATGATGCATAGTGACCAATGGTGTCCCCCAGGGCTCCACACTTGTACCAGTACGCTGATTTATAAATGATCTGGATTCAAGTATCAGAAGTGGACTGGCTAAATTCACTGATGACACCAAATTATGGGGAACTGTAGATACCTGAAGATAGGCTGGCGATTCAGGCAGACCCAGACAGGCTTGCAAGGTGGGCAGATTGAACCCTGATGGTATTCAACACTGAGAAATGCAAGGTGCTCCACTTTGGGGAAAAAATATCCACATCATACTTATAGGCTCAGTAATCCTATACTCACTAGCACCACGATCGAAAGACTTGGGGGTCATGACTGACCACAAGATGAACATAAGCCACCAATGCAATGCCACAGCCAGCAAAGCAAACAAAACCCTGGCTTGCATCTACCGATGCATCTCAAGCAAGACCCAAGATGTCATCCTCCCACTTTACTCAGCCTTAGTGAGGCTGCAGCTGGAGTACTGCACCCAGTTCTGGGCTCTGCACTTTAAAAAGAATTTGGAGAAGCTTGAGAGAGTCCAGTGGAGAGCCATGCACATGATTAGAGGACAAGAGGACTGGCCTTATAAGGAGAGGCTGAGAGGCATGGAACCCTTCAGCCTCGAGAAGTGAAGGCTCAGGGGGAACTTGGTGGTAACCTATAAGTATATAAGGGGTAAGCATCAGGAACTGAGAGAAAGTCTGATCACCAGGGCACACCAAGGGAAAAGACAAGGTCTAACTGTCAAACTCCATGAAGACTGTTTTAGGCTGGACATATAAAAAAAAACTTCCTTTACCATCCGGGTCCCCAAAGCCTGGAATAGACTTCCCCCAGAAGTGGTGCAAGCACCTACTCTGACTCTGCACACTTTTAAGAAACACTTGGATGTGGATGCCTACCTTGCTGGGGTCATTTGACCCCAGCTGACTTCCTGCCTGTTGGGCAGGGGGCTGGACCCAATGATCTTGCAAAGTCACTTCCAGCCCTAATGTCTATGAAAACTATATGTCTGCATTAAAGGGTCTCCATTACAGCATTTGCTCTTATATAGTGTGCATCAGTCTTTCCAGTTTGATTTGCTGGCTTGATTTGATGGACCCAGACCCACTTGTTGACCTTGGTCAATTGTAGTTTTCTGTTTGTTTAGGGTACGGACACACAATGTTTAGACAGGTTTAAAGCTGGCTGAAATCATTCAACATCAAGTACTCTTGAACCACTTCACTGTGAACCAGGTCAGTGTTATGTGCAAACATCAGACATTAAACGACACAAGTCTGCTTGGTCAGGTATTCCATGCTGCGTTGCTCATCATCCTTCTCCCAACACTGCTGCAACTGGCTACTGTGGTACATGGCTAGAACTCTTACGGCCCCCTTTTCTCTCCTCCACTTTTATTGGCATTTGGGTCCCTTATACTACTTGTTCAATAAAAGCAATCTTTCTAACAATCAGCTATGTCCTCACTCCCTGAGTAACTATGGCCCCTCACTATGCCCTCCCAGCACCTGAAACCACAAGACATGGGCCCAAGCACTCCCTCCCCTTCCCAGACAAGCACTCCCTCCTCTCCTGCCTCCGTCCCCTGTCACTCCAAATCGAGCAAGCCGTTTGGACAACTGTAAGGTACTAAATTTAACTGAACTCCTGTTTAGGAAAGAAGAGAAAGCAGAAAAGCAGTAACACCCCCAACCACAGGTCCCAGGGATCAGAACACCTGTATGCTCCTATTGCTATCATTTTGAAATGTTTAATTATTGAGACATACTTGATCAATTGTTCAAGTATAATTGGGGTTATTTTTCTCAATATGAAATTCCTTGCGCTTGTTGATCTTGAAGTTTATCTGCCACTTCTTCTCCTACTCATTTAGCTTGGTGAGATCTTCCTTCAGCTTCTTGTCATCATTTTGGGATTTGACTACCTGGAATGCATATCACCTGTGAACTTAAAGATTTTACTGTGGACACTGATTCCCAGGTAATTGATGAAAGTACTGAATAATGTTTTCAGGCCCAGCACAGATCTTTGCGGGATCCCACTACTGACCTTCCCTCATCCTGAAAGGTGACCATTTAGTCTACCCTTTGCTGCTTATCTTTAGCCAGCTCTCAGTCCACAAAAGAACCTTCCCTCCCTGTCAACTCAGGCTTTTTTTTAAAAACCCTCAGGTGAAGGATCTGTCAAAAGCCTTTTGAAAAATTCAAATGTTATATCAACTGGATTCTCTTTGAGCATGTATTTGTTAACACACTCAAAGAATACCAGCAGATAGGGGAGGCAGAATATCCCTTTACAAAATCTATGCTCTTTCCTAGGTTTTTAGTTGTAGCTGTGTTGGTCTAAGGACATAGGCAGGCAAGCTTCTTTCAGTAGATGCAATATCTTCTATTAGACCAACTGAGTAGCTGGAAAAAAAGTTCTTAGCAAGCCTTCAGGTGCAATTACCTGCTGTTCTGAGACTCCAAGGAATGAGAGAAGCTAAAAGCGTGACAGGATGTCAGTGAGACTGTAAATAGGTCAAAATCAGGAAAACAAAAGTTAAAGCATGGAAGGGGTGGGGGAAAAAGCCAAAGGTGAGTCAGGAAGACTCTACAGTAATAGTAATTCAAGGTAGAAAAAAGAGGCTGTCTGTGAAAGAAGAAATAGCTGGAAATTAGGACAACAAAGGACAGAAAATAGGGGACAGGAGGGGACAAAGAGGGTGGGAAGAAAAGTGTACTAGGTCAAGTCTGGCAGGTACCTGGTGAATCAGTTATCAGGCAGGTTGTAAAGTGTCATAAATCCAATGTCTATATTGAGTCCATGATTTTTTTGTATCCAGTAGATTTATGAAGTGAAGTTTGTAGACTTGTCTAGGAAAGGTGTTCTGTGCATTTCCTTAGAGAATTACAACTGAGAGATTGAAGAGGGAGTGCTTGTCCTGTGAGAAGTGCACCCCCACAGGTAGCAGGGTATTCTTGTCTTAATAGATTTTTGGTGTGCATTTATTCCGGTGCACAGTTGTTGTTTGGTTTCTCCTACATATTCTTCATCAGGGCATTTGGTGCACTGGATAAGATATATTACATTTCTGAAGGTGCAGGTGTAAGATCCAGGAATGGTTATGGTTCTGTTGTGGGGTATAGTTATTGTTGAGGTGGTGGAGATATGTTGGCAGGTTTTGCATTTTTTGTCCTGTCCATGGTCTGGATCCATTGGGTATGGTTTGGGTCATAGGGAGTTTACTTCTGGGGATGAGTTTAGCGAGGTTTTGTGCTTGTTTAAAGGCTAGGATGGGTGGTTCAGGAAAGATCTTCTCAAGAATTGGGCCTTCTTCTAGTATGGGTTGCAAATGTTTGAGGATTTTCTTTGCAGGTCCCAGGAAAGGGTGATATGCCATAAAAAATGGTGTGCAATTTGTGGGGATTTCCCATCCAAGCCTGCCTCATATCCACAAGAATGAGATTACAACTCAGAGTACAGACCCCTCTGGATATCACTGAATTCATACACTTCATTTTCACACAACTTCCATTTCAATACTTCCTCCAAATCATGGGCACAGCTATGGGCACCAAAATGGCCCCACAGTGTGCCAACCTTTTTATGGCCCAACTAAAAGAAGATTTCCTCAAAAACTGCTGTACTACACCTGAGATACATAGATGACATCATCATTATTTGGACTGAAACCATACAGTCTGATGGATTTCCACCAAAAAATCAACAATCACCACTCTTCCATCAGACTGTTGCTTGAATACTCTAACACCAGCATTTCCTTTTTGGACACCATGATCAATATCCAATATCCAAAATGGTAAAATTCAAACCACTGTATACAAGAAACCCATGGACCAACATACATGTCTACACAGAACCAGCAATCACCCTAAATAAACCAAGGAAGCTATAATTTAGAGCCAAAATCTGATACCACTGAATGTTCACCAGGAACACCTGTAATTGCCACCTCAAATTACAAAAGGGCCTTCAACCAACAATGACACTCCTCCAGAGAGATAGATTGCACTTTTGAAAGAGCCACCTGAATACCACATGAAAATTTGCTGCAGTATAAAAATAAAATCCTCACTAATCACACACCATTAGTAGTGACATATCACCCTTCCCTGAAACCCACACAGAAAATCCTCAAATAATTGCAACCCATACTAGAAGAAGACCCAATTCTTAAAGAGATCTTTCCTGAACCACCCATCCTAGCCTTTAAACAGGCACCAAACCTCACCAACCTCATCATCTGAAGCAAACTCCCTATGACCCAAATCATACCCAATGGATCCAGACTGTGCCAGGACAAAAAATGCGAAACCTGCCAACACATCTCCACCACCCCCACAATAATTATACTCCACAACAGAACCATCACCTTTCCTGGATCTTACACCTTCACCTCCAGAAATGTAATATATCTCATCCAGTGCACCAAATGCCCTGATAGAAATATTAGGAGAAATCAAACAACAACTGTGCACCAAAATAAATGCACACTGAAAATCTAACAAGACAAGAATACCTTACTACCTGTGGGGCACACTTCTCACAGGACAAGCACTCCCTCTCCAATCTCTCAATTCTAATCCTCAAAAGGAACTTACAAAACACCTTTCATAGACCTATGAACTTCTCTTCATACCTCCCCTTAAGACTATGTGGGGACTCGCAGCCAGAATTTCTGTCCAGAAGAAATGTAAAAAAGCTTTCATCCCATGGGGCGGGAAGGCAGGCCAAATGACAGCCACCCTACAGGGGGAGCTGTGGCCACTCTGCCTGGCTCCACAGGGCTAACGCAAGCCTACTGTGGACCCCCCCACAACCCTAATTTGGGTCACACTCTGAGGTTGAGCACCACTGATCTAACAAAAGATATTGCATCTACTCAAAGAACCTTGCCTGCCTACGCTCTTCCCTAGCATGTCATGTTTGTCTGTGACTGCTGATATTATTATTATAGATGCTACTAACTTGCCAGGAGTGGAAGTGAGACTTGCTGGTCTGCAGTTTCTAGGACTGCCTCTGAAGCCATTCCTGAAGATAAATGTTATGCTGGGAACCCACCAGTCCTATGGCACAGAGACCATTTGTAACAACAGGCTTCATACTACTGCCAACATTTCTGTAGTTTCATACTTGAGTTTCTTCAGAACTCTTGGGTGAATGCCATTTAGTCCCAGCAATTTAGTGTTTAATCTACCACTTTGTTCTAACAGTTCTTCTAGTATCACTTCAGCATGACAGTGTGATCCAACTCTTCAGACTTGTTTGTGAGGAAGAATTGTTCTGATGTGGGAATTCCACCACTATCTTGTGCAGTAAAAATAACTATCCAAGAATTAAGTTAGTTTCTATGCCACGACCCTATCATCCCCAAGTAGACCCTGGTAATTCTCTCAGTAGATTTTGGCTTCAAGACAGTTTTTATTATCAACTTCAGTAAGTTTTACAATATGTTCCTTGCTTTTCTTTTGCCTGCTTTATTACATTTTTACATTTGACCTGCCAGAGTCTATATGTTTTCCTGTTTTCATTTGGGGATGCTTTATGAAATGATGCCTTTTTACCTTGGATACTCTTCTTAACTTTGCTATTAAACCATGTGGGGTCTTACTGGACTGCTTGCTACCCATTTTAATTTCTGTTGTACACTTTTCCTGAGCTTCTAATACGGTATTTTCATACAGTTTTCAGGCTATCTGCAGGCGTCCCGTATTTTTGACTGCTATTTAAAATTTCTAATTAAACTTCCTCATTTTTGTGAAATTTTCCTTTCTAAAATTGTATAATCAGCACAATGGATTATTCTGACTTCCTCCTTCCTGCCATGTGGTTGAATTTTATTGTGTTATGCTTGCTACTACAGAGTGCCTCACCTACAGATCTCTCTTGAACCAGGTCCTGTGGGTTAGGACCTGAGGGTTAGGTCTAAAATTGGTCATCCACTTATGGGTTCCAAGGCAAATTGTTTCAGAAAGCAGTTATTTATTACGTCCAGAAATGTTATCTTTTCATCTCACCTTGATAAGGTGTTTGCCCAGTCTATGTGAGGATCGTCAAAGTCCCATTATTATTGTGTGTCACATTTGCAGTTTCTCTAATCTCCTTTACTTTTTCATCTTCACTTTCACCCTCTTAATCAGGTAGTTGATAGTATAATCCTAGTACTGTGTTCCTTTTATTCATTTATTTCTCCTTTCAGTAGTTTTCCTTTTGAATAATATTTTTATGCTACTACTAGCTGTAATATCTTTAACAACTGCCACTCACCCCACCCCTACCCCCACCTGATGCATCCTAAACTGTCATTACTATGTAGCTTGTAAATTGGTACAACAGTATTCCATTGATCACCATCCTTCCACCAAGTCTCAAAGATGCCTATTATATTATGGCTCTGCCCCACGTTTCCTCATATATGCATCTTGGGGAGTATATGAAATGTTCTTGGGGGGGGTGGAGAAGAATGGTAGATTTATTTGTGTAATGGAGCTGCTAGAGAACAGACAATATTTTGAGTTCCAGAGTACGGGACCCCAGCTATCTCAGCAAAGCCGCCATTAAAGCTGAAGGAGACTACAGTGAAGACAAAAGCTTGAAGTCCATATATAAAAAAAGAAAAAAAAAAAAGAAAAATCAGGTTCACATAAGTAACCTTCATTTTAAAATACCTGATGTCTTGTGGTTCTGTGGGGTTCATAGCTAACAGGATTTTAAAAATTCCATCTACGGGTTCTGAAAGTTTACAGCTGAAAATCGCAGTGTGAAATTGCTTTCATAAAAGGATTGGAAATAGAATAGTTAGTGATTCCAGTTGCCATGTTAAACTGATCAAAACATCATCTTTGGGACAGTTCTTTAATGCTATAGTTACAAACCATGAAAACCATGAAAAGGCTGCCTAGCCTTATAGTGCAGGAAGTTTTTTTTTTTTTAAAAAGTAGCAATTTCTGAGCTCCCTGTGCGCCTCTACACATTTCTTTCAGAATTTCTGAAAACTCTGGCAAAAAGAAAAAAAAAGACTGTTTGCTTAGCTTTCATAAAAGTATTTAGGTTAGGTTCCTTCAAAATGCTATATAATATTTCAAAAAACTATTTCGGTTGTTCATTCTTAGTCACTATGTCTAAAGTTGTATAAACTATACTACTACAAAATATAAAATTTAGCATGTTCTTTTTCATGGAGATGTATGTCTTTGGTTTGACTTAAACTGCTGAATCATCAGATGCATTCTGAAGTTATTTTAATTAGTTGTCTTATGAAATGATACCAATATGTTTTTCCATCTCTGGGCATATTATTAATTTGCCACATGGTGGCCTCATTAGATAAAGCAATTGCCAAACTAAGGTGCATTTTCTTTTATTAACGTTCTCCTTTTCTAGAGTTCAAGAAGGGGAAGAGGGAGGACCCGGGTAACTATAGGCCCGTCAGTCTTACCTCAATCCTGGGGAAACTCTTTGAGAAGATCATCAAGGAGCACATTTGTGATGGGCCGGCATCAGAAATGATGCTCAGGGGCAATCAGCATGGATTTATTAGGGGGAGATC
>NW_017729004.1:50226636-50241217 GCF_001723915.1 Gavialis gangeticus | reverse complement strand
GCTGGCCCCTACCCTGGGGGTCTTTAAGAAGAGGCTGGATGCCTACCTGGCTGGACTCATTTGAGTCCCGTTTCTCTTTTTGGGGTTTTTTGTTGTTCTCCTGCCCTGGTGGGGGGTCGGGCTAGAAGATCTACTAGGTCCCTTCCGACCCTTAATCTATGAATCTATGAATCTATGAGTTTACAAAACAAACAAAAAAATCTCCCACTGTATTAAAATGTATTGACCAAGGAACAGCACATACATATAACATTTTATGTATTCCCTGTCTTTTCTAATGAACAGAATCATTTTAACTAGTATTCCTAGCTAGGCAGAGACAACATACTCATTGAAGATGATTAGCAACTAAGGTGCTTTGAACCAAAGGCAACATCTAATTTAACTGCTCTCATATGCATATGTTTATAAAACCTCATAAAGTTATCTAGTATTGGAAACAAATTCCATGATAAATATTAGTTACAAAACCTTTATTCCACCTTTACCCTACCTAATTGGACGTCATTTGTCAAATCAAGTTAAGAGAAGTCTCTTTACATGGCTATTAAATGAACATATAGGGCATGCCTACATGTGCTATTACAGCACCTGAATAAACTGCTGAGCTTATTGCTCTGCAGTTTATTACTCTAGGGCACACCACTTGAGCATGTGCCCAGGAGAATTAACTCCAGAGCAATAAGTTCCACAGTTTATTTGGGCACAGCATGTAGATCCAGGTTAGAGCAGCTCCAGCTGGCAGAGAACCTGCCAGCTTGGGGCTGCTCCTGTCCAGTCACTGTGTTGGGGAGGAGTTTGTGGGGAGCGAGGCAGCTTCAGTGCAGGGCTAGCCAGCAGACAGCCCTGCACTGACGCACCCTCGTGCCCTACCCAGCCCCTCCAGTGTCTACATGTGTGCTGCTGTGGAATTTTTTGTACATGTATTTGTAAATACATGTACTATCCTGCTGCAGAGTAAATTAGCTTACTGCAGTCTAATAGGGGCGCACATGTAGACACCAAGAGCTAATTAGTCAACTGTTCAGTACACATCTCATGTAGACTCTCCAAAACAGAACAGCATATCCAGTTTTGGTCATAGCTTTAGTTTACATAGAATAAGAATGGACCTTCTCACCCATTAATTCCCATGTGCCCCCTGTGTTTACAGGCAATCACTCACATAAGCCTTCCCCAAAACTGCAACTTCAAACTTTCACACAACAAGGCACACACCAGAAACAGAAAGAACATCTTCCATTATGCCATAAGTAAGAGCTGGGAAGACAAGGGCATTGACATTACACCGCTTCTGCATTGATGGAGGGGAAGAGGTCTGTGACCCTGTAGTACAAAAGGAAGATAAAAACCCTTACAGTGCTTGCACATCTGACCTAAGGGTAAAATTCCTTCCTTACCCCAATCCTGCTGAGAGGTTCTACCTAGAACAAAAGAATAAGTCTTAGACTAGCAGTGCTCAAAGTTCTGGTCCCTATCTTACATACCAGCCTGACCCCACTAGCTGAATCTAGTTATGCACTGACCTATGGGGTTCCTCAGGAGTCTAGAAGTTTGGCAGCAGAGGAGCTGCAATTAGAACTACCACGGTTCCCCTGCTGCCAAATTTCCAACCCCCTGGGGAGAGCCATGGGCTGGATTGCATGGCTTTGTGGGCCAGATGTTGAGAAGCACTGTTCTAGACAGGTACCTGAAGTATGTATTTAACTTGATATATAAAATGGAAAGTCTTCTGAAACCAATGGGATGACCTTCAATAAGGACAAAATGCAAGTTAAATTTAGGAAAGAACTATTAAATGCAGAAAAATAAAATGGGAAAAACTGGCTTGAGCTGCAGTATTGCACAAAAAGACCTGATAGCTCTAGTTATAGTAAGCTGAATGAGTCTACCAATAGTATGGTTGCAAAACAAAAGCTAGCAGCATACAAGGTTGCATGAACAGGAATTCTGGTTTTAAGTCACTGGTAATTCTTCCATTCCATTCAGCATTGGTGAGACTTCACACAGTACTTTGACTGGTTTTGGCCACACATTAAAAATGGATGAAAATGAATTACAAAAAGTTCAGAAGAAAAGCAATAAAACAAACTGGGCATCTAGAAAATATGAATTGTAAAGATAGCTCGGAAGAATTAGTTTGGAAAGGAGAAGACTAAGGGATGATTTGAAGACAGTCCTCAAACGCATAGAGGACTATAAGAAGGGGGACGACAATCAACAATTCTCTGTGTCCACAAGGTAGAGGACAAGTAGTAAGAGATTTGCAAGGAAAATTTATATTAGATAGTAGGGAAAATATTCCAATTCTGAGGTTGAATAAGTATTGGAGAAGATTACCTGAACCAGGCAGGCTCCCCCTCAAGGACCAGGTGGTGATGACAGATTCTGCTCCAGCCTCAACCTGGGACAGGCAACAGCAGAGGCACTGGCAGCTCTGGCTGTGGCCAGACAGTGGTGGTGGTGGCAACTCTGGCCTGACCAGGCAACAGCACCAGCCCCAGCCAGGTGGTGGTGGCAACTCCAGTCCTGGCCCCAGGCAGGCAGCAAGTGCAGCTTGAGCTCCAGGTCTAGGCTGGGGACAGAGCCAAAACCAGAGCCACAGTATCCCCCTGTCCTGGGCTGGTACTTAAATCTAAGTCTTTTTCCCCCCACATGTTGAATGGACAAATACAATTTCTTCAATTTGGATAAATACAATAATCTCATCTTTACATGCATTAAAACACAAGTAATAAGGGTTGTATGTAATTTTCTGACCTTTAAGGGTATCTTTATACACCAGCACGGGATTTCCTTTTTCTTTCATTATAGACTGAACAGCAAGCCTCGACAGCATGAAAAAGCAGACTTCCAGACTTCCCCTCAGCCTCAGTTAAGTCTCCCATTTGTCTCTGAAGGGCCTTATGATGTACCTTGACTCTCTTGAGGTGTCATGCCCATTTATTAGTCCAAAGCAAACCAACACACGCACAAGGAAAAACTCCATCCAGGGCTTTTGCTCACTGGAGCTTGATGCTTTGCAACTCCTGACCAGTTGCTTCCCTGCCTGGTCGTCTTGCCCATGTCCGGGATTTGGCCACAGCCCATGGCTCGCTGCAGTTCCCCCCTTCTATTTTATTATCTTTTTTGTTTTTTAGTCTTTGGGGTTGGAGGTTCTGCCTAGCTGGCCTCCTCACCCTGCTGCCCATTTGGGGCTCTGGCAATATACAAAAAGAAAAGAACTGAACTAGCTGGCACCTGTATGAAAGCACAGCTGCTTCTCCTGCAGCTGGCCTGTCTCTGGCAGAGCTCCCCCATCACATTTGCCACTCCTCCCTGTGGTGTCTTCTCAGCACCTCCTGACTCAGCAGAACTTGGCTGAGCTCTCTTCCCAGCCTTTAGGTGGCTCCTTGGCACTTAAAAGTTCCCGCCTGACATCTCAGGCTCTGAGACATGCTTCTCCTCTCCCCAGCTCCCTGCTCTCTTTCCCATCCTCTTCCAGGGCATATGACATTCTTCTACCAAATTGGGGCCGCTCCAGGCTAATCGATCAGCTGCTCCAGAAACACAGCTGCCATTGCTCTCTCTTTTCTTCTGGCACCACCATCTTTTCCCCACCTGGCTCAGCTTCCCATCCGGTAAGTTTTTCCCCATTTTCCTGTTCTTCTCCACACTTGTCCAATCATACTACAAGTCCTGTGACATATTCCATCTGAAAACATTAATAATTTCAGTAGATTCTGTTTGTACTACAGGAGGCTCTTTCACAGGTAAATGAGAGAGTCCATTAGCATTGCCATGTGCCTTTGCTCGTTTGATTCAATATCATAAGTGTAATCCACTAAAAAGAGAGCCCAGCACTGGATACCTGCTGCACTTGTCCCAGACACTCCTTTCCTAGAATAGAATACTGATACCAGGGGTTGGCCATCTGTGACTAATGTAAACTTTCTCCCAAACAATTTCTTCACCTTTCCATTCCATACTTAAAGCTTCTTTGTCTCCTTCTGCATAATTTCACTCTGCTGCTCTAAGTGATCAGGCTGCAAATGCTATGGGCCATCCTCACTGCCATTAGACATAGTATGTGATATAACACCCCCATGCCATGTCAGACTATATCAAATTTTAATTTGATAGGCAACAATGGGTTAAGATGACCAAGTATCCTATGTGATGTAACCAGTCTTTTTGCTTCCCAGAAAGCTTTCTGACACCCATATGACCAAACCTATTTGTGGCAACAAATTTAAAGCAGCAGTTCCCAAACTGACAGACTACGCATCGCCAATTTAAAATGATACAACCTTAAGTACCGCCAGGAAATTTTTCATACACATAGGTAACCGACTATGTATTAAAATAACATCTAAACCTTTAGTAATCAGAAAACATTGTTTTTTCAGTTATGATAGCCATATAAAACAATGGCAAATTGAAAAAAAAATGTAAAATTACCCATCCAGAAATGCTTTTGGGGATCTCTTTAGTGGGAGGGGTGAGCTTGCTTGACAAAGTATGCAGATATCTAGTGAAATCTTGGTTAATTTCAGACTGAGGTCTGGTTTTACATTTAGCTTCACCCTGTATTTGTTTTTAATGGCAATCATAGCAGAAAATCTAGTTTCAGAGATAGGTTGTGCAGAATGGAATAATAAAAAATTTCAAATGTCTTGTCTGAAATTTGGGCATTCCTCTTCTCTTGAGCCAAAAATCACCAAGATGCATTCTTCTGAACTCCAGCTCAAGCTCATCATCAGATGAAACTTCTACTAACTGCTCCCTTTCCTCAGCTGCGAAGTCATTGGGCAAACAGTTTTCTTCAAGTCAAAACAGGTCTTTGATCCAGTTTTCTTTTGTTACATCTTTAGAGAAATAGTCACTGAAACTTGAGATCAGACCAAGGCAGTCCTCTTTAATGTCAGTGATCAGGTCAGGGTGAAGTTTAAGTTTGTTGTCAGTGACAAAACCATCTAATGTTGGAAATGATTGACAGTTACCTCTCTCTAGTTCTGGAATAATAAACTGAAGCGTTTTAACAAATGCTCTTGTTTCATCACAAAAGTTAAAAAGGGTTGTTTTTAGGCCTTGTAGACTAGCATTCAGTTTATTAAGAAGTGTAAATACTAGGCCATGCGAAACGGCAGCGTTTTGTTTCGACCAGCATTTTGATGGGACAGCATTCCCTTTTGAATTCTGTTTCAATTCGAAACAGCTGCTATGTTCTGTTTCACCATTTCGACACTGTTTCGACAAGAGTGCTTGTGGGACTCTGTCTGTCTTGGGGCAGAGGAGGGTGAAAACTGCAGGCCTGCTAGGCTTCCATGAGAAAGCCTTCTTGCTTCGGTATGGAGAAGCAGCTTTTCATGTACACGCCCCATTAGGTTGCACAGGAGAAAAAACAGTAGTGAACTGAGTGGCCTTGGTTTGATTAAATTGACCACTTTTACTGCCTGATCTAAAACAACCTTACGATTGAAAGGCATAGTCTTGGCTGCTAGAGCCTCATGATGTATAACTGCAGTGGATCAATTTGGCAGCGGGTGCAATTTCTCTTACTTTTGCCAGAATGCCTCCTGACTTGCCAGCCATGGCTCATGCCCCGTTGGCGCACATACCAATACAATTTTGCAATCTTTTTTTGATTATAAAGTTATTCAATTTCTTGAATATCTGTTCTGCTATTATACAACTTGACAGAGCTTCACAAAACAATCTTTCTTAATTGCCATATCTGCTTCAAGCCTTACATATGCAAGAAGCTGAGAAAAATTTGTTACATTTGTACTTTCATCTAATTGCAACAAAAAGTACTCACTTTTCTTGACACTTTCAATTAGTTTTTCTTTCACTTGACAAGCCATATATTCAATTTTTCTTGATACTGTGTTGTTTGACAAAGGAACAACATCCAGCTGTTTTGCAAATCTCTCTCCAAGAACCGACGAAACCATGTCTTTTGCAGAAGGAAGCACAGGAGTTTCACTTATCATATGTGCATTCCCCGTTGGAGTGATCTTTAAACTTACTTTATATGATGCTTCCGAGCACTTAGTTCCAAGATGGCAAGAAAACAATAACCACTCTGAGTTCTTTTGAAAAAAATCAAGAGGTTTGTCTTTAAAAGTTATACTTTGTATGAAGATGCTGCTGAAGAAGAGAAGGTTTCATGCAATGGTTTGAAAGGA
This sequence comes from Gavialis gangeticus, assembly GCF_001723915.1. NCBI lineage: Eukaryota > Metazoa > Chordata > Crocodylia > Gavialidae > Gavialis > Gavialis gangeticus. The sequence continues at coordinate 50,235,047 of NW_017729004.1, read as the reverse complement.
GCTCATAGGAAATCAAGCACTGAGGTATTGGTTCACTTTCTTCACCACTCCAGGTAAACTCAAATTCCTGGGATCAATACCTTTCGGTAATCTTGCACTTAGCAATTATTGCAGCAGCCAGGTGCGTTTCAGAAGTACCTGTGGCCTCCTCACTTAATCCAACGGCATGAGCTGTACTACTTCCCTGTAAATCAGTAGCTTCTTTAAGGTCCAATTCCCCTGATTCATCAGAGGTGCCCTTTGTTTCAGTGTGCTTTCTCTTCAGAGAAGTTGAAGTCAGCCACCTTTCCATTGCAGTATTACTAATATTTATGCAACAGATTTCAATTGTAATGCCTGCTGTGCATAATACTACAGGACCTCAAACTGTAAAAAAAAAAAAAATTACCCTTCTGCAACTGAAGCCAAGATGGTGAATCTGCACAGAAATGTTAGGAAGTTTAAGGGAAAACAGACCATTCTACATGTAGAGGTGCAAGTGCTGGCATCTTTACGTGCATCCCCCTTAGTTAAATAATCATTTGCCCATACTTGACTGCTGTCATGAAAGCAGTATTCTATGACTACCACTAGATGGTGCCAGAAATCAAATGAATAAGAGGACATGTATAGAAATCAAATATCCTATGTACTATGCTTATGTAAATTTTGTAATTTTAATAAATCTGTTAACATGTACCACTGACAGGTTGCCTGTGTACCACTGATGGCACATGTACCACAGATTGGGAACTCCTGATTTAAAGAATACAGTAGTCACTAGATTTGGTACAGGTCTACTAAAATAATAAATCCTAAAGAAGATCCAAGTTGGGAACCATTTTTTGTTCACAGGGCTTTCAGAATACATTTAAGTCTTTTGCAGACTTCACAACTGCAGTCATTCTTGTGCCATGAGGTAGGCTTTCCCCTCCCCCTTAGCCCAGATGCCAAAAGTTCAAAGTTATACTTCTTCCAAAAAGGGTCCTTCTGATTTTATTTTGTTATGATTCCTATTTGTATAGAAACATCACTTTCGTTATTGGTTTTCCATGCTAATCTTTTTCTAATTTTTAACAGAGTTTTTTTTCTGGAGCCTATAAATGGATGCTGGACCTGGGATCTAGGAAATGAACCTGGCTTGTCCTATTCTTTCCAGTAATTCCCTTACCTGAGGCATGGGAAGCACATCAAACTGTGTGATTGCATTTAGTTTATGGAAATCAACATATAGCCATAAGGTCTCATCTTTTTGGGGGACTGTTACTATAGGGCTTCTCCAAGGACTATGCAAGAGTGTAATCATTCCTTGCTTAAGCATCTTTATCTCATCCTGCACTAAATGGTAGCAATGGTAAGGAATCCTTCTCCAACATTCCTTCACAATAGAGCCTTCCAGTGTTATGGTCTTATGCACTGCACTCCTTATTCTCTCTTGGACTGCACTAAACACTTCATAAAAACCTTCGATAATTTGAGTCAACCGCCTCCTTTGAGCCCCTGTCAGGGTATATCCCCCATGAAAACTTTTTCTGATTGCACCTCCCTATCAGCATCTTCCCCAGGTTCCCTGCCAAATTCCTCTTTTTCCAGAATACGGGTAGCCAAGACCCCTTCCAGTTCTCTCCAGAATTTTAATAAGTTAATGTATATGCTTTTCCTTACGATGTCCTAGCCGCAACACCTCATAATTTACTGGACCAACCCGACATGTTATTTGAAAAGGGCTCTGCCAGCACATCAAGAATTTACTAGTTGGACTGGGCAATAAGACCAGAACCCTTTGCTCAGCTTGAAACTCCCGTTCTGCCATTCCCTCATCCTACTGTTGCTTTAGTCTCACCTGAGCCTTCCTTAAATTCTCTTTGACCACTTGATAAGCTCTGGTGAGATGCTCCTTCTATAATACAATGAACTGGGAAGGGGCAGTCCCTTCATCTCCCTCTCTCTCCCATCCTTCATGAACGACATCTAATAGTCCTCATGAGGTATGTGACCATAGGTTTTGTTAGGGTATGCACCACTGAATTAGTCCGAGGAGCCTCCTTCACTGCAAATAACAAAGGTGGGATTAACAGATCCCATCGGCAGGGGTCTTCCTGGGGCACTGTCGTAGCATGGCTTTAAGTGTCGCATTAAACCATTCTTCCAAACCATTGGTTTGGGGATGGTATACTGTGTATAGGTGTTTTATGCGTAGGACCTGACACAAACCTTTCATTACATGCAACATGAAATTTGTACCTTGATTGGTAACAATCTCCCATGGAAGCTCTACTCATAAAACCCATTTTAAAAACTCTTCCTTAACCTTCAGATTCATTACAGCTCTTAATGGAACTGCCTTGGGATACCTAGTGATGCAGTCTATCAATACTAACACAAACTGGTGCCCTCCAGTGCTCTTGGGTAACAGACCAATCACATCCAATGCAATATGTGCAAATGGTTCTAACTATTATTAGCAAACTCTGCAAAGGTGCCTTGAAGGGCTTCTTCAAAACTAACCTGCTGACGTTCTGGGCAACTACCACAAAATTGCTCTATATCCTGATAGCACCCAGGCCATAGCTTAATAACCAAGCTACGGTTTTATCTAGCATCTCTGATGCTTCTCATAGCCTGTACTTCTACATCCACCAGACAGCAGCTTCAGTCCTGAGCCTAGAGGCTCTGAAATGAAGAAAAACAGGCCACGGGGAGTGGCCGGTGCCAGCTCACTACAGCAGCATCAACTCCAAAACCTTGTCTCATCTGGGATCTTCTAACAAAACCAGTGTTATACTGCCCTGGGCTTGTACTACACAAACTCCCCTTGCCCCCTTTTAGCAGATATGGCCATCTATAGGGCCTGTTCAGGTTTGGCACTCAGACTCCATGCTTGGTCCACCTCTACCCAGGGTCCCTCTGACCTGTCATTGTTCCTGGCATCTCCCAGTAATCAGCAAATCACCAAGTTTCAGATTAGCTTCCATGCCAGGTCTTGTCTGAAGAATGGTGCTCTTCTAAACACCTTGCTGCTTCAGCTGAGCAAGCTGCTCAGCTGCAGCCTCAGTCTGTCTTTTGCCAGCAGGCACTCCAGGCTGTTGCTCCAGCTGCCCACCGCCACTGTGCCCCTCTCTGGGGCCAAAAGTACCTTTCAGCCGTCTTCCTCCCCTAATTCAGAGCTTTAAGCCACTCTGGAAGTGCTGTGACATACCAGACGCTTTGTTTCCAGAGCTACTCCATGCTGGGTAAGTTCAGAGTGCTGGCCGTCCTGTTCCTTTCCTTCGTCTCTCTCACAGTGAAGATAAAGAACAAGCTGGGGGGGCGGGGCATAACAAGGAAGTTAAATGAGTGTCATTCTTTATCCAACATCTGGACTGAACAACAGCCAAGACAAATGACCACCCTCTACTTTCAGGAATTGATTGGCCATCTTTTCTGCGACTGGAGTAATATCTGGGATTGGGTGAGACCATTTGACTAAGTGTTTTTCTCTCTCTATAGAAGTTACCAAGATAACATTTAAAGCCTCTCAAAATCAGTGTAATTTAAATGGTTTTGGATCAAGCCCTAAGTCTTAGATGGACTAGTTAAGTCAGACCAACTTGGTGGCCTTCTATGCCCAGGTCACCAAATCCTTAGATGCAGGGGTAGCAGTGGACATAGTCTTTCTGGGCTTTAGGAAGGCCTTCAACACTGTCTCTCACCCCATTCTCATTAAAAAACTAGGGGACTGTTGTCAACACCTACACAGTCAAACGGGTTGCTAACTGGCTGGAGGGCCGCACCCAGAGAGTGGTGGTGGATGGGTCATTTTTGATCTGGAGGGATGTGGGCAGTGGGGTCCCGCAGGGCTCGGTCCTCAGGCCCGCACTGTTCAACATCTTCATCAGTGACTTGGACAAGGGGGTAAAAAGCACCCTGTTCAAATTTGCTGATGACACTAAGATGTGGGGGGGATGTGGGCACGCTGGAAGGGAGGAATAGGCTGCAATTGGACCTAGACAGGTTACAGGGGTGGGTGGATGAGAATAGGATGGGATTCAACACTGACAAATGCAAGGTGCTGCACCTGGGGAGGAAGAACCAGCACCATAACTACAGGCTGGGGAACTCCCTTCTCGGCAGTGCAGAGGCAGAAAAGGATCTTGGAGTCATCATTGATGCCAAGATGAACATGGGCCAGCAGTGAGAGGATGCAGTCAGGAAGGCCAACTGCACCTTGTCATGCATCCACACATGCATCTCGAGTAGGTCCAAGCAGGTGATGCTCCCCCCTCTATGCGGCACTGGTCAGGCCGCAGCTGGAATACTGTGCCCAGTTCTGGGTGCCGCACTTCAAAAGGGATGTGGACAACATGGAGAGGGTCCAGAGGAGGGCCACTTGCATGATCGGGGGCAGTAGGGCAGGCTCTATGAGAAGAGGCTACGGGACCTGAACATGTTCAGCCTCCACAAAAGAAGGCTGAGGGGGGATCTAGTAGCCTGTTACAAACTAGTCAGAGGGGACTAGCAGGCATTGTGAGAGTCCCTGTCCCCCCCCAAGCACCACCAGGAGTGACTAGAAATAACAGTCACAAGGTGGCAGAGGGGAGATTCAGACTAGACATCAGGAGGCGCTACTTCACTGTCAGGGCAGCTAGGATCTAGAACCAACTTCCAAGCAAAGTGGTGCTGGCTCTTACCCTGGGGGTCTTTAAGACAAGGCTAGAAGAACACTCTTTCCTGCCATGGCAGGGGGTCAGACGCAATCTGCTCAGGTCCCTTCTGACCCTACAAACAATGAAACTATGATATAGCTGTCATGGTCCAGGAAATGTACAAGAGGTAAGGATTTTTGTGGGTAATATCTTTTAATCGGACCAACTGCGTGATTGAGATAGACTGAGATAAGCTTTTGAATGCAATGCATGATTTTTCGGGTCTTAGGTGAACAGACAGACTACTCTAGGACACCATACTATTTTTTGCCTTTCAAGCTATAATATTGAACTAACTTTGGAAGTGTTGGTAGGCAGAGAATAAACAACTGACTAATACATCATTGTACATTTTCAGGCAACATAAATGTTACTTGTAGAACTACTGTTGTAAAATGTTGTAAAAAGAAAAAAATGTAAAATTTTAGATCAAAGTTTGCTGTACTGCATGCTGTTTTAATACCATCATAAATTCCATATAAAGTGAAATGAGTTCACTGTGTCTATTAGTAAATGTGTGACGCAAAAGATAAACCTGTTACTGTGTAACCACACATACTTTCATTAACCAGATTGATAAGAAGAAATACATTTTGGTTTTTAAGCTGAAAAAAACTATTTCCCTTTCCTCCTTTCTGGTTTATAATAAGGAAAATTGCTTCTAAACTATACCCATAATCAATTTATTATTGTTTGTCCAACCATTTTCAATAAGCTATACAATAAAAATACATTTAAAATGAACTCTTAAAAATAATTAAGAGCCCCTACAAACCTGCTGCACATAACAGATCAGGACTGGTCGACAGGATGACTCTGCACCCTGCATCCATCCTGCTGAACCAAATTGTACAAGTGGGATAGGTGAAGACACATGATGAAATCCTGATCTGAGTAAACCAGGAGTATACCCTGTAGTTGAATATCATCAGCATACTGAAATATCAATGTAGACCTCTATATACCTTTCTTTTCCATATACAGGTTGAATAAAAAAGGTGATACAATAGTACTTCTTAGTACCCTATACCTGAGAGCTCTTTGGGAAGAGGAATAATGGCTTTTAATACCTATTAATCTCACTCCAAAAGAGAATGAAGCTATTGAAGGGCAGTCCCATCTACTCAACAGATCTACAGACAAGGCAACTACCTCATGACCAATGATATCCCCGGCAGTTGATATATTGAATAGTGGCAACATGGATGCGTGATCCTCATCCATCAACAGATGAGGAAAGATCAGTGTAATTAATGACATCTCTGTGCCAAAGCTAAGTTGAAACACAGATTGATGAGTCAAGGAGTTCAAGAGGCATCTAGATATTGTAAAAAGTCTCATCTTAACCCTTTTTCAATCTTGCTCAGAAAGACAAAAGTGCGATATCAAGATATAATTAGATGGATTACAAATTACGACTTATTGAGGAAAAAAGAGTATTACTTTGAAGCATTATTTAGCCTCTGTTCTCTAAAAGTAGGTGCACGCAGGGTACTCAGTACTTCTCTACTGCCCTACACCAGTGAGGACAAATATCATCTATGACAATTTCCTGGTAGTAAAGGCAACTTAACATTGGACCAGCATGTCAGGGTGGTAATGGTCCCATCTTTACTTTGAGTCTTCGAAATTAGATGGGGTTTTAAAAATAATTTTTAATAGAATCTTGTAGAAATTCTATGGTGAATGGATGGGGGAATGGCATCATGATAGTAATATATGGCTTTGGGGTACATGAATCTAATTCCTTCTATGAATTTGCATTCATTTCTTCATAGAAAAACTGGGCTGGAAAGGATCTCAAGTTCTCCCCCAGATCAAGGCAGGGCTATTCCTGTCTAAATTATCCCAAAGATTCATGAACCATAGAGAGAACAGGAAGCTACCTTACCTGGTCAATTCTTTACCATTGCAGGAAATTGTTCTCGGCCCAAGTGCTTTTCAACATTTTTATTAATAATTTGGATGCTGGAATAGAATTTGCAGATGGCATGAAATTGGGAAGGATTGTGAACACTTTTGAGGGCAGGAATACAATTCAGAAGGATCTTGTGAGTTTGGATAGCTGGGCTAGAAATAAGAGGATGAAGTTCAATGCTGACAAACGCAAGTTGCTACATCCTGGAAAGAATAATCAACATACACAAAGACAAAACGGGTGAAATCTAGCTGGATGGCCACACTATGGAGAATGATCTAGGATTTTTGGTGGATCATACATTCGATACATGCCTGCAGTGACAGCATGTACAAAAAGCAAATGTGGGATGCATCAGTAAGAACAAGACATGGGAGGCAATAGTACCTATATTCAGCACTGGTTAGGTATCACCTAGAGTAATGTGTGCAATTTTGGGCTCTACATTTCAAAAAGGACATGGAGAAGTTAGAGAGGGCTCACAGGCAGGTGACAAAAATGGTAACGGGCTGGGAAGCAAGTCATACGAGGAAAGGTTGAATGGAAGTAGCATGTTCTGTTTGCCAAAAGGGTGCTTAATAGCGGACATGATAGCAGTCTAAGTGTCTGAAGGACTGCCAAACAGAAGGAAAACACCTTTTCTCCCTGGCTTCAGAGATCAGGACACAGACTTATGGCTTGTAGTTTTGATTTAGACTGGACAGCAGGAAAAACTGTTAGAATAGTAAGGCAGTGGAGTAGACTGCCTAGGGAAACTGTGGACTCTCCATCTTTGGAGGTGTTCAAAAAGAGGTTGGACAACCATTGGTTTATGATCCAGGCATAGCTATACCCATGTTCGACTATAGGTATTTCCCATGCTTTTGAGCTTTGGGGCTGGGAAGGAATGTTTTTCCCCTCCTATTCCTACATTTGTCAGGGGTTTGGGTTTTTTGTTTGTTTAACCCTTCTCAGAAGCATTGGGTATTAGCTGCAGCCAACGCAGGAGATTGACTGGGGTCTGCAAGTACTACTGCTGGGACTTAAACTCAGAGGCCATGTCCAGACTTGCAGGGGCATGAGCTTACAGCAGCACAAATTGCTGCAGCACTTGCCCATGCACATGCACTTTGCTGCGGGACAAATTGTCCCACGATGGGCAAACTGCCCTTGGCCAGCCTCTCCTGGGTCTTCAGCCAGGGAGAGCTGGAGGCTGTAGCCAGCATTGGTGCTGGCTCCAGCAGTCTTACCTGGTGGCCTGGAGCAGTAGGGGCACAGGTCTGGTAGCACCTGGCGTGGCCAGAAGCTAGAGAATTTCTCTGGGTAGCCTAGCTTCTGTGTGCCAGTACACACCTGTGCATGCATTATTTCCGTTTTGTTCCCTCACCGCTCCCTGACTACTGGGAAATCCTGGTAGCAAATTTTGACCCCACTCTGCAAATCTAGTGTGGGACACATTTTAACACTTGCTGGGTACAATCTGTGGTGTCACAAACTGCCCGCTCCTGCATGTGTGGACATGGCCAGAGGTTCCCTCTTAACTAGAGGGGCTTCTTCCTCTGCTCAGGGTCAGATCAATCACTATATTTCAGGTCAGGAAAGAATTTTCCCCATGGTCAAATTGGTACAGACCATGGAGGGGGTTGCCTTCCTCTGTAGTACAGGCATAGCCCTCTTTGGATCTCTCGAGTGTTATTTCAACAACCCTTGCAACAGCAAGACACTTATTGCCATTGGTCCCCTGTACCAGTGGCAAGTTAGGGTGCTATGTGTCACGGGGTGGGGCCTATGGGCGGCCGTGATCCCGCTAGGCCCCCCTGCCGTGCCAATTAGGAGATCCAGCACCCTCT
>NW_017729004.1:50204071-50221636 GCF_001723915.1 Gavialis gangeticus | reverse complement strand
GGCACCCTGGTGCCCTGCTACACTATGCTTTGTGGTTGAGACAGGGTTGACTATGTAGTTTTAGTAACAGGTTAAACAAGGATTTGTATGGGATAGTTTGGATAGCTATGATTCTGCCTCTGCCCCGGGGGTTGTACTAGATGACCTGTAGAGGAGTCTTCCAGCCCTACTTTTCTATCATTTCATGATTCTGTAACATCAGGTAATAGTGGTGGCTCAATTTCTCCTGCTGACATTGTGGCTCACAAAAATTTAGTCTCCTGAGGGCTGAATTTATTTAGTATAACTCAAGCTATTGGGCTCTGTATAAAAAAAAATGGTGGAATCAAGTGGCTGGTAATATTTAAATCACACTCAATGATCCTTTGTAACCTTAAATTTTACAATGTCAAACCAGATAATCTAAATCCAAACTGGCCTCCTACTTTACAAATGCTTCAGTAGATGAAAAGAATTTTAGCTTACTGCTTAGCAACAGGTCAACATACACTGTCTTGTGCCCAAGTTTTGTGTCAAATATATTTCTTTAAATAGCTCTGTTATCAGTACTAGTCTCAAGAATGTGCATCTAAAATGGAGTTCTTATTTTTACTTTTCTTTGTGATTATACTATTTTATGACGTTAGTAAAACTTGCTATTCTAATTTAGTTTGTATTTTATTTCACTGGTCTATTATTTCTGTATTATGGTAAAATGGAAGTATTACAATGAAATAAAGGAGTGTTGTGGGAAACCTAATGCTCTTATCCATTTTCTACTCAAAATTTCTACAAAGTATTTGATTTTAAGAGAAATGTACATCCTAAGATTTACCACTTAGAAATTAATTGACTTTGGAGGGTCTGTCTAGTCTTAGGTCTAGATTCAACTTCCACACTGGTGGAAAATCTTTTTATATTTCAAAATATTTTAAAGGATTTTTTAAAAAACATTTTGACCTACAGACTTACCTGGCTACAGGTAATATAACATCATATCTTCAAATTTTACAGCTCTTATGAGCATCTACTGAAGTTTATATTAAGTGAAGCAAAATGACACCTAAAAGAAGGGTTAGACAAGTTAGAATCTTTTCGCAGAATGATAGTTTACTCAACATGTATTCATTTTTACCCATTCTCTGGCATTATGTATATTCACTGTAATATATATAGAACAACACTAAGAATTTCACAGAAATTGAAATTCACCAATCAAATTATCACCATCATAATGCTAATAGCTTTTAAAAAAAAAAGCCCTGAGAATTCTGGTAGTGGGGAAAGAGCTTGAGTGAGATAAAGGGTTTTTGGGAAATGAGGTATAAGACTAGCCTTAGCAAAGACCTTTTGACGGCAGTCATATGGATGAAAGCCATATGTGACTGAGGGTATGGCTACATGAAACGCTTGCTGCAGAGTAGACCAATTAGTTGCACAATAAACTTCATGTGTCTACATGTGTGCCCCTATTAGGATGCAGTAGACTAATTAACTCCACAGTAGGATAGTACTTGTAAGTACAAGTACTATTCCACTGCAGAAGTTTTTTTTTTGTGTTTACTCTGCAGCATTGCACATGTAAGATGCTGCCCCAGATGGCTGGGGTATGAGGGTGCTTCAGTGTGAAGGCCATCTGCTGGCTAGCCTCACACTGGAGCACCCTTGTGCCCCAAGCCAGCCCCACCATAGCATGTTGAGCTGGGGCGGGTGACAGCCCTGAGCTGGCAGGTTGGCCCCCTGGGTTCCCTGCCAGCTGGACCACTCTGACCCAGCTTAACATGCTGCAGTCCCAGGCACATGTTCAAATGGCATGCCTAGGAGCAATAAACTCTCGAGCAATAATCATTATAATATATAGGGAAGAGTTGTGTCAGGATAGGTAATAGAAATCTATTGCAAGCCAATTGTGCTGATGACACAATCCAGATCCGTTTTTGTTAAACATTCTCACGAGAGGTGGAGTTCAGTACATTCATTACTCTCCTGGGGTCCATATAAGCTCCAAAAGGCTAAGCAACAAGCTTTTCATCATTTACTATTTTACATAGAACAAAGTCCAGTCCTACTACATAATCCTAATCATACCAGTCCTATCTGTCGCTGAATAACCTTCTGAAAAGGGAGAACAAACGGAGAAGAACAATCCTCATAGTAAGTCCATACATTATTTTTTAAACCAGGTATATATTATAAAATGCAACAAACTATTAAAAAAGAAAGACAATCCAAAGTGTTTGCATGCTATTTTAGGGAAATGCATCATTTTTCCATTTATGTTGTTAAATGAGCTAAATTACAGAAAACTAAATGCCCAGAGCATTTAAATGGGATATCAATGAAAGACCCATGAAGATCACAGATACAAGTAAGCGTATGTACTTCTAAGAAAATGTGTTGCTGTCAGTGATATACTTGATTCAATTGTCAGCTTAAATCTAATATACTCTTAGTTAAGTGTTGATTAAATTACATTTCTTAAATAGATAAAAATGCATTCTGAAGATGAAGCAAAGCCCGATAGAAAAGATGTTGCTGTACTACATCAGGACAGTGAATCTGAAGACAAATGGTAAATATTATTGTGAAATATTTTATCGTGTTTATTTCTAAATATGTAGGTTCAATTTGTATATTTAAAAGTACTGTATTTACATAACTTGCATACTTTCTTGTTTACACAAATCTTTTGAAATCTATTATAATCCTTCACTGGTGTTTCCTTTTAAACATATCCCATGAGGAAAAGTCTGTCCCAACAGTGTAAGGCTTTGCATGTACCTTACCAACACTAGTACAAGCAGCGGGAATGAGAAAAAAAAACGTTATCATTCTGCTCCTTATTCTTACCATGAAGATGTACTAGTTATATCCACTACACTAAGGAAAAACTAAAATAGTACTAGAGCTGAAGTTGTAGTTGACAATGGGCAGCTAAGGCACATATGCTGAAATCTTAACTTAGGAAAATGGCTTTAGTTGGGGTGAAAAACAGGGTCAAAGATCAGCCCTTATAGCATAAGTACCAACTACTGTATACTCCTTAACTCTGTTTCACAAAACTGTGCACTCTGGTAAAAAAAAAAAAAGCATTCTGTAAGCTAAGTAGAAAGTTGCATATGTCTCAACTCAGCCTCCTGTGTCACAAACACATGTAAAGTCCTCAAATACATTAGAAAAGGCTTTGTATACAACCTCACCTGGGATTAACACAATCAGGAAATGGTACAAGTGGTTGGGGGGTTGGAAGTAGGAGGGGGGAGAGGGGAGTGCCTTGTTTACTCTAGCACAGGCCAACTGTATCGGACCTGGTTTTGAGGCACCAGCTCTTGTTTGGCCCTTTTGGGCACTGGGCCCCCGGCCCCTATCTGCTTGTGCCCCTCCCAGGCCCATCTGCCTCTGCGGCCTCACTCTGCCCACTCCCTGGCAGGGCTCAAGGCAACCACATGCCCCATAGGCACTAATGGGACCTCCATATATTGCCTTTACTGTCCCAACCAAAACCACTGGTATAAAACTAACAAACCATACGTCCCCAGGCTATACCATAAAACCCAGAAGGGGAAGCAGCCCTCTGCCCCTTTAAGAGGAAGACATTCCCTCACTGCACAGCTAGAATAGCCCAGGGCTGGGAGGTGGGACCTCATCTCCCAGCAAGCTGCTAGTGCCTTACTGGGGATCCATACACAGCAGCACAGTCCCTTCAGGGGCCCAGCTGCCAGGAGCTGTTCCCCCTGTGGCTGCCAGGGAGAAACTAGCTTGCTAGCCCCCGCCTCAGACTTCTACCTTCCCAGGGCCCTGCCCTCCTCCTGTCAGGACACTGCCTGCACCCCCTGCACCCTGCCTGGTTTGCAGAGCTCCCTCCCTAGGCTGCTTCTTCCTTAAAGGAACAGAAAGCCCCAGGCTTGGGTACGCAGACCAGTAAGATTTCAAGATATATTGTCCTGTCAAGTTCATATATTTCAAAACATTACCAAAGCTGCGTGTCAGCCTTATCTACGCTAGGAAGAGTTTGTTAGCATATATGTATCACTAAACTCCTATGTTAGATGAAGCTCACACCAACAAAAATTTTCTTTTGTTGGTAGAGATTGTATCAGGTTCCTGAATGCAAGAAAAGATTATTTTGCTGGAAAAAATATCTTTACACTGGCACTACTGGTACTATAGTTATGTTGGTGAGGTGTCCAATTTATTTGGATCCCAGATTCCCAACGACACTGAGATACCTGCAAAACTAAGTATAGAACAAGTGTTTCAGAGTTTATGTAATCTGAAAGACAGGCCAAAAAAAAATCTTAATTTCCTTTCAGATGAAGAACAACTGTGTTGATATGTTTGGCTCATTATATATTTTATTAAAATAATTAAAAATCATGCATTTTCAGCAGCGACAAGAAGAGCCCAAAGAAACCAGATATGGTCAGCCCATTAACAATGGTAAGAGCTGTTCTATTCAAGTTTCATGATATAAAACACAAAACACTGCTAAATCAATTTTCCAACAGATTTGCATGGCCTTTTCCATGCTAGGAATGCTTCTTCCTATGCCTGAAGAAGGGTGTTTGTGCCCAAAAGCTTGCAAAGAACAATTTTCCAAATATTTAGTTGGTCTAATAAAAGCTATCACATATACCCAAAAACCTTCTCTGTCCTTAGAGCTCTGCTAGTCAAGGACTGCTGGTGGAACTGCATCGATACAAGGGTTTGTTAGAAGAGCTGTGTCAGGGTAAGAAGGGTCTTTTTACACCCCTATGCTGGCAGAACTTCGTAATGTAGATGAAGACATAGAAAAATGGTATAATTAGAAGGGAGGCCGCTTTTGCCAGTGTAGCTTATCCAGCCCTGCCCACCTTCTCAGGCAAAACAAGTTACATATGAAAAAAATGCAGTTTTGCTCGTATAACTTGGTTTACATTAAGGTCTATTCCCAGGATAATTATCTGCATCTATAACAAGGGGTTATATTAGAGATAGTTACATCTATCAGAGCTTATATCCCACCCTATGCCTAGCTAACATCTACACTGGCAAATCTGGCTTGGACCCAAGTTTTACTGACATAACTCTGCCAGTTACAATTATATTTATGGATATAGAGAAATACAGAATCAGAGAGAAGAAAGCCTGGAAGGGACCTCCGGAGGTCATCTAGGCCAATACCCTGCCTGAGGCAGGATCATTCCTATCCTAACCAACCTATACAAATCCACTGTATAACCTATTAGCAAAACAGTCAACCCTGAGAAAGCCACAAGAATTTGCTGACAATTATTTTGTCAAAATCCTTAATATAGAATGCAGTTATTTTGGTAAAAGATGCCTTGTTTTTTCATTTCGTTACTACTGTGTTTAACCACTACACGTTATGTTGGTGTATAAGCTCATACTGGTATAGCGTGGCAGAACTTTTAAGGCTAGGTCTACATAAGAAACTTTTGCCAATATGGCAATGTGAATCAGTGGTGTAATATTTTGCAGTCTTTTTCTACGATTAAAAGCCCTAGTGTAGGCACAGTTACATCAGCATAAAGGCACTTTTGGTTTAGCTTATACCGTGTTCGCAAGTAAAATAAGTTACACTGTCAGTAAACATTAGTTTTATAATATAAGCTGCATTGAACTCTGCTAGTAGGCGTTACCAATACAGCAATACTGGATTAAGAACAGTGCCAACATTTTTTAGTCTCCGCTTTTTTTGTTTTGGTATAAGTTTAGAAAAACATTAGTCAGAATTTTTTAAACAGCTACCTTGAAAGAAAACAAGATCATAAACTGCATTTAGCTCATTCATATGTCCTTAAGCGTATAGTGAGACATAACATCATGGTATATAATATTAATGACTGCTATTTAAGTTCTCCTTCAAGAGTAACAAGTGTTGGCACCCAGTGAACAATAGCATTAATTCAAAGGGAAGTTTACAGCATTGTCATATTTCTTTTCAGTAGGCAGGTTATAAAATTCACAAACACTTGCACAGTTTTATGTGATCCCCATTCTTCTGTGTAAACCACAGTATATATTTACTAGGCGATTAAATGAAAAAAAGTGAAGTGAGTTCACTCACCAAGTTAGGGATTTCAGATAAAAACATGATTTCATCTTTCACTTTGGATTAGCTTGTTTTTATGTGTTTGCATCAGTTCTTACATTATTTCAATATAATTGTAATAATTATTTTTAAATGGTTTAAACAATATAATTGATTAACAGTAGGAGTTTGAATGGCACAATGATGGGTATGGTATATAATAGCCAGAAAGAGGGTTTTGCTGAATATTGCAAAATATGGACCAAATTTTACTTTTTGAAAAATGACTCCAAAACATATTAAAACAAAAGTTACTTTTCTGTTTTGAACATTGAGTGCAATATAGAACTGAGTTCCACTACTTAGTATTATTCTGAGTGCCCAACGTCCTGGTACAATGAACAGGGCCAATAAAATCAATCCCAATCAATAATCCTAATACACAGTCATGTTCGTTTCAGTTAGACAATGTAATCTTAATATAGCATATGCTATTATGTTAATAAAATTTCAGCCTCAAGTGCTGAAATAACTTTTTTTTTTAATTTATTGAAAAAGCTTTATACCAGTACAATATCAATTAACACAGTGTTGTTACACTAAATGTTAAAGCCAGTATCTTAGAATGCTGAATCATACATAGTGCTCTAAATCAGTGCTTCTCAACCTTTTTTGTACCAGGACCCATCTGTAAATATCAATGGCCAGTCCCAGCCCAGTGACCCTCACACTCAACCAAACTGCCGCCAGGCCCTAGCCCCTCAGTGTCTGGGGCAGGGGGTGGGTAAGTGGGACATGGGGGGCCCCCAAGCAGGCCCTCACAGGCTGGAACTCTGCCAGCCTTCAAGGGAAAAGCCATAGTTCCCCATGTATGTTTTTCTCCTTTAAAGGAGAATCCATTTTTAAAGTTTGTTGATCCATTTTTAAAGTTTGTTTGCAACCCTTTCATATAGTCTTGTGACCCACTTTTGGGATGAAAAAATGCTACTCTAAATCACATGTAGCATCTGACCCAAAGTCCACTGATGTCAATAGAAAGATTTCCTTTACTCCAGCAGCCTTGCAAACACCAGAACATGGGCATGATTTGTACAGTGAAATGCATTAGTGGCTCTACTTCTCAAAAAAAAAAAATCACACTGAAGTTTGTCTTTGGGAATTCATAAGGTAAAATATGCAACAGACAATTTACAAATGGTTTTGTACTGCTGTTGTAGTACAATAGTAATTTCTATGTTTAGAAATTGGTAAGAGTTTAAGTGGTGCAACTTCTTTAGAATGGACACAGTTATACCAGTAATTAAGGGTTCATATCATGTCTAGAGTAACATGGTTAAAGTGATATGAAAACTTTTCTTTACTTTTTGTAATCTCTTTGAATTTTTAATGGTGATAATATTTTTTAAAGCAATTAATTAAAAAGAAAATCAGCTTTTGCTTCTTTTTCCATTTTCAGTTTCGGTATTCAGATTGGTTGGATAAATTACTAATGGGACTAGGCACTGTCATGGCAATCCTTCATGGCATCAGTCTCCCACTCATGATGATAGTCTTTGGAGACATGACAGATAATTTTATTAATCCAGGAATTGAATTAGATCCAGGTAAGAAATCTTCTGCTCTTTAGTTGGTGATGTTTGAATTTAGCTTGTATTGAGAGAACAACTGGATACATTAAAATAAAAGTAAAAGCCAGAATTTCTCTTTCACGTCAGGGTATTGTATCCCAAACAGTCAGTTCACTCCTACTGATAAACCAAGTTCATTCCTGGTCCAGTGACTACAGTTCAGATATACCAAAGATTATTTTTGCCCCTTTTCAAAGTTTCTATCCAAGTAAAGTTCCTCAACTACAGTTCCTAAGATATTAAAAAACACCCCTTTCAATGGCATGATTTCTGCAGAATTGGTGTTGCCTTTTAAGTGCCACAGAATAAAAATGTTGTGAGCTGTTGATTATGGGATTAAAGAGAGAAGTGGATGAAAAAAGTTGTAAAATGAAGACACTTGTTATATGGAAGAAGAACATGCAAAATGCATATCTAATACCTCAAAAAAGGCAGTATGAATGACAAAACAACTATTAATATGAAGCATATATTAAAAGCCATATTTTGTCATAGAAAACCAGGCAGGTATGATACTCAAGCACTATTTATTATATGTTTTTTTAAATGTATGCAGTGATATACATTTCTATAGTGCTATAAAGAAAAGTTTTCAATCTGAAGTCCAGTTCTGTATAGCATACCTCTACTATCATAAGAAAAAAAAAATCAGAATAAAGACACCTGAATGTGTTACAGTAAGATAAAGTAGGATGAGAACTTAGAACACATCAGCTATGTTGAGGGTATGGACAGGTGTTACACATCTGTTGCAAAAAATTTATCCTTGCCAAAAAAATCCCCAATGTATAGGCATTCAAGCAGTTTGTGGTGGAAAAGTACTAAGATTCTGCCGCAAACTATTAGGTCTTTAAAAAGAAACTTCACTGTTTTCTAGCACCACCTGTAACGCCTGTTTAGTTACAAGTTGTATGATGGGGGTCCCTCAGACAAATCCAACAATTCTCCATCCTCCCTCTCCTCTGCCAAAGGTGAAGAAAGGAGGGAGAGTACCTGGCTCCCTGATAAGCTATCCACTGATGAGTTGTCAGTCCAATCTGCAAGGATGCTGCTGCCATGGTTGCTTGAGCAGCCCCAGGACTTCCAAGGTTGGTCAAGCAGTGGCAATGATTTCTGCAGCCACTTGAGCAGCTCTGGGACTCAGGGGTGCTCAAGCAGCATCATCAATTCCCAATGCCCTTTTAACAGTCCTGGGACTGTTCAAAGGGCACCAGGAATGCATCAGAACAGCCCTGATTTTTTTGGTACATTTGTATTGTTCCTGGCTTGTCTACATGTAGCTATTGTAACCTACAGCAGCTGTGCAGTTCAAAGCAAATGTTCCCCTACCACTTTAAAAAGGCTCCAAATGTATGCGTCCATACCTTGAGGTAACTTTCTATTTATAAGCTCTTGCCTCATCTAAATGAGAGGTAGGTCACATCATTTTCATTAGGGATACGCTACTTCAAATATAGTATGAGATACAGCAGATACCACATTGCCTGCCAAGTAGATGACACGGTACAGACAGAAGCGACATTTGTTGCATAATCAGTCCCTTGAAACTGCTCTGAAGCTGTGCCCAAACAGAAGAGCATGGCTGCAGACCCTCTTCTGGCACAGCAAATCAACTCTCACTGTAAGAGGGTTCAAATGAAGCAACTCCTAATTGGAGTGACTTAATTTCTGTCTGCTTTGCCTGCAGCACAGGGAGCTGCAACTACCATCTCTGGAGGGGAAAGGAAGAAGGCACGGGAGGAATGTCCCTTCAGGGGTTCTCTCAGCCCCACTAGAGTGGGGATGGGGTGGTGGATTGGAGCCTTTCACCTCAGGGGGGCTCCAATCAACCCCCACCCCCTATGCGAGTGGGGCTGAAAAAATCCCCAAATATCTCTCCCCTGCTTTCCCTGCCTCCCCCCGCACCCCATCCAGAGGCAGCAACAGAGCTGGGGGTGGGCAGGAGGGTAGGGAGAAGCCAGGGGAAGATGCAGATTGGAGCTAATCCTCCACCCTCCTGATCCAATAGCTAACATCTGTTGAAGCAGAGGGATGGGATTAAGTCACGGCAATTTCTATGAATCACAGGTTAAACCTTGGAGCTGTAATTCTGTCTGCACCCATAGTGAATTTATTCCCTAGTTTATCTTGCTGTAACCTGTTCATGTATCCAAACTCTAGCACTGTGTTTGTTATAAGCTTTCTTTCTTCATTATGATATGAAGGCCTCTGATATAAAACTTGGGGTTCTTTTTCCCTCATGGAATTGTATAAAGTGTTTACAGGGAACACACATCCAATACATTTTTATGATCAGGTGTGAAGTGCTAAGACAAAGAGCTTGTCTGCACATGAAAATTTAAAATTACATTCTACCTTAGTGTTAAGTGACTAGCTAGTCTTCATTAACTAGAATGGGTCTAGCCACCACCACCACTGTCACTGTCCTCAGATAGATTTCTGGAGTATTTATGCAGTATTTGGGCTTCTATTTATAAAATGCTTTGCTTCATTTCCGAATGAAAAGAGCCATGTAAGTATATTTAATTCTTGTTAAAAATAATGCGCATTCTTCACATGACAAGCAATATTTTGATCTAAATTAAACTGTAGTTCTTGGGTAACTAAAAACAGAGTTTAGTATTATATTTTTACTACCACTTATACTAGAGATAAAATTCTGAATGTTTAACCTACCACCATAAACTTAAAAAATGTTGTACACCTTTGACTCTCACTGAAGTCAATTGGAGCCTATGCTATTTAAAACCTGTCAGGGTATGCTGAGCACCTTGGGGAATTAGCAGTTTATTGAATGAAGTTATTAAAATGTGCTTTATTGAGAAGTATTTAATGGGTTTTTTCCCCTTCTATATTTCTTTCAGGGAATTCTTCTTTGGGAAATATTTCTGCAGGGAATTACTCTAGATATAAGAACCTGGAGGAAGACATGACTAAGTATTAAGCTTTTTTAGTTATCTCCATGACTGGTTTTCTTTTAAACTGTGATACAGGATGTTCAAACCATCCTTTTCCTAAAAATAACTGTGTTTAAAACAATGAAATAAACATTTAGCTAGGACCTAAATGAACGTCAGTCAAACTTCTACACATCATGAGAGGGCTGCACCCTTTGTTCATTTGTTAGGCTGCACTCATTGCACACTGCTGGAGAAGTCTTCCATTTCTCTATTCTTCCCTGAGCAAAGTCTGTGGACACTACCCTCCTACTCTCTTCTGTTGCATGGAGTCCCCGCAGCTCACTACCAATTTCCCTAATAGCTAGGACTCTTTTTGCCTACCCATATCAGGTTGTATGCACCTTTGTTCTCCCCTTCCTCACCATGCTGGTATCTCCCATTCTCTCACCCCTACAAAAGACCATCTGTGCCTGCAATAACATGTTTATCCAAAATGTTATTATTTCCTTTCTTTCTTCTTATTGCCCTTCTTTTTATTGCCTGTCTTTGTAAATGTACCATTAAAATGGCCAGAACTTAAATGAGGGGGAATTTTATGTTGTAAAGTGTCAATGGCTATTATCCACTAGTTCCTTAAAGTTCAATAGTGAAAAATATCAGTAATAGAGTTACACTTGTCCAGTGATATCTCATGCCCTTCCAGAACATCTTGTCCATCAAGACTAATTTATGTTATAATCTCCATTTTACTCCCTCCCTATCCCTCCTTTAGTTAGTGCTTCCCAGTTATGGCCTTAGCCCTCCTAGCATCTTTTCCTTTACCTCTGATCATTTCTTCCAATACAAGCACAGGTGGTATGTACTTTAATTTTGTATTTCCTGGTTTTCAGCGATTTAGCTTTGGATTATTTTATTTGTCCCCATCCACATCACCTTTTCATAGAATGAAATCAGGTTGGTCTATCATGACTTGCTTTTGACAAATCCTGTTAACTATTCCTGACCATTGTGTTATACTTCAGGTGTTTAGAAATAGATTCCTAGATGACATTTTCCATGTTTTTATGGGTATCAAAGTCAGATTGATTGGTCTGTAATTCCCTTGATCCTTCTTCCCTTTCTTAATGATGGGCACAACATTTACCCTTTTCTACTCATCCAGGACCTTACCTGACCTCAAACAGAATAGTGAATGGCTCCACAATTACCTCATTCATTTCCTTGAGTATGCTACAATAAATCTTATGCAGCACTGCTGACTTGAAAACATCTAGCTTTTCCAAGTAATCTCTTATCTATTTTTCCCATCCTCTAAGCTGCTCATTTCCCCTCCCACCCTTGTTGCCACTTGCGTTTGCCACCTGTAACAGCCTGCAGGTTGGAACAGGAGATGTAGGGGGATGATTTTGGAGGGTGACACCAGGATGCTCCATTTACTTGAGGAAATGTGCGACAGCTCTGAACAGACAATGCACCTCCCCTAGACTTGCTTCCGAGGGATCTAGCCCACTGGTTCTCTGCGTTTGATAAACTCTGCTTTTAGGAAGTTTGGTGTCTTTATTCTACTGCTCTCCTTTATTCCTTTCCTGAAGATCCTCTGCCATTTCATCATCACTACCACCCAACCTGCCTCTAGTGGATCAATTCCTCCCTGTTTGTGAACAGTAAATGGAGAAAAGCTTCCTCTTGGTTGATCTTTTAACCACTTTTAACAAACGCCACATTCCAAGAACTTGCTGGACTGTAAAAAGTCTGCCATAAGCACCAAATCCTGCAATCTGGATTGTCTGAAAAAATCCTTGTCCACCTCCTTCTCCTGGCTTGGTGGTCTATAGCAGGCACCCACTATAACCTCACCATTACTGTTTTCCCCTTACACCTTGGTAGCAGCCATCTGTAATATACACTTCGCTCAAACTCCCTTGCCATTACTTCAATTATGCATTTTTATGGCCTTAGCCTTGCCTGCAAGGGCACAATAGGACACATTCTCCCTTCCTAATGACACTACCAGCAAAAGTCTCCAGTTCAAATGCAGTGGACACACACATGTATACCGTGGAACAAATGCATGCACAAACCATCTTCAAGAACAGAGGCAAGAAATCTTTTTCTCCAGATGTTTTTATTTTCTTCTCTCCATCTATTTTTTGCTGTATTTCTTCTTCTTCCTGCTGCTCTTCACAATTTTTCCAGTTTTTCTCCCCTTTCAAATTCTTCCCCACCCCTGCTTTTCTGTTTTCTTTCAAAGCCTTTTTTTCTCCTCCTTCCTTTTCCAGGTGCCACCCATAACACCCCACCTGGAGATTTTGTTCTGTGTACAGTGTTGACATATCTCTTCAGCACAGACTTTGATCTTTTCACAGGCATCGCACATGTCATTACATTTTTCAGAGATTATATTCAAATGGACAACCACCACTAGCAGTAGTAGGCATGTCTGGGCTTGTCCCCAAATAGCAACATACTATCAGAAATATTAAAAATTATATCCCTGTTAAATACTAAATGCACTCCCTTTATAAGTTTTCTTTATTTTATATAGATGGTGCTTGCAGGAAAATATTTTTAAAAGGAATGCAGGAGAAGATTTAATTTCCTTATGTATGTAGGTAGGAACTTTAGTCTGTGCATTTGTTAGTTTTCAAAGGAGACCTTGTTTTGAGCCCCTGTTGCTGCTGACAACACCTAACAGTACAAATAATAAGTGGTAATAAAAAATAATTTGCAGGAGCAGAAATATCAATTAACACCAAAATTAAATGAATGACTACATAATCATAAATACTGTTTGTTTGTTTTTGTCAAATAAAAGAGGTATGCCTAATATTCAGCTATTTTTCAAAGCATTTATTCCTGAATAGTTTAGTTGCAGGCAATTCGTTAACTTTCACCATTGATTTTTAAAATATATTTTTGTTCAGTAAGGAATTTCACAGTTAAAATTTATTCTATGTTTTGTCAAAAAAAACCCAAACTGTGGTTATTGGCAATCCCTCATGGTCAAGGATGATCACTTCCCACAGGGTCAAGTAAAGGGTAGTAAATGAGTCCGTTGATGACTAAAAAGGTCAATCCTAGAACCACAGGTGGTTAAAGGGAGGGTTGGGCCACAGACTTCTCAGTCGTTTCCTTTCCTTCTATTTCTGTTATTGTTCTGCCTCCAGGGAGAGACTGTTTTCCTCAAAGAAAGATTTAATTCTCTCACAAGGTGTCACCATATAGCTCTATCCTGGGTTAGTCTTTCCCAATTTGTGATGTGAGTTTCTTAATGTTCACTTTGAGGGTGTCCTTGAAGTATTTCCTCTGGATCCCGTGTGTCCTTTGTCCTTGGCTGAGTTGGGAGTATAGCAGTTGTTTTGGTAAACGTACATGAGGCATGCGCGCACAATGCCCAGTCTGCTATAGCTAATGTTGAATAATCAATGCTTCTATATTGGTGGTGTTCATTTGGTGAAGACACTGGCATTTGAGCAGTGATCCTCCCCCTTTATACCAAGGATCTTCTGGAGGTAGAGCTGGTGAAGGCATTCCAGATTTTTCAGGTGGTCCCTGTAGGTCACCCAAGCTTCAAAGCCATAGAGAAGAATTTGGGTTACCCCAGCGTCGTATAACATTGGAGCTTTGTTTGAGTCCTGTTGTCATCATCGTTGAACGCATGATGATACAGTCTCCCAAAGACAGAGCTGGCACATTGGATCCTATATTGAATCTCTTCATCTATGTTGGCCTTCTCTGAGGAATGGCTGCCAAAGTACAAAAAGTGTTGAACATTCTTCAGCTCCTGTCCATTGATAAGGATCCCCTTTGCCAGGGGAGTTGATTGGCCTGGAGCAGGCTGGTGAAGCACCTTTGGTTTTTCCCATGTTAAGGGTCAGTCCCAGGCACTGGTATGCTTAAGAGAAGCAGTTAAGGGCTATTTGTAGGTCCTCAGTATGAGGAGCAACAGCACAATTATTGGCATACTGAAGTTCCACAATCAAGACCAACGTAACTTTGGTTTTGGCATGGAGGCAGGAGAGATTTAAGATTCCTGTCATCCTGTACTTGATGCCAGTGCCATGTGGCAGACTGTCATGAATGAGTATAGATGACTGCAAGAAAGATGGATTGCAACAATTCTGTTTTCAAACCCTGCTTGATGCCAGTTTGAATGGCAAAGGGCTCCATAACTGAGTTATTACATAGGATGAAGGCAGTCATATGGTCATGAAGGAGTCTTAGAAAGGTGATAAATTTCCCTGAGCAGCCAAACTTCGATAAGATCTTCCATACAGTCTCAGGGTTCACAAGAGTCGAAGGCTTCGGTTCAATTGGTAAAGGCCACATAGTTCTCAGTGTTGTTCTCAGCAATTTTCCTGGATCTACTGGGCTACAAAAGATTATGTCCAGGGTCTCTCGATGTTCTGAAGCCACAGAGACTCGAGAAGGATTTTCTCAGCAAGACGAAGCAGTTGGTTCAACAGAAATCAAGTAAGGATCTTCCCAGAGATGGAGAGGAGGGTAGTACCTCAATAGTTTTGAGTCAGCCTGATCTCCCTGCTTAAAAATGGTGACAGTACTGGCATTCCGTAGGTTAGTGGGAATTTCCTCAGTGGTCCAGATTTTAAGAAGCTGTGTGTGCTGCTTGTTGGTCAGTTTCCCCACCAACTTTGAAGATCTCAGCTGGTATGCCATGAGGGCCAGATGCTTTGTTGTTCTTAATCTGTTCCATCACCTTGTGGACAACTTCAGAAGTTGATATACTGGCAAGTGCTTCCCTTATTGGAAGCTGCAGGATGGATTTGAAGGTTTCATCAGTCACTGACTATTCCTGGTTCAGGAGCTGTTGGTAGTGCTCCTTCCAGTGGTTAGGATGGACTGGTTGTCTTTAAAGGAGCATACTGCTGTCTTCAGATCTAAGCAGGGTAAGTCTGCAAGAACTTGGTCTGTATGTAGCCTTAATTGCACTAAAGAAGCTCTGCATGGCATAATTGTCAACTAATATTTGGATTTATTTTGCTTTTTCTTTCCACTATTTGTTTTTCATTTTTTTAATTTTCCTCTGGTTTTCAACTTTAAGCTACTGACAAGTCCCTTGCTTCTGACTGACCTAGGATGGTTTTGACAATCTTCTGACTGAGCAGGGCTTTTATCTCAGCATTGTTGTAGTCAAACCAGTCCTGATGGTGTTGGGTGATAAAGCCAGTTGATTCTGTGTAAATCCCATGGATGGTCTCTTGAGAGAGATTGGCAAGCTCCAGAACACAAGTGTCATCATTTTCAATCCTAAAATTTGTGAGTTTGGCAGGCTTCGTGGTGTCTAGGGGTCTGAAAGTATTTGATATTGTACTGTTTTTGGAGTAATCTGGGTTGCTTTCAATGTTTCAGTGCAACCCTCATGGACATGATTGATTTCACTAAACAATGATCAGTCCAGCAGTCATCAGTTCCTCTCATGACATATGTGATATAGACTTATTTTTTGATCATGCTGTCTTATGACAACATAGTTGAGGAGGTGGCATTATTCTGAGCAGGGTGTTGCCAGGTTGTTCTGTACTTAATACTAATTTCAGACAGTGTGACAAGTAATGACAAGGTTGTGCTCTGCACATTTACTGAGTAAAAGGAGGCCACTGGAGTTGGTCTCGGCTACTCCTCCCTTCCCAATGGTGCCCCCACTCCACATGTTAAAGCCCTGGCCAACTCTCAGGTTGAAGTATCCAAGGAGGGTGATCTTGTCCTCTTTTGGGATGATGGTCAGGATTTCATCAAGGTCAACATAAAACTGTTCCCTCTGTCCTTCCTTGTCAGTGTTGGGGCATATGCACTAATGATGGTAGCAAATGAATTGTTAGTCAGGTGGAGGCAGAGTCATGAGGTGTTTGTTAATGCCAACAAGGAATTTGGGTATTAAGCTGACAATATGCTTCTTAAATGGTAAAACCAACACCATGTATTTGCCGGTCATTTGCAGGTTTCCCTTTCCAGAAAAACATATAGCCACTCCCTCCTTCCACAGATGGCTTTTGTCTGCATGTCTGGTCTTGCTGAGAGCAACAATATTGATGTTGTACTGCAAGTTCTTGAGTGACAATAGCTGTTCTACATTCAGATCTGTCACTGATTGGGTCATCGAGTAGGGTCCATATATTCCAAGATGCAAAGGACATTTTTGTGTTTCAACCACAATTTGATGATCCTCCTGAAAGTGGCTATACAGTCTGGTAAGGTAAAGTGAGATTGCCTATTTTTGGGGCACCTGTTCTAGCTCCCTTCCCATGCAAGGTGAGCAGAAGGGATCCTAAAATCTCAGTCACAATAACAGCTGCCAAAATACCTTCCTGTTCCATGCTAAAGGTCAAGTGACCATCATACAACTGGTGCCTGTGTGTAGATCCACGACTCAGGACTTCAACCCACTGTCACAGGACTATGCAGAGGTTATGGGTACTGGTTATTATAATAATGTTGGACCAGGGGGAGAAGCTTACATGTGATATTTACATAAGGAGACCATTGCACATTGACAACTGGATGGCTTGTGGCAGAGGAGAAACCTGTGTCCAAATGGCAAGGAGATGCAAGACAACTGGCATTACTCTTCCACTGCATCTTTCATTTGCCTTTGCAGTCATTGAGAAGTATGCTTTCTCCATCTACCTGCTCCACCACTGAAGTCTTTATGTTGTGCTAGATTGAACTGCTCTTTGTCTGATACCTCACCTTTGACCTTACCCTCATGGGTGACCCTACAAGGATCAGTGGTATATGCATGCCTCTCCACCTTGTCAAGGTGGCAGTACATGGTGAGGCATAAAACAAGTACTGTAGTGCTTAATGTTGAGTTTTAAAACCAAGCAACTGTTTTCCCCCAGCTTAGTATTTTATACATTTTCTATCCTTTTTAAAACTTGTTAAATTATCTTCAATAAATAAAACACAACATACATAACTCCTCAATGAAATTCCTTTGCCTACTGACAGACTGTTTCATTTATCTATAATACACTATGGCAGGACTCATTGCTGATTTTGAGAA
>NW_017729004.1:50160291-50199071 GCF_001723915.1 Gavialis gangeticus | reverse complement strand
CTATCTTTCAAATGGTGATTAAGATCAACTTTCAGATTAACTTAAGTTAATACTTTAAGTTGAATGATTACATTTTCAGTTCAAATGTAATTAATTTTATGACTTACAAAGCCTCAAACTCAACTGGGTACCCTGAAACAATGGGGGGAGGAAGAATCATGAGAAGAGTCACTAGTTTCTCATGTAAAACAAGAATCTGATTTATATATAAAAAGTTTTAGCCCTGTGTCCTAATTTTACAAACTATTTCTAACTTTTCACCAAAGAATATGCCAACTCTTGTACAATAGGCTAGTAAATAATGATGCTGAAAAAGTAAAAATTATTTATTACTGCAGTTTTAGTTTTAAAATGGGGCTTCCATAGTCTATATTTGTGCTCTTAAGCTACATAAGCATTATTGAAAATTACATTCTTGACCTTTCTTCACTATCACCAGAACTTCCAATAGAAAAATGCCAAATAAAACAGGCTTTCTATACAATTCTGATCTCTTTTTAATATTCAATATTAAAAAGCACAAATTGAATTATTATTTATGGAGTTCACATGCAAGTGAATGGGATATGCAATTTGAAACATGGTTCTAAAAGGTCAGTCTGAAAAAAATATTCCTATACCGAAGAGAAAAAAGCGTGGATAGTATCCAAATTTCATATTTGTTCAGACAAAATGCTGAAATTTGTGTTCCTACACAATTTATTTGGAGGAAAAAGAATCCAGTTTTAAAGAACCTTGGCAATTTTGTTCCTTTCAGACACGCATACTATTATTCTGGACTAGGAGCTGGTGTTCTCTTGGCTGCCTACATGCAAGTTGCATTTTGGACAGTGGCAGCTGGTCGGCAAATCAAGAAAATCAGACAGCAATTTTTTCATGCAATAATGCGACAGGAAATTGGATGGTTTGATGTAAATGATGTGGGGGAACTCAACACTCGACTTATAGAGTGAGTATTATTACTGTTTTTTATTCTATTATTAAATTTTATTAGTAGTAGTAAGAAAGCGTCAGCTGTAAGATAGCCAGAGATGACCTGAGCAGGGGGTAGGGCCCTGCCCCTGGATGCAATGAAGCCAGCAGCAGATTCAGGGGCTGGGGTGTTGAATAGCCAGACCTGAAGCCTGCAGCAGCACAGAGTCACCGCACTGCTCCACCTGGCACCCCAATTCTCGCTCCCCGCCCCCGAGGTATGGCCCTGGATATAGCCTTCCTGACAGTGTTTCTAATCTCATTAAATAGACCTCTGTGCTACATTTATATTTCCTTGTACTTCATATTAAAAAGTAAAACTTGCCAAGAGGATGCAAGTGACTCTGGAAAAATGCTGGGCTCCCCTAACTTTTTCCTCACCTAAATGAAAGACCTTTTTCCTGGGACCCTATAGAGACCCAGGATTCAAATATATCCAAAATCTGTACGTAAAAGACAACAAGAAGCAGCATGGTATCCTTGGGTAAAGCATGGCAGCAGCATCTCTTTTAACAGCCCCTTGGAAAGAATTACATTTTATTTTTATGAGATTGATCCTGTAAGATTGCTTTAAACTTCCCCTGTTTATTACATATATTAGCCCCTGCTCTGAAGGCAGATGTTGACAGAGGAAGATGTGGGGCCAGTATGGGCCTCTATAAAGAAGTCCATGTACCACAAAAAAAAAAAATCTTCCAACATCTGTCTGTCTCTCAAGGGGTATGCATGTATCTGCATAGATCTATGAATCCTACACAAGTCAAAGTACTTTCATGACAGAATAAATGAAAAAAAAGTTTACTGAATTGTTTTCCCTAGCATCCTTCTACATACATTTCTATTGGAAGAGACGTTCTCAATCTCTTAGGTATGGCTTAAACTACATTACAACTGAGTGGCTGCAATTACAAATAAAGAAAAATGAACAGAATAGATGTACCATAGCAATGTAAAAGCTTTTTGTGTTTTCTATATTTCCTTATTTGTTTGGGTGTGGGTTTGTTTTTATTTTTAGTGATGTCTCCAAGATTAATGAAGGAATAGGGGACAAAATTGGAATGCTATTTCAAGCAGAAGCTATGTTTCTCACTGGGTTTATAGTTGGTTTTATAAAAGGATGGAAATTAACTCTTGTGATACTGGCAGTCAGCCCTGTCCTGGGATTATCAGCTGCTATATGGGCAAAGGTAGGTGAAAACTGAATTTTCACTGGGATGTAAAATTATATATATAGTGCCCTGTTTCATATAAGTAGGGACCTACTTATAATCACAGTGAGGCTCAACAATTTGTGGGTTGGTCATGGCATAACAAGCAAATTTTGTGGTTATTTCCCAGATGTGCTCCAGTGACCCTGCCCCCCTCAGCACATGGTCAGTGGAGGCACCCCAGCAGGAGAGGAGGGATGAGGGGGCAGCTGCCACCTAATCTGCTGACTGTACTTTGTGTGGTCCTGCCCCTCAGTGCTGTTTGGTGGAGAGGCCCTGGCAGGGGAAAGGGGAGGCACAAAAGGGTGGCTGCGATCTCATCTGCTGCCCTTCACATTGCCCTGCCAGGTAGCACCTTTCCCCATGCCCTCACCTTTAGGCAGACTGAGATCCTGGGCCATGGCAGCAAGAAACACTGGTCCCCACTAGAGACAGAATTTTATTTTTATCATCAGCAAAATCAACTCAAGAAAACAATATTGGATTTTGCAATTTCCACAAAATCTGCAAAATCACAAATTGAGTAGACCTGTATATTTAACTAAAACATACTGAAATAAATATATAGTGATTTATAAATATAGAATGAACTAAATATACAGCAATAAAGAAATTAATTCCCTAGCCTTTAAAAGTAATAGTTTTAGACCTAGTCTACAAGCAGATGTTGTATGTAACCAAATTGGTCTATAATTATACTGGTACAGTTAAAGCAGTACAAGATCTCTGGTGTCAACGTATATGGATCCGAAGCTGCTTATACTAGTATAGCATGTTCTGACAAGGAAAGCAAAGTAAGGTGAGTGCAGGCAAGATTCTTTGACTAGATGCGATAGTTGATCTAAGAAAAGCTGAGTAGTCGGAAAAAAGTTCTTAACAAGCTTTCTGGCACAATCACCCTTCTTCAGGAATAGGGAGTCTCTGCTGCTCTGGGACTCCAAGAAATGAGAGAAGCTAAAAGTGTGGCAGGATGTCAGTGAGACTGGAAATAGGTAGAAGTTAGAAAGACAAAAAGGTGAAGCAGGGAAGGGAGGGAGGAAAAAAATGGCAGGAAAAAGGTTAAAAGCGAGTAAGGGAGACACTACAGTGGTAGTAATTCAAGATAGAAGAGGCCATCTGTGAAAAAAGGAAATATCTGAACATTAGGAAGACAGAAGACAGAAGTACAGTAGGGAAGAAAAGGCAGGGGAAAAGAAAAATGTAAAAAGGTCAGGTCTGACAGGTAACTGGTGAATCAGATGGCAGGCAGGGTGTAATGCATCGTAAATCCAATGTCTATATTGAGTCCGTGATTTTTTGTATCCAGTAAATTTATGAAGTGATGTTTGTAGGCTTGTCTACAAAAGGTGTTTTGTAAGTTCCCTTTGAGGATTAGAATTGAGATTGGAGAGGGAGTGATTATCCTGTAAGAAGTGCCCCCACAGGCAGTTGAGTATTCTTATCTTTGATGGGTTTTCAGTGTGCATTCATTCTGGTGTGTAGTTGTTTCATAATTGTTAGGGTTGGGTCCTCAATAGTAGGTGTGTAGTTGTTTCATAATTGTTAGGGTTGGGTCCTCAATAGTAGGTAGGGAAGGGGGTCTCAATAGATCATCGAGTCTGATCCCCTGCTCTGGGCAGGAAAGGGCAGGTCATATGACCCCTGCCAGGTGTTGTCTAGTCTCCTCTTAAAGACCCCCAAGGTATGAGTGCACCACAGCTTGCAAAACTTGCAAAACAGCTTTCATAGACTAGCCTACAAACTTCACTTCATAAATTTACTGGATACAAAAAGTTACAGACTCAATATAGACATTGGATTTATGACACATTACAACATGCCTGACATCTGATTCACCAGGTACCTGCCAGATTTGACCTCTTACATTTTTCTTTTCCCCTGCCTTTTCTCCCCTACCCTACTTCTGTCTTTTGTTCTCCTAATGTTCAGCTATTTCCTCTCTCACACATGGCCTCTTCTGTCTTGAAATACTACCACAGCAGTGTTTCCCTTACTCACTTTTGAGCTTTTTCGACCATTTTTTCCTCCCTCCCTTCCCTACTTCACTTTGTCTTTCTAACTTCTACCCAGTTCCAGTCTCACTAACATCCTGTCACACTTTTAGCTTCTCACATTTCTTGGAGTCCCAGAACAGCAGAGACTCCCTATGCCTCAAGATGGGTGATTGTGTCCAAAGGCTTGCTAAGAACTTTTTTCCAACTACTCAGTTGGTCTAAGAAAAGATATCATATTTACTCAAAGAACCTTGCTTGCCTAGGTCCTTAGACCATCACAGGTACAACCAAAAACCCACCAAATATGATGAGTGAATGCTCAGCAGAAGAGGAAATTGAGCCTTAAGTCCAGTATAAGGTACCTTTGTATCACCCAAGTGATAGAATTGTCTGAAAAAAATTAAAACAATTGCTTAACTGAAATTATTACAACAGTTAGCAAGGCAAGCAGACTTCAATTGCAAATTGACTTCACATACAGAATTGTTTTTGCTTTTGGCTAGGATTGTCAAGGAGACTTAATTCGACCACCTTTGAATTTTAAGTAGTTTTGTACTTTTTAAAATCCCAGCCTTATATAGCATGATTCCTTCTATTTTTCTCCAAAGTATTTGCAGGACTCTACTGTGGCTTTGTATGCTAACTGCAATGTATACATGTGAGATGCTACATTCCAGTTATGCTCAGCTACATGTGGTCCTTATCTCTTGTAGCCAACCAGAAAAAATCAGAATAACCCAAGGCTGCTCTGATCTGCCCAGGGATCAGGATTTAACCTGGGGATCAGTTCACAGAGAACCCTCCATACTTATATTTCTACACTATGTAAAAGCTCAAGAGCAGAGAAAATTCAGCCTCAGGTTTATAACATTTAGATATTTCTTGGCAATAAATGTTATACAATTGATGTTGTCTTAACTTCTTATATTGAATATCTTGCCCTCTTCTGTGGTATTTAAGTGAAAGGGTTTATATTTGGTAAATGGCAGCATACTGCATATTTCTGCAAGAAGCAAACTAGGATAAAAGAAGCATCAAGAAACTATTTGAGCTCATTCTATTTTCCTTTGAGCAGTAGGGCAGAGGCCTATGGAGCACTTTCAGCTCCTCAGGGATGAAGGAAGGGGGGCATGAAATATGCTGACCACTGGAGAGCTGGGGAGGGGGAAATGGAGGCTTGGTCTTACCTGATGAGGCCCTCCTTACTTGGAGGGCAGATGCTGCAGCACATGCTTGTACTGCTGCTGCTGAGCTCAGCACGGGCACCTCCTGGTGTCCATTCTTTCTCCTCCCCAATGTCTGGGTGCAGGGCTATGCCTCTAATGCCAAAGCCTCCTAGAGAGGATTATCATCATTCCATCTCCCAGATAACTTGTTGGGTGCAGAGCTGTGCCTGCCTAGTTCCTATGGTTAGGCAGGGGCAAGGAAGAACATCATCTGCTGTGGCAGAGACTCCAGGAGGGAGGGGGCCATACTGTCTCCCCTCTAAGTTGGCACTCAAGGCTGGTGTCCTGCTCACCACCATCCTAGTTACACTGCTGCTGTAAAGTTAAAATATTCCCTTTTGTACAGGTACTCTCTGCATTTACTGACAAAGAACTAACTGCCTATGCAAAAGCAGGAGCTGTTGCTGAAGAAGTTCTGGCAGCAATTAGGACTGTGATAGCTTTTGG
The DNA here is from genome assembly GCF_001723915.1 of Gavialis gangeticus. NCBI lineage: Eukaryota > Metazoa > Chordata > Crocodylia > Gavialidae > Gavialis > Gavialis gangeticus. Next base: position 50,193,224 of record NW_017729004.1, on the reverse strand, counting down.
AGGACAGAAAAAAGAAATTGAGAGGTCAGAGAATTATTTTCCTTCTCAGTTAATTTTAAAATATTTGCTTTATGCATTTTAAATTTTACTTTTCTTTATTGCTAAACATAAGTTTAAACAATAGACTGGCAAGCTGGGTTCTACAAGTCATCATTTAATAAACCTAGAGTACCATTTTATCTAGTACATTTGGGGTAGTTAAGTTGACTAATTAGAGTTTTATTCATCAGTTTTATTACATACTGAATAATGAGTCTTTATTTTTTCAGATCCTCACAAAGCAAGCAGGCACATGATCCCTACCCCAAGAGTTAACTAAATTTAAAAAAAATAAATCATTTAAAAAAAAAAATCACACTAAGATATTAGGCAGAAAAGAAGCATGGGGAAAGAAAAGACCAAAGATCTCACCATTATGATCATATGCTTATTCAGGATTCTTCTCGATTGTTCCATTAAGTTATACTCATTTATTTTATTGCATTATGGAACAGCATGGCTGCAATGTATTTGATCTTTTATCTACCTATAATGATTACCTAGTATAACCATGAATCCTGACTGGGACTTGCCAGGCTCAAAGTTCAACCACCACTAGATCATGCAAAGTAATCACAGCCAAGCCCTGAACTGATATGCTCCCTTATGCTTCAGCTTTCAGTTCCATCCGAGTCTGGTTGGGACAGGGGCTGCCTTGGGACTGTCTGGTTACACAACTCACCTCAGAACCTTTCTTAGTCTTTAGGTGTTTATCACCAATATCTTATTGGACCCATAGATCCATAAATTTGCAAAGTAAATGGCTCAGGGTGGCCTTGAATGTGATAGAGTGCATACTCAGTCACTCCGAGTCACCCACTCGGAAAATCAGTAAGCCTGGGTAGCATGTGGAGTGCACAGCATAGACATGCTCGTCTGTCAGAACTGTATTATGGTGATAGAATGATTGGCCTCTTTAAAAAAGTTTGCAATTTTCCTTCCTTAGTCTGAAGAATGAAGGACTCTGAAGAAACCACATGCAGTTTAATGTTGAAAGGAGAGATGAGTAACTCTGAATAAAGCTATAAACTTGTATAGTGGTGAAATACAACTCATGCCTCTTGCCCTAAACTCAGTGCGTGCATCTACATGTGCAATTAACATGTAGCAATAAACTCTAGTGCAGTTTGCACCAGAGTTCATTTCTTCTGGGCACAGCATTTACATGTGTGCCTGGCACACTGAACCACAGTGGTACAGCCTGGGCTGGCAGGGTTCTGGGGGTTCAGCTTGCCAGCCTAAGGCTTCTTTGCCCTGGCTCTATGTGCAGTGGAAGGGCTGGCTGGGACAAAAAGATGCAACATGGCAGGGCTAGCTGGTAGCACCCTTGTGCAATGTAGCACCCTTGTGCCCCAGACACCATCTACACATGCATTTCAGTGCATGCAACTACTCCGCTTTTGGATAGTACTTGTCCCAGACAGTATTATTCCACAGCAGAATTAATTAATTTACTGTACTGAACCCTAATATTGGCACACATGTAGACAGTGACACTTTACTGCAGAGCTAGTAAGTCAGCTCCACAGTAAAGCACAAGTACTGGTGACCCCATTTTGTATGTCAGTTAAGTGGGCTGCTTTAGTTTTGTCTGCTTTTCATGGACTACCTCCTTCATGAGAAAATCTACCATTTTAGCTTCTCAGTTCCAGTGGGGTGCAGCAGTGCAACATGTTTAAGGCAGGTATTGCTTTCTAAAGTAAATATGCATGCCCTTTGTGCCGCACCCAGCTGAGCCAAGAAAATACAATTGAACAATTAAACAGAAGTGTAGTGAGAATATTAACAAGTCTGCTCCTGCAAGGGTAGTTTCATAGACATTAGGGCTGGAAGGGACCTCATAAGATGGAATCCAGCCCTCCTGCCATACTCAGGAAGTCTGCTGGGGTCAAATGATCCCAGCAAGACAGGCATCCAAATGTTTTTTGAATGAGTCCAGAGTAGGTGCTTGCATCACCTCTGGAGGGAGTCTGTTCCAGACCCTGAACACATGGACAGTAAAGAAGTTTTTCCTCATGTCCAGTCTAAAATTGGCCTTCCAGAAATTTGTGGCCATTAGACCTTGTTATCCCTTAGAGAGCCCTGGTGAACAACTTCTTTCCCAGATCCTGGTGCACATGCCTTATATACTTATAGTAGTTTAACTTTTCTTTCATCAATAATAACTCAAAAGTTTTTTCAACTTGTTTCAACTCAAAGTTTTTTCAATCGGTACCTGATTACTGATTGACAAAAAACATCACAGACCTGGAAAATTACTGATGTGCAGAGCATAAAAAGAAATATGGTATTATGTGTAATTCTTTAAATAAAAAAACTAACATGCGTTCTTTTTGTGCAGATATCATAAAAATTTAGAAGATGCAAAACGTATTGGAATTAAGAAGTCTATTACAGCCAGCATTTCTATGGGTATTGGTTTTTTACTGATCTATGCATCGTATGCATTAGCTTTCTGGTATGGAACCACCTTAATATTATCTGAAGATTATACTATTGGAAACGTTCTAACAGTAGGTGTACTTCCAGTAATTGAATCATTTAATTAGAACCTCTAAATAACATATTGGGAACTTGTTTGGGTTTAAATGGAATGAATCAAATGCTACACTGAATTAGGCCTCATGCAACCCTGTTCAAGTGAATGGTGTTAAGTAGGCTTTATGTTCATATTGAACATGGCTTGCTGAATTTCATTTTTCATCCATGCTAAGTACAAGTAGAAATTCTGAAATTATCATTAGGTATGTCTTGAGATTGGTAGGAATATAAACATCTTTATACCTGTAAGTCACTGGTTTTGGTACAGCAGGGGTTAATAAGGACCAAAAGTTATTTTCAACTAATGATAATCATAGTCAGTGGAATCAAGGACCCATGCTGTGATAGAGCTTTTATATCCCTGACCTATACCAGGGGACTAGAGTAAGGAAATAAACAACTTAACACCACTCCTGTGTGTTATTTATTATAGATATATATTTGAAGTTTAAGGCCTATTATTAATGGATGGTATTCTTATCACTAAAATCATAATATTAATTGGCATTTAACTGAGACTTTGTATGGGATTTTTATAGAGGGTATAGTAATCCAGGGGAAGTAAAGTCATCATCTCACTTCAAGGTAATCTTTCTAGAATGGATTCTTGCAGTGATGTATGAAAGCACGAGGAAAAAAAAAATCATTCTTCTTGTGAGTAAATGAACAGAGTGATAACATTAGATGGTGAAATATGAACTATTCCAATTCAACCATCCATTAACCAAGTAAAAAAATAAGTGCCAATGTGGATTTCTTCCATCGCATCAGATTGCGGTTCTGGTGTCTGTGTAGTTTTCGATCCAACTCAAGGTCTAAATCAGAACAAAACAAATAAATATCAGACTGGTAGATCCTCTTTTCCTGCTCTCACATACAGGGCTGGTGTAAAAGAAGGTACACATTGAAGGACTTGATAGATGGGACATATTAGCTCTTATTTCATGCCTGCAGTGGCTCAAGCCAAAAGCTGGGGGGTGCTAGGGTATGGCTGCCAGTCACTGCCAAAGGGGAGGGAAGAGAGATGACCTCCAAGGCTGTCACCCCTCCCTGCTGGAGCAGAGGGGGCATGGCCAGGCACCAGCTGGAGCTAGCACAACACAAGGGATGCCACCCACCAGATGGGGGGGGCAGGGGGAGGGCAGATGCTGCTAGACTGAGGAGTGGGTATGGGGAAAAAGTTCTCTCTGAAGCAAGCACTATTGAACACAGCAATTTCCAAAGCATACAACAGGGAACTACCAAAAACCGTTGCCTGAGCTAAGACACAGCCTAGTAAAATACAGCATACACAAAACTTAGTCCAACTTAAAATGTAACCCAGGAGGACAAGAATTAGTTTTACTAATCCTGGGGTGGGGGAAGAGCTTACAGTCAGGCGTTCAGAAAGGCTTGGTTTAGGTATTCCCAGTTTTTACATGTTCTGCTTTATAATGTAAATGTAGCTCTCCGCATCCTTTGGGAAAGCTGCCTGCAACTTCCCGTAACTACACCTCCAGCAAGCATGATTATGATCGTCAGGTCTTTGCCAACATTTCCCACCTCTGAGTCTGGTCCTGCAGGTCTTAGCTCTGGGCTCACAGGTGCAGGGCTTGGATCTGCATACAGGCACCTAGCTTGCCTCTTTCCTCCCTCCCTCCCCCCACATGCTGTGGAATTAATCCCCACTCTGCCTGGCTGCAGGCAAGCCACAGAGACTGCAGCCAAACCCCACAAGGGTTCCAGGGGAGAGCGGGGACACAGGAAGGAATTAATTCTGTCCCTGCCTGGCTGCAGGCAAACCATGGAGGTGTGAAGGGTTGGCAAACCCCATCTGCAGAGGAATTTGCCTTGGGGGCCATGGCAGGCCAGCATCTGGCCACACCCTGCCCCAGCTAAGGGGCAAAGGAGAGCAGCCAGCCCAGCTCACTGGAGCAGAGAGCAGAGCTCCACCCAGCCCAGAGAGTATCCTGGGGGACCCCTTAACTTAAACCAGCAAGGGGTCTGGGACAGACACTGCATAAACCAGTTTAAGCCAAATCAGTTAAGTCAGATACTACATTCAGCCAGGTTTATCTTAAACCGGTTTTGGTCATTTTCAAACTGGTTTATGCACACTGAAGCTAGGGATGGGCATTCAAAAAAAAGCCTGAGCCTGAATTGATTCAATCTTTGCTGGTTAGTCTAACCTGCAAAGCTTGAACCAGTTTGGAGGTGGATACACATTCCCTTTCCATTCCAGAAATGCAGGCTCAGACTAGACGTAGGGTGGGGCTAGAGCAGTCCTCCCTTCCAGAGTACTGAGCTGAGGGGGTACATGGCCAGGCCCCACCAGGACACTGATTAGCCCAGCAGGGAATTGATAATAGTGTTTCCCCAGAAACAAACAGAGGGACATTACTAGCTACCTGTTGATTCTGTCCACCACAGCACAGGCCACAGCCAGCATATGGTCTGCTAGCTAATACACAAATACCACTCAGCAAGGCAGGGTGGTGGGGGGAAGAAATCAGAGCTGTAAGTCTCTGCTAGAGCTGCAGCCAGGGAGCAGAGGGGAGGGGCCAGCTTTGCTATGGAGCATAGCACCCCACCCAGCCCAGAGACCATGCTGGGATGCTGGGAGACTCTGATTCAACTTAAGCCAGCAAGGCATCTGGGACACTGCATAAAACTGGTTTGAGCCAAATCAGTTAAATCTGATACTATATTCAACCAGATTCATCTCAAACCAGTTTTAATCACCTTGAAACTGGTTTGTGTGTACTGAACATGTGTTCTGTTACAGGTTTAAACCAGTTTCTGATCACTTAAACCAGTCTGTGTGTCCCTAGCTGTTATGGGCATTTTGGAGTACTATTCAATAACAGTATTGTTAAGAGTGTATACATGATTCACAAAGTAAGCCTCAGGGATTTCAAATAGGAATCCATTCTGTCAAAAAACATTAGGACTTGCTGTTGCTCTAGGTTCTCTGTAAAGGAAGAATTTCTCTATTTTTAATAGTCAAGAAATGAGTGAAAGCTAAGACTTAAAGTTGGCATTTTCTGAAGAGTGCCTTGAGTCTAAAAAGTTTAAGAACCACTGATTTAAAAAGTAGTTGTCAAGTGAAGAGCAGAACAGTATCTTTCATCAGCATTTATATTCTGTTCCTAGGTTTAGAAAGAGGTGGTACTTTAATACATAAAGTAAACCTGGTTGGCTCTGTGCTTGCCGGAGTTAGGACAAGCTTGTCTTTAACTCTTCTGAAACCCAGCTGTCAGTGACTAGACAAGATATTCTTTTTTAAAACAATGACCATATTTTGTATTAATTCTGTGTCAGAAAAGGATACAAAACTAAGCGGAGCAAGCGTTAGATTTTTATGGACTTTTGCAGTCCCAATTCATCCCCCTCCTACCTCAGAAAGGGAAACTAGGACTCAGGAGATCTTAAGGAGGGAGGGAATGCTGTCAATTTCCAATGCAACTTTTCTGTCTCCTAATATTGTATCATCTTTTCTTTATGATGTAACTGATACAGGTACTTTCCCCTGTCCTCAAAGCACTTTGGGGCTGATTAGTGAATTGTTACAGTAGATTTGGAGGCATTCAGTACAATCATAGTTTTTGACAGAGTGTTGGTCTGCATTTTCAATGCAACTTGTCTTTGCAATCTTTAGAATACCCTAATTCTTCTTAAGATTCTCCTGTGAAGGATTCACATTAGTCATAAGTCTTTGAGAAGAGTTTGCCATCTCAGAACTGCAAGTTGTCCCAGCTATCAGCATCATCTTTACAATACCCTCTTTGTAGTCATAATGTGAAGAAGCATGGTTTGCAATAGCTATTTACAGAGTCTATTTTCTCCCTCTTTACTTTTAGCTTTTGCTTAAATAACTGCTCTTACATTCATTGATGCTCTGCATCTAGACTACTTGGACTTGCATAACAAATATGAAGCCTTTTGAACTAATGTTAATTCATATTCATAAATAACTTGACATCTAGCTAAGGTATGGATCAACATAAATTTTGACTGCTTTAAGAGGAGAGGGGAAGCTGCAGCTCAGGAGAGTACAGTAGCTATTATGCTGCAACTGTTTGGCAGAAGATAGGGTAGAGTGGAACATGGGAGACCAGCTGGTTCAAAGAGATACAGGTTTCCCTCACCAACCAGTTTTGAGCATTCACACTTAATATTCTATATACCATTTTGGCTACCAAAGTATACAGTTTTGAGTAACCATGGTTTTCTGTGGCCATGCATCAGCCCACCACCTGCCATTTTTCCCCATAAGCTTTTTGGTCTTGCTAACCACGGGAACTTTCAGGAACCTAACCCTACCAGCTGGCAAGGGAAACCTGTATGAATTTTTACCAACCTACTTTGTAAGGTGTTTCTGCCAATGTGGACAGTTGTCTGTAGAAGCTCATGCTTCTCTGAACTGTTTAGTCTCCGAGGTGCCACCTTGCCCTACCTTGCATCTCACTTCAAACTAAAATGAGTAACCGACTGTAACTATGGTCTGAATGAACTTGTTGCAATAAAATGAGCTGAATCATGCATGTTAAAATGGACCTTAAATAGAGCTACAGATTCAGGCAGACAAAACTGCATAACAGCAGCTTCTCCATTGACATTGCTGTAGTTGTTGCACCTGTCTGTACCCTTAGACTTATGACTAGGTGATCTGATAGTTTTTTGCTTTATTTTTTCCTTCAGGTCTTTTTTGCAATACTAATCGGAGCTTTTAGTGTTGGACAAACTGCACCAAGCATTGAGGCACTTGCTAATGCTAGAGGAGCTGCCTATGCAATCTTTAAGATCATAGACAATGTAAGTATCGTTGATGTGGGTAGCATTTAAAAACATAAGCACCTTGATTTCTAACATCTGTCACCTCCCACCCCCCAAAAAAAAAAAATCAATGAAAATATTTCCCTTGCTAGTGCTTTTATAGATAAAGAACAAGACAATGATGAGGCACAACAGCTAATACTAGTGACATGGATTAAAAACTTCACTCGCCTATGAAATTGTTTTAATCTAATCAATTTTAAAAGGTTATATAGTATCTCTAAATAATTGTTGCACATAACGTAATAGAATGTCAACTTATTTTTTCTTGGTTATTTTCTGTATAGGAACCACAGATCAACAGTTTTTCAGAAGCAGGCTACAGACCAGACAACATTAGAGGGAATCTGGAATTCCACAATGTTTATTTCAATTATCCATCTAGACCAGATGTTAAGGTACTAGGAGTGAAGTCCATATGAGTTTCTGTTAAAAATAACTTCATTATTTTACTGTGGTTGAAGTCACTGTAAATGAGCTTTTGTTTTTAAAAGCATCTGTATTTAGTTCTAGCTGTCAACTCAATATGAAAGTTACAAATTGCCTTGCATTCAGTAGCATTTTACCACGAGTTAGTTAACTGGAATTAGCCAACTTGAGTTAACACCTTTTTTTCCCTAGTGAACTCAGTCAAAAGTAGCTTTGTAGCAAAAGCTAAAGGAACACTTGCCCGTGTAAGACCTAAATGTTTGACATGTTTACAGTTATATAAAAAAAAGCAACTTGGGATGAATAGTAATATAGTAAGTTTAAAATGCCCATAGTATAAATATGTTAATAATACAATAGAAAGCATCTTCAATTGTGACAGACATGGAACTTCCCAAAATAAAGACATTAGATTTAGTTTATCATACATTGAATACATAAAGGTAAAACTACCTTCTATTACTATTTAAATTTTATTTAATGCATGGTATTGTAAGAGATCCTGAACTAAGTTATCTTTAAATTATTTTTGAGAATCCATTTATTAAGAATGTCATAATGTCAAAGTCTTGTCATATATAATCGTTTGTTTCTGTACTTTGAAAGATCACTAAATTATCAAAGGGGAACTGTTCCCACATTATTTAGGTTCTTGGGGAAGGCAAAGGGAGAAAAGTTTCATTTTTAGCCAATTTAATATAAAAACAGGATTGAAAAGAGGCTTGTCAGTTTCTCAAGGGATTGAATTAAATTATCTGATTCCCACTGGGTGCATCTACACATGCCATTAAGGTGACATAATAAACTCTGGTGCAGTTTACACTGGAGTCAGCTGCTCCCAGGCACAGAATCTACATGTGTGCCTGGGACCGTAGCAGTTGGAGCCAGGGCAGAGCAGCCCGGGGCTGGCAGGTATCAGGCAGCAGAGAGGATGGCCAGGCCATGAAGATGCTAAAAAGTGCAGGGCTAGGCTGCAGGTAGTCCCCACACTTCAGCACCCTCATGCCCCAGCCAGCCTATCAACATTTACACGTACGTTTCTGCAGAGTTAGGTACTCTTCCATAAGATAGTATGGTCCCCAACAGTACTTTTTTACAGCAGAGCTGATTAATTTTCACCTTAATACTAGCGCACCTGTAGATAGTGATGCTTTACTACAGAGATAATTAGCCAGCCACCCAGTAAAGTGCCTGTGTAGATGCACCCTCTGATATGTGACTTATGTTGGCCTCAGTGAAAGTTGGATAAGATGCTGGGGTTTAAGATGCATATATATGAAATATTCTGTTAGATGAAATAACAGAAACAAAGTTGAAATGATGAACAGCACTGATTTCTGTGCAGGTCTAATGCTTTATTGAGAGCACTGCTAAATGACTTGCAAGTAATCCCTGCCTAGCAAAAGTAAAGCTAAAGAATATAATCAACCTTCATAACATAATAAAAATTGGACCTAACCTTCTACCTACTCAAGTAAAACTATTCTGTGCCTTGTACATTTCTTGAGTAGGAAAGCAATATGCTTCAGCTTTATTTTTGTGCAGGACAAAGGGTCAGATTCAATGTCTACTGAGGTCAGTGGGGACCTTTATGTTCACTTAAGTTTCCTTAGGTTTTAAATTAAACTATCTGTTAATTTGACTTGTACCAATGGGAAGCCTGTATTCAGTTGTCTTTCACGTGTACTAAATTTCCATAAAAATATCTGCAGAATAAAGACCTTTAACAGCCTTGAGATAGATCATGGATTTAGGGTAGATCACTTCCTTAATTTTCAGATGTTACAGAAATTGCAGAAAAGTAGGGCTGGGAGTAACCTCAGGAGGTCATCTAGTTCAACCCCCTGCTGAAAGCAGGGTCACTTCTGTCTACATCATTCTAGTAGAGTGTCTGTCTAACCATTCACTTGACCTAAGCCGTTATCTCAAAAAATGTATTAAACTGCTAGAATTTAACTTGCGGTCTATGTACACAATAACATTCGGAAAAGAGTCAGGGCAAGTCAAACAAAGGAGAGAATAATATGCATAAATTAAAGTTTAAATCCCATGTAGATGTTCTCATTCAAGAGTTAAATGGCCTTTATCCAGGGTGCCCTGATCTGGCCCCAATGCAATGCCATTCAGCCCACAGGGTGGCTAACAGGTTTGAAGATTTGCTGCCTGGTGCCAGAGGGCCAGCCAAGGCTGTGCTGGGCCTAGTCTTGGTGCACAGACTAAATCTGGCCCACAGACTGGTCCTGCACCATTCATCTAGCTCAGTAAGGGCCACTGCCTTAGTCTGTAACAGCTTAACTCCTAGGGCATCTAATACATGCTGGGGGTGGGGTGGAAGTCAGAGCAGCTCCAAAAACTGCTCTAATTAAAACCACCCGCAGTGTCTCCTATATTCAGTATCCTGCACTTCAAAATGGCAGTGGGAGCATTTTAACTAAAGCTCATTCAACGAGCTTTAACTAAAGTGCCCCCACCACCATTTTGAAGCACAGAGATGCTGAATACATTAGATGTGAGGGCTGCTGAAGTGCACTAATTTGCATGCTTCAGAAGAGTAGATTAATCCAGTCTGCTCCAACATGCTATAATTACAGAGCATCAGAGCACCATCCCCACATGTCTGTGGGCACCCTTAGAGACCTAACTGGCAAAAAATCTTTTTCTCTCCCTTCCAGCATAGGTTTTTTAAGAGCTCTTGTTAATCCCTACAGTTGTACGATATACTGAGAGCTAAGAGGGTCTTCTTGTAGGCTGCTATTCTTTTTTCACTACAGAGAACCAGCAATGCTGGAAGCCTAGGATTCTTTACTTTTGCTATATCAGTAGTTAACGGCACCTTACTTTCTCCACCTAGGAGGCAGGAGAGATTACATCAGCATGAAATGCAAAGCTCCATACCTATTGTGGGACAAAATGCTCCATTCCAAAGGAACTAACATAGAAGAGCTGTTTATAGTGCAGTCAAGTTCAAATGTTCTAATTTGCATAAGAAAAATTAAAAGGACTTCGAAGGAAGAGAAGTTTTCCCTCCAGGGTTATATAAACAATATTTTATTACATCCAGATTCAACATAAATAGGTTCCACTGTAATTAATGTTCCCTATGACTTACATGGTGAATGTTCATAAAAAAGGTGACCTTAACAAATGCTAGATACTAGCACAACATCTAATGTAATATCTATATTATGTGCATCTTCATATAATATTTGCAATTAGTAGAATGTAAATTGATCCATGATGTAACTACTCTAAATTGTGAAATACACTGATTGGACAAAATTCTGCCATTAACTTGAAAAATTCCACTGAAATTACCAAAGTTTCTTCATATTTACACAAACCTAAATGAAACTAGGTCTATTATGTTTCTATTGATTGGTTAAATTTTCTTATGTAGGTATTGAAAGGCTTGAATCTGAAAGTTAATTGTGGCCAAACGGTAGCCCTAGTTGGCAGCAGTGGCTGTGGGAAAAGTACAACAGTTCAACTGATACAAAGATTTTACGACCCTGAAGAGGGCAAGGTAAGACACCAGACCTGGATGATTTATACATGTTTCCTTAATTAATAGGAGCATCCTAATTGACAACTGGCAAATATTAAAAGGTCTTCCTAAAGATCATAGATGTTAACATTGCCAGAAGGGGATAACTTCGATTGAGACACTTACAGACATGTTTTTATTTAGATTACTCTTGATGGGCAGGATATTAAGACTCTAAATACAAGATATCTAAGAGAGATCATTGGCGTGGTGAATCAGGAGCCTGTCCTATTTGCTACAACGATAGCAGAAAATATCTGTTACGGCCGCGAAAATGTTACCATGGAAGAGATTGAAAAAGCGGTCAAGGAAGCCAATGCTTATGACTTTATCATGAAGCTACCTGATGTAAGTAAATCATCATTTGAGAACATCCGGCTTTGTTTCTTTCAATAAAAAGAAAGTGTTTTATCCCATAAGTCACTCTCATAAGAAAGTTAAAAAAGGTGGTCTTCAATCATAGCTGGTTGAAAAATGATACCAAGAGTCATTTGTAATGATTCACTGTTAAACTGGAAGGTCACTTCAAGCAAGGTTCAGAAGAGACCTGTTCTGGGCCTCATTCTAACAAATATTTTTTATTAACAATTTGGTTGATAGGATAAATAGTAGACATCTAAAGTTTGAACATTAGAGCAAGCTGGGAAAGGTTGCCATCAATTTAGATAGCACGATCAGTACTCAAAGTTATCTAGACAAATTGGACACATGCTTTGAAATTGACAAGATTAAATTAATAAAAGAGCAAAGTCCTATACTTAAGGAGGAAAGATCAAACGCACCAACCAAATGGGGAATAATTTGTTAGACAGCAGCACAGTGGAAAAGTAGCTGTGTACTGAAACTCAGAAAATGAGTCAGCAATGTGATACGGTTGCAAAAAACCACAAAATTTCATTCTGGGACATAGCAGCATGAAAGTTGTTTATTAGACACAAGAAGTAAGTATTTTGTGTTATATGAATATGGATTCAGCTGAAACACTGTGTCCAGTTTGGGGGGCAGGAAATCACATTTATTTATTCAATTTATATCCCCTGCTTCCCAACAAAGGCTCTGGGTAGCTTACAATGAGAATAGAACCAAACAGAAAAACAAGAGAATAGAATCACTTTAAAGGGAACTAGAACATCAACCTAAAACACAGACCCCCTAAATAATATGCAGACACACTAGAGAAATCCCAAAGGAGGACAGGAAGAATGCCAAGTTTAGATAAAAGCAGGACCTTTGAAGGATGAGTACAGGAATTGGGTTTGTTCAAGAGAAGCTAGAGGTGGGTGAGAAAGCTGATAAATTCTCCATATCTATTTGGAGGCTTCAAGAAGAAACTGGCTTAATACACAGCCAAAAATTAGGCTGGGTGTTAGGAAAAAATATTTAGCTAGTTATGGTGATGGAGCACTGAAACAGGCCATGAAGGGACATGTAATAAAGTCTCTTATATTTGAGGTTTCCAGTGGAACATCAGTTAGACATTGTTTAGTGACATTTTGTCCTGCCTCACTGCAGGCAGTTAAACTAGATGATTTCTTGAGGCAGCCTTTTTACACTTCTGAGATTCTTTGACTGCAGACACTCAGATGAAGATGTGCTCTGGCTTTACAGTTTATCATTGACAGTTCTGGAAACATTTTGTTATCTTGCAGAAGTTTGAAACTGTGGTTGGCGAAAGAGGGGCACAATTAAGCGGTGGTCAGAAACAGAGAATAGCAATCGCACGAGCTCTGGTTCGCAATCCCAAGATTCTTCTCCTTGATGAAGCAACATCAGCATTGGATACTGAAAGTGAATCAGTTGTGCAAGCAGCTCTAGACACGGTCTGTATAGCTTTAAAACAAAAAGAATGACCAGGAAGCTAGTAGTTAAACTTTCAAAATTTTGTGCAAATACATGTAAGAAATAAGTGAATCCATGATTTGTAAAGGAGGGAGCAGCAGGAGCAGCAACTGGCTCACTCTGGCCCCCATGCAGCCCAGGCGAGAGAGAGACTGGAGGAAGGCCAAAAACTTGCCAATGTCTATCCCAAACAGCCATGCAGTTGGTCCAATAATAAATATCACCCACAAAATGTCTTGCCATCTTCTGCAACTTGTGTATTGCCATGTGTATTGTTCTTACATTGGTCCCCTACTTGATTAATTGGGTTGAGGGTCTGCAGGCAAAGAAAAAATTACCTGTATCCCATAAACTGTTGTAGAGATGGTTGTGCTGTAGCAGGTACCTCCTGCAGTCAGGACGCATTCCACTGCTTCACTCATATCCCAACATAGGATTATACTTTTAGAAGCAAAACAGAGCTTCTTCAGTATTTACACTGTCTCTATTCACTGAAACCTTCTCCCAGTTTGAACTGTTAGGGACCTCTTTTTTAGCCACTTCCCTGCTGCTCCTTGTAAACAATGTAGTCCCAAGGACAGCCATGATGCCCCCTGGTGGCTCCACAACTATGCCCTACTCTGCCCCTAGGGCACCTTCCCTTCTCACCTGCCATGCCTTGATAGAATAATACTAATAATGGCTGCCCATGGGTCTATGTGTGGTCCCAGTCCAAGTGAACTACCCACTAGGGTTTCATGGCACCCTACTGGCCTCTGTTATGCTCTGCCCAGTCCCTTTGCTGGGCCTCTCCATGACCATGCTGCTGCTAGGCATCTGGAACCTTAGGTTAACTGTGTGGCTCTAATCCTTCCCTACACCACACCCCATGCCTCACGGGTATTACCATAATGGTGTTCTCTCCTGTGGGGCTTTGGGGCCTCCTCAGCCTCTGTCCCTTTACTTTGGCTAGGCCTTCCACCATGTCAAACCTGGCTTTAAGGCACTAGCTCTGGTTTAGCCTTCAGGCACTGGGCCCCTGGCCCCTACCTCTTCAGCCCCCTGGCCACTTCCTGGTCATGCCCCTCTCAGGCACTGGGCCCCTGCCCCTTGTCTAGTTGTGTCCCTCTCTGGCACCAGGCCCCTGTCTAGTCACACCCCTCTCAGATGACAGGCCTCAGCCCCTGTCTGACTCTGTGGCCTCACTTTCTGCCAGGTCTGGGCTCACCACTCACTTGACTCATGAGCCTGCACCTGGCAGGCCTCAAGGCAACCATGTACCCCACAGGCATTACTAGGACCTCTGTATACCACCCATACCAGTCCCAACCCAACCATCAGTGTAGCTGCAATGTAAACAATAGGATGCTGGGCTATAATGTAAGGATAAAGGGGAAGCAGCCTCCTGCCCCTTTAAGGCAAACCTTCGAGCCTCTCTAGTGCCAGTATGGCTTCTGGCCCTGGGCTAGCCTTATGTGCTTCTGGAGCCTCCCTGGGGTGCCACAGGTGAGATACACCAGTCCATTCAGGAGCCCTGCTGCCTGCAGCTCTTCACTCTGTGGCTGCAAGGGACAGCCTAGCTTGCTAGTCCCAGCCCCCTTGGGCACTGCTACACTCCTCCCAGAAGTTAGCTGTAGAATATGGAAGGGAGAAAGGAAGTCACAGGTAGAGGCACACAGAGTGGCTAGAACTCTTTTATCCAACTCTTTCTCATCCAGCCCACTATATCAATCTGTTTCTCTACAAGCTTGAAGTGGAGATTGTGCCACATCTAGAGAATGGAGTGTCCTCCTTCCTGGTTCCTGCAAAGATCTACAGGTTTCCCTTGCTTTATGCTGTACATGCATTCCTGGAAAACTGTGCATAACTTGAATTTGTAAAGTGGGTTCCCTTTATGCAGTGTAACGAATAAGGATACGTTCCAAGACCTTGACTGTACTGACCCCCAGACCCATTTCTACCACTTACAAAAGTGGAGTCACACCGTTCCTGGGGAAACTGCAGCTCCAGAAGCACAGGTACCAGCTGCCCTGAGCAACAGCCATGGGTGCTGCTGCTGGGTAGCTTCATGGCTCACAGCTCCTGGGGTGCCATGCTGACAGGGCCTGACCGGGTCAGGCTGCAGGGGTCAGCACTGCAGCCCAGCTTGGGCACCACCACCTGGCTCAGCCCCGCAATAGTTTTTTCTTCTTCCACCTATGGCCTCACACCCACAATGCACTGCACAAAGCAGCTGACTGCAGGCTTCCACCACACCAATCACATGAGTGAATTTACCTTGCATATAACAAATTTTTTATCACATAAGAGTGAATTTGCCCATACAGGACCCACATAAAGCAAGGGAAACCTGTACTTAGTCTACGGCTTCAGCACTTGCAGAAGAAACAAATGCCTTCTGTAAGAACAGTGCTTAAGTTCCCTAACTTAACTCTGGCTGAGTTACTTTTAACTTCAAAATATCTTGAAAATGTTAGTTTATAATATTAGTTGTTAGCCATAGATTATTTTTTCACAAGTCTTAGACCCAAAATGAAGGTTTGGTGTAGGTTTAAGTGAAGTTATCAGAACAATAATTTATCTGCATGTATAGGGGCACATCTACATGTGAAGTTTACTGTTGAGTAGACCAATTAGTTCCATAGTAAACATCTTGGTGTCTACACATGCAGGGCTATCAGGCTGGAGTAAACTAATAAGCTCTGCAGCAGGTTAGTACTTGTAAATACAAGTATAAAGCTGCTGCAGTTTTTTTTCACAGCAGCACACATGTAGACACTGACCTGGCTGGCTGGGGCATGCACGTGCTTCAAGGCAGGGTCTGCCTGCCAGCTAGCTCTGTGCCAAAGCACCCTTTTTCCCCCCAGACAGCCAGCCTGTCTTTCCACCTCCCACCCCCACACAGCACACTGAGCCAGGCTGGAGCAGCCCTGAGCTGGCAGGCTGACCTCCTGAACCCCCTGCCAGGCAGGGCCTCTCTGACCCAGCTCAACAGAGTGCGGTCCCAGGCACACATTCAAATGGTGCATCCAGGAGCAATAACCTCTGGCACCATAAGTACCGTAGTTTATTGTGTTGCATTAATACGCATGTGCAAAACACATCCTAGGACTGCTAAAGGAAGCTTTACTTTGTTAGGTGTGACAGAAATGTTTCCACCTTTCAAGTTCAGATTTTATGGAAAATTTTGATCTTTCACAAAGCTTAAAATTTATAATAGGAATATTTTCAGTCAAACAATATTAACCAGCTGTATTTGAAAGGTAAAATGTAGTATAGGTATTTCTACAAGACAGTCTTTATAAAATATTTTTTGTGCATTTTCTAGGCACGGAAAGGACGCACCACTATTATAGTAGCTCATCGTTTGTCTACAGTTCGTAATGCAGATGTTATAGCTGCATTTGACGATGGAGTTATCACAGAACAAGGAACCCATGATGAACTGATGAAAAGGAATGGAGTTTATTACAAGCTTCTTAATATGCAGGTATTTTTCCCCCTAAATCTACATTTCATCATGTTCTATTTTGCTGATTTTATTATATCAGATTCAGTCCATTAGAGTCCCAAACCATCATGTCATCAACAGAAAAAATATATGAGTCAGATGCATCAGGTAAGTTATCCCCAGACTGGAGACACCTCCAACCCCCAGACAAAGCCTTCTTTGGAGCAGCCCAAAACCATCCACACTATCCCAGTCATAGGAAGCCAAAACCCAGGTTTCCAGAAACAAATTCTTGAAGAGGTGTAGGTGCACTGCATCAACCTAGACCAAGACCCAGCAGGGCATGTATATGACAGAGGACAGCCTCCACCAGTGAACAAAATCCCACACCATCCATCTTCTGCACACTGCAACCCATGTGACATGCAAGCCCCAACCCAGCCCCCAAACAAAGCCTTCTTTGAAGCACCCAAAATTATCCACACCAGAAGCCAACACACAGGCTTCCCAAAACAGTCTTGTAGAGCTATAGGTGCACCTGGCCTCCAAACCAGCAGGGCCATCTAGCCATAGTACATGGCAAAGAGGCCTGGCCTCCCTCAGTGAACAAAGTCCTACACTGTCCATCTTCTACACACAAGTATCTGTGTGACAAGCCCCAGCCCAGGCTGTAGACACCTCCAACCACCCTGCTTCAAAGCACTTCAGAAAGATAAGCACAAGTACACCCCATCCCAAGAAGGTAAAAACCAGGTGCTCACAAACCCAAAGCAAATAAGCATCCAGCTGGCCTCAGATGAAGCAGAGTCACCAAGCCCCCATACATGGCAAGGAGGCCTCACTTCCCCCAGTTAAACTAAGTCCCATCCAGTGCATCTTGTGCACACTAACTTCTGAGACAAGTCCCAATGCATCCCCAGGCTGGAGATACCTCCAGGCCTCCAGACAAAGCCTTCTGGAAAGCACCCCAAAACCATCCACACACCTACCCCAGTGAACAGAAGCCAAAACCCAGGCTTCCAGAAACACAACCTTTTGTAGGGGTGTAGGCACACAGCATCAACCTGGCCTCCAAAACAGCAGGGCCACCTAGCTATGGTACATGGCAAAAAGGCCTGGCCTCCCCCAGTGAAAGTCACATACAGTGCATCTTCTGCACACAAGCCACTGCATGACAAGCCCCAGCCCAGGCCCAGACAGGAAACACCTTGAAACCACACCCTTCTTCAAAGCACCTGAAAACAATCAGCACACATGCCCCATTGCAGGAAAATTAAACCAGGTGCCCCCAAACCCAAAGCCTTCTAAAGGTCAAGGCACATAATCTTCAAACTGGCTTCAGAGGAAGCAAAGCCCCATACATGGTAAAGAGGCCAGGCCTCCACCCAACAAAGTCCCACACAGTGCATTTTTTCTACACACTGAAGCTAGCCTATGATACACAAGCTCCAACCCAGCCAGAAGCAGGAGACACCTTCAAGCGCTCAGCCAGAGCCTTCTTTATAATTAGGCTCATCATACTAAGAGAGTATTTACAGCCATTCACACGAATGCAACCAAACCTCTCACTCTGACTTGCAGTAAAAATGATTACAGTGCTCTGCCATCTCCAGCCCATCCCACCCCTGAAAGGTACATTGCAGGAAGGAACCATTCTAGATCCCCTCCCCTATCATGGCTCAACAAAGCAGAGGCCAGGCCCCAGCCATCACCTGCAGCCAATTAGCTCCATCCCAGCCCCACCTAGAGCTCAATCCAGGCAGGGCTTCACCCCCAGCTGCCAGCTGTTCCCTCCCACCTGACCTCAATCGTACCAGGGCCCCAGCCCCCGCCTACAGGTTGCTAGCCCAGGCCACTAACTCTAGCCACACAGATCCAAGCAGCCTGGCCATTCCCAAGGCTCCAGCCACACCCAGGCCCTTGTTTCACCTGCCCTTCAGGCTGGGGCCCAACACAGGCCCCCCTTCACCAGAGAAGTGGCTGCACCCAGAACCTGGCCCTAGATGCAGCCACACACCCACCACCCCGTGCCACGGCCCAGGCTGCAGCAGGCTAGCCCCAGCACCACAGGCAACTCCAGCACCCAGCATTGGAGTCCTTCCCCACCACCCCCTGCCAGCTGCGGCCAGCCGTGGCAGCTCCCGGTGCCCAGACCCCCGACGGGACCAGCCCCACCTCCTAACATGTGCCGTGAAAGGACTCACCGCCACTGTCCTGAGGTAAGGCTCCTGCCTGGCTCTGCGCCCGGCTCCAGTTTCGCCTGCGGGAGAGCGTGTGTCAGCGCCTGTGCCCAGCCCACCCGCCCCGGTTTCCCCGCGCTGTCGCTCCTGCCTGGCACCAAGCGGGCACGTGGCGGAGCCGAGCCCAGCCACGCCCTGCGCCTGCCCCACGGAAACAGGGGCTGACCCACACATTACAGAGTATAAGCGTTACACCACCCCACCCGGCCCCAGACCACAAGGAGCAAACCTAGAAAACCACTTACCATGAAGAAAAACCATAAGATTCGGACAAAAGCACACCCCACCTAGCAGCAGTGCAACAGGTTAAATAAGCATGAACTGTTGGGGATCGCCTTTATAAAGGTTAACGAAGCTCCTCCCCCAATTAGGCATTGACCAATGAGCAGCCACGGGCGGGTTTCCTCAGCCTTTATAAAGTCGGCGCCAGGCATAAGCCCGTATTTTACTGGTGGCGCTGTGGGAGGTGCTGGTGTCTTTGTGGGTTCGTGCTTTCTGCTTTTCTTTCTCTCTTTTCAATTTTTTAGCGAGTCTCTGGGCTTGGGGGGGCTTCACTTCCCGGGTTTTTTCTTGAGCCTTCATTGGTTTGCTGTTTCCTGTGAGGGCAGTCCTGGCTGCTGAGCCCTGGGCGGGGTGCGCGAGGCTGGTGGTGCCGTGGGGCTGCAGCAGGTGCGGGGGTGGCTGAGCTCCCTGTAGAGACTGCGACTGGACCTGGTTGTCGGGGTCAGTAGCTTACTTCTCAAGAGTATTTATTTCTGATACTACACTCTGAAATGGGGAAGATCTTCCCAAGTCAAATTTTATACTTGCTTACATTGTAACTTGTTGTTCAGTTCTGATCTGTTCTGCTTAATTAACATTGGTTTAGTTTTTTACTTAACCTACTTTTCAAGTACAGTATGTTATGTTGTACTCTATTTCAGAAGGTAAGAAGTGATGTTGAGTCAGAAGAAGTTGAAGATATATTAGGCCTCAAAAAAAGCACTTCAGAAGTGGCACTGACAAGGCAATCCACTCGGAAAAGCATCAAAAAGCCCAGAACACAGAGTGATATCCATGATGTCAAAATTGTTCAGCCTGTAAGTGTCTATACTTTGTTTCTAGTAACCTTAGTAGAACACATGGGTTAACTGCTGTTCTACTTTACATGCTTATTGGGCCTATATGTCATGATGCAACTGCTTTTTATCATGTAACACACAATTAGAGGTTCTTTTCCTCCCTGTAGTGAGAGAATTGCCCCACAGCCCTACCTGCTGGACATGAAATGGAGGACCTTCCATCTTTTGGTCCAGTGACCTAATGGTTAGGGACCTTGCCCAGATTCTAGGTTACATTTCTCTAGAGGGGTTTGAACCTGCGCTTCCTGCTTTCCAATAAAGTGTTCTATCAGTTTGTGACCAGGCACTTTTCAGCTCTGCTTGAAGCTGGCCCACGGGGTAGCCAAAAGGAAGACACATGTTGGTCCAGGGAGAAAAGTACAAAATAAGAAGTGCATTGCTCTGAGGGCGGTCATTACCTACTCTGGGTTTTTCCCATGCTTCTGGGTTTTGTTGGTTGCCATATGGGGCTGGGAAGTAGTTTTTTTCTGTCTTGCTGCTAGTTGCCAGGTTTTTTGCTTCCTTCAAAGCACTGGGTGTTGGCTGCAGTTAAGGCTGAGGATTTTGACAGGTCTACTAGTGCTTCTGCTGAAACTTAAACACGGAGGCTCCTGGCTAGAGGGTCTTGCTCTTCTGTTCAGAGTCAAACTGATCATGAATTAATTTTACCCCATGATCAGATTGGTACAGACTGGAGGTTTTTGCCTTTGTAATGGGGTTGGGAGAGTATATGGCCCTTTTTCTTGGATCTCACATGTATTTTAACAATCCTGCTGCAGCAGAGCATTCATTGGCCACTGTGGTCACCCTGCTTTACCTGTGGCAGGCTAAGGTGCTATGTCTTGTGGTTGTGTCTGGAACTAGCTATAGTTTTAATAGATTAAGCAAAGGGGTTCGTATAGGATGTTTTGATTGTATGATCCAGCCTCTGGCAAGAGTTTTGACTAAATGAACTATGGAGGTCTCTTCCAGGCCTACTCTTCTAGGATTCTAACCAGGGACATTCCTCCTAATAGGGCAGCAATTTTCCCATTGTTGTTCATCCAGTAAATAGTAAATGCAAGTTCTGGTAGGGACAACTTCAAAAGGAGGACTCTGGGTAATGCCTGTCCTATAGCCTGGTGGTTAGAGGGCTTTGCAATGCAGGCTCAACTGCTTCTAGATGAGTGGGGCCTAAAAACAGGGTCTCAAGCTCTCAGGCAGGTGCCCCAGCTACTAGGTTCTGGGGTGAAAAGTTGGTAAGGCTGTCCTTTTCCTCCTCCTCACCCCCCCATCACCTAACATCCATTAGTCATGGTTTTTGTCCAGTGAACACTGAGATTTAGCTTCCCTTATGGGTATACCAGGGAGATGTTACTAGATAAAGCTTACTTATTCAGAGAAAATACTCTGTCTACTGTTCTGCAAGCTTCTGGGCAAATGTAACAACTTGTACATAATATTCTTAAAGGCTCACCCTTTACACGTAATATATCCCCATGTAACACTAACACTGAAAGTTTAATTCAACCCATAGTCAAAGCACATTTTAACCAGTCTTAGTCTGTGTTGGCTTTTTAGTTCCAAGTGATCTTCTTAGTTTCTCTTCATTCTCAATCCTTATTGGTTCAATTCTTGTTTGGTTTCCTTGTTCAGATGTCTCTACTTCTGTGTTGCTTTCAATCCCCTCTGTCACTTCTTGTTCCTGTGGAGCAATAAACTCCAGAGCAACAAGCCCTGCACTTTATTCACACATGAGAATATGCACATGTAGACATGTGCCTTGACTGCTAGTATAATACAAAGTTATCATACAAGTGCTAGACAGTAGCTTATAATGTGATAAGATAACAGTATTTAACAGCTGAGTGTCTGGTTATGAACAAGTTTATAAATTATAAATAATATGTTGATTTGGTTATATTCTTGATGTGTTTGATTTTGCTTAATGTGAGCATTCAGACAAGCAAAACGGGGTATGTGAGAGAGTTCAAGGGGAAAGAGTTTTTTGTCTACTTATTTTCATCTCATGAAAATATTTGTTATGCATGAAACAAAATTGCTTCAATATGGAAGTATTCTGTATGTTTAAGTCCATAAATTATGGAGGAGAAACAAAATTGGTGCAACATAAGCTCAAATTCAGAACACGAAATCATTGGTGTAACATTTGCTTCAAATATATTAGCATTTATAGCCTGAAATATGGTTGTGTAAACTATTTAGCAAAAAATAGTAAAAATAGTCATCTGAATGTGGATGTTAGTAAGCAATTCTTACTCCTGTATTCCTTATAAGTGTGCTTTCACTGAAGATAAATTTGTGTGTAAGCCCCTCAGGCTAAAGTTCAAAATGTAAGCCTCAAAGGAGAGGAGAGACTGCTGCAATAACACTCTTATACTTTATTGCTTCTTTCACATGTTAATATTGTGTAGTAAGTAACAGACAGGTATGTACTACAGTTAATTAAGAAACTTTCTATTAGAAAGCAAATATTTGAGCTACTTAAGGATGGTAACTAGGAGCACACAGTTCCATATCCATACAGTTCTTTTCCCCAGTAGATGTTACATATGTGTCTTAATGGGATCCCTATGTTTTAGGATGAAGATGTACCTCCAGTTTCATTTCTGAAAATTATGAAGCTGAACAAAACTGAATGGCCTTATTTCATAGTTGGAATTTTGAGTGCAACTATCAATGGAGCCTTACAACCTGCATTTGCAATCATATTTTCAGAATTTATAGGGGTAAGGTTTTTTTTTGTTTTGTTTTGTTTTTTTTGTTTTTGCTTTTTTTACATACTTAAAAACTATGCTGCCCACTTTAGCTTTGATTTCTATTACTTGCTACATTTAAATAGCTTTCCAGTAAATTGATAAATGTTTCAGGTACTACCTAGATTTATTCCACAATGTCTAGATTGTACTGTAAACACAGAATCCTTCATTAGTAAAAGGCATTGGTGTTATGGGATTTTCCAGCAAGGCCTCTCATCTGCCAGACTGTCACTGGGGGAATTCCTGCTGCAAAGTGCAGCCTGTGCCCCTCCCACTGACTTCACTTTAGGCCTTCTGTCCCATTTTATACAAAGACATTATAACTGGCAGAGTTGGCATGGAGCAAAGGTGAGGCTTTTTGCAGTTTCTCTTTCTCCCATTTGTGTCTGCATAGTTTCAACCATACTTTATGCAGTTATGATGATGATGTTCTGTTCTTTTTTGGCTAATGTGAAAAGTGGAGGAAGGAAAACACTTCCAGATAGAATATTTAGTGGAGAATGGAATCACAGGAACCTCTATAGTACTAGAAAGTAAAGCTGAAAGAGCCAGGCATTTTAATGCTATCTGTATTTGAACTGATCAGGATTATTCAACCAAATAGCTTTTGGTGGTAAATGTCAGATCATTGAAATCAAATGTAGAAACGAAAATCAAATGAACTAGATCTGATGGGGAAGAAAGGTCTGGGCATAGGTGTGTACACACAGCACAACAGATGTAGGAGAGACTGAAGTTGTTTTCCTCAGAACTACCTAGCTCTCTTGGCTTTTCATGGGAGGGAATCTTTCTGTTTTTTCCCTAATTTGTAAGGTTTGGGTTTTATTCTTTGTTGGGAAAATTTTTGAAAGCACAAGTGTAATGAGATTGGAAACTTTCCTGCCCCTTGTCTGGCCTCGGCCAGAAAAACATCAAGTACCATGTGTCATCAGCAAGCACTTGATATGAATAATAATAGGAGAGAGATCTCTGAGAGAAGGCAGCAGTTCTGTTTCAAGCCTGCCTGTCTAATGCTTGTGTCTCAGTGCAGTGTAAAAAACATTTCTTAGCAAAGGACATTACACATGCATAATAAATTGTACACAAAACTGTTTCTACATCTCTCATACAAATTCAATCTTATTTGTTCTGCAAAGAATGAAGAAGGTCTCAGACTTGCAGCCAGTGACTCCAAGGTTCTATTTTAATGACTTCTCTACTGAAGACACAGTGGGTGCATCTACCCACGCAGTTAATGCAAAGCAATAAACTCCAGAGCTTATTGCTCAAGAGGCATTACCTGGGAGTAAGAATCTATATATGTGCCTGGGATGCTGCAGCATGTAGGGCTGGGGCGGTTATCCCTGGCCCACTGTGCTGTGGAGGGGCTGGCTGGGGCATGAGGTATGGAGCTCATTAGTCTACTGCACAGTAAACATTCCATATAGGTGTCTGGTAGATGTATAACTTCCCTATTTTGTTCAATAAATGAAAAACAGTTTATACTAGTTGCTAATTCTGAGTGTCTTGGAAAACGAAGAGTTGATCTTCATGGAAAGAACATGAGATTTACAATACCTTAGTTGAGTGTGAAATTAGTGTTAAAAAAAAAGAGAGAGAGAGAAAAATAAATTACTACATGCATTCAAACTGTGCCTGAGCAAGGTACTGTATAAAGATTTTAGCTAGTCATTTAATTAAACAAAATTATCTTTTAAATTTCTTTTTATAGATTTTTGCAACAATAGACAAGACCAGTATAAGAGACAAGAGCAACATGTATTCACTGTTACTTTTAGTCATTGGAGTAGTTTCTTTCATTACATTTTTTCTCCAGGTAAGACTTAATATGTTTGCTTTTACTGTAGCTGTTCTTGTTGTAGAAACCAGATCTCGAAAGATATTAAGCTTTTATTTCCTTTGACTCAAACAGCAAGGGTGAAGAACAATTATGATAAACCTCTTATGCAAAGTGATTTTAACATGGCTGTTAAAAAGCCTGGGTCTTGAACATTTGAGATTATGCATTCATAAGTCACATATAATTATTTAATAGATTGCATCAGTGTTTTTCCTTCCCTTGTATTGTGTTAAATTCTTGACCCTGTTTTTCAAAATACAGTCTAAAATTGCATGAGCAAAACTGGGCACATACCCATTTGCCTACATCAGTGGTATGTTTAGCCTATGGCTTATGGATTGGATTTGGCCTGTGGAACTATCATCTGGCCCATGGGGCCAGTGGAATCATTAGGTGCTGTGACACTGGCGCTGTCATTTCCCTAATTCATAGTTCTCACTAAAACTACATTTATTTTGATTATCAAGCAACGGCAATGTTTAGGACTGGATGGGTTAAATGACTCTCAATGAGACGCTGAGACTGAAATCCAGGTTTAGTTAAAGTTGATGGAGAAATTTACCATTCGGGGGTTTTTGGTGGTGAGCAGGGGACAAGGGTTTTATTCTGAACCTTTTACCTTGAAGGTCCTGGCTTAAAATTTTTAAATTTTACCTTAGATCAATTGTGATAAAGTGGCTAAAATCAAATGTGCGGTAGTGTAGGGGAAATTAACATTGCTGCATATTTTGTCAAAATAAAGAAATAATTTTACTCCCCATGCTGAAGTTGGCTACCCCTCAAGAACTAAATCAAGGTCGTAAAATCTCTTATCATTATAGACTAAATATTGTATAGTTTTAAAACTTGTGGTTTTGCATATGGAGATGCAAAGAATCACAAGTCTTTATTGAATAAAGACCAGATAGTCTTACTGAGTGTGTCTACACTTGCAATTAATTTTAAACACATTCCAGAGCAGTTTGAGACAGAGTAAACTATTCCCAGGTGCAGCATCTACATGTGTGCCTGGGACAGCAGCTACTTGAGCAGGGGTGGAGCTGTTTTTGAGGGCCACTCCTGCTGTGCTCTGCCCTGGGCTCTGGGTGGTGGCATCAGGCAAGCAGAGGGGCTGACTGAGACACAAGTTTGCTGAAAGTGTGAAGGTGCATGGCTAGGTGGCAGGCAGGAGTCTGGCCTCTGGCTGGTTGGGCTGATGGGGCCCAGTTTACACCTGAAGTCAGCATCTACATGTGCATTTAATCACAGTTAATTACCCTGCTGTAAGATAGTACTGTCCCCAACAGTTGGGGACAGTACTATCTTACTGCAGTGTTAATTAGTATACTGTAGCCTAATACTGCCAAATGTGTAGGTAGTGACTTTACTCTGCAGCTAATTCGTCTACTTGGTTGTGTAGTAACCATGCTACTTCTCAAACAGGGTTTCACATTTGGCAAAGCTGGAGAGATCCTTACAATGAGGCTTCGATTCATGGCCTTCAAAGCAATGCTTAGACAGGTATGGATAATATATTTAGCTTTCTAGTGTTTTAAAAATGCCTGTTTCTTTGTCATGAATAGCTTCGTATTTAATTCTGTATAACTTTATCTGCACTTGAACTGGCATTAACTTTTTTTCAGATTGGTTTAGAAATTGACATATTAAAATTGTGCCCACACAAGGATATTATATTAGCTAAGTTTAAGAGGTTTGTATTAATTTAGTTCAAGACTTAAGCATTTTGAGTGTAATACATAAGGACACTTTAACAAAATCAGTAAATCTTCAGAATGTAAACCAAACCTAACTGTATAAACAGAGAGGAGAGAGCATTCTAGGGACCCAATTCTGAAATGCACTTCAGTGTTCATATTTTTACCTCCAGGTAACTTCGCAGTAGGATCCACAGTGACAACACACATTACAACAGTCCAGTCCACTCTCCCATGTTCCTTTTTAAAGTTGGCCCCTAAGGCAGCCAAGAGATGTGCAGCCAGGAAGAAATATGCAAGCTGAAGGACATGTGGCTCAAATCACTGCTACTTTGAAAGGGAGCATGCCCTGGGTTCTAGCCTAGGTCTTTACTCCCTAAGCAAAAAGTTCTTCACTGCACTACTCTCTGTACATTATATTTGGTAATTATTAAATGCAAGGTGCAGTAGCTTGGCTTCAGTGTGCTGGCAAGGTGTTTGGGTAATGTTCGACTTGTGGTATGGTCATCAGACTACAGTTCTTTCAAGTTGGGGATCATTTGAATCTATAGACCTCCTACTTCTCAATTCAGTGCCCTAAACATGCAGTTGGGGATCAGCAGCCCCTACCATTGTGCTGACCCATATGTCCCAGTTTTTTTCTCCAGGTAGCTGCATATACATGCATGGCCAGTGCATAGCTGACTGCATATGCTCAGTCTGTGTGCATGCATGTGTTGGTGGTGAAGGGATAGTAGAATTGCAGTTGCCAAAAATGATACTTTATACAGGTAAAATAACTGCCATTCAGATTCCTTTAAGTCCTCACCAACTCCTTGGACTATAGAACTAGTATTGTTTCCCTTTGTGGCCACCTCTCAAACGCACAGGAAAGAAGCCACATAGACTTAAAGAAGTGGTGCTATCTCTGTAGATGGATATCATGCTCAAAACTGTGGCCATGTTTTATGCTAGACTCGCAGCTTCCACATGAGCATCTGCAATCCGAGGAGACATCAAAGAACAATTAGTCAGAAGTTTGTTTTGAAAGTGCTTTACAGTGGGTGCATCTACATGATGCAATCGACTCCAGAGTTGTTTGAGCCAGAGTACACTACTCCCTGGTGCAGCATCTATACCTGTGCCTGAGACATCAGCAGTTTGAGCTGGGGCAGAGCAGGCCCAGGCTGGCAGCAGGCTTGGGAGGTTAGCCCATGGCTCCAGGTGTCCATGTAAGGTGGTGGAAGTGCTGGCTGGGGCACAAGAGTTCAACTCCATATTGTAGTTGATACAAATTGTTTAAAGTGTTTTTACACTTGGATATCTTTGTCACACAAGGTTATGAAACTTGTTTTTCTATAAAGAACTGAAACATTAACACAGAGGTTGCCTTCTCATCCAAGCTGATTCTCAGTTATCTTGTACAACCCTACTTTTTCTTCAGTTTTGTCCATGAGTTTTCTAATTATATATCAGACAAACTTTTTCCTAAAAGTTTGTATTGTATATTATTTCCTAAAATATATATATTGTATATTGTTTCCTAAAACCTAAAAATGTTTATTTTTTTAGGACATCAGCTGGTTTGATGACCCAAAAAACAGCACTGGGGCATTAACTGCAAGACTTGCTAATGATGCTTCACAAGTGAAAGGTGTAAGTAGGGGGCACAGAATTGTCATTTGCTAAATCTGGTTTGGCATATGGTCATGTTCCAATGTAGATTTGCTATACTAGTAGCATTAGCAGACATTCATTGAATAGTGTGGTGGGATCTGAACCTAGACCCTAACAGGCACACATTCTATCATGTCATGTATGTAGGGGGATTTTGGGGATCAGATATCGAATGAGTCTCATTGAAATAGCACAACTGCTATCACATGAAACCTGGCATTTGGGACTAGTGCCTGATACCATGGTTTCCATGATATACCTTCAACTTTATGCATATGGGGCCTAGGATTGCCGTTCTTGTTTCTATGCATGCTGCCAAGTGGAAAGTTTCAAATGGGGCAGCCTAGCATGGGGCTGCCATGCAAGTTGATTTACTGGTGCCTGGCTGGGGCCTGTTGGCTCCCCTTGACAAGCAAGTTGGAAGCCAGGCATGGGTCAGCTGCACACAGATTTAAACTTGCTGGAAAGGGGGAAATTGAACATCACATGTTCAATTAAAAAACACTCTATGAACCAGCTGCAAAATTGTTCCACATTTAATGTCTCCGTAGACACGGAATATCTTTGTAGCTGGCTTGCCATTTTATGGCATGATGGATTGGTTTAACTTGTGGCATGTTGTCTTCATCGCATGATTAACATATTGATCATATGATCAATGTAACATTGCTGGTGTGTACTATTAGTCATCAGTATAAGAAGATACATTTGCCTGACACTAATTGTCTAATTAATAGTAATTTTCAGCAGCTACCAGAATCAAGATTGTAATCTAAGCAATGTAATATTCAGGTAAACTATTAGTCCTGTGAATCTAATTATAGTAAAAGCTCTGTTATCCGGCATCCCTGGCTGTGGGGGCTCAGCAGCACAGGCTGCTTTGCCCTGAGCCATGGGGGCTCAGAGAAACCAGAAGTGCCATGGTGGTTTCACTTTTTTCTTACAAGCTGGCATGCTGGTTAGTGGAGCATGCTGGCTTGTAAGATGCCAGATAACAGAACTTTTACTGTGAATACATATATTTTTATTCAGAAATCTGTCAATCTAAAGTAATCTATGGAATATATTTAGGTTTCTATATTGCATATATTTTCATAGTATCTAGAGTTCCAGTCCTACAATGTTATAAAGCATGAAAGGATGCTGTGCCTGAAAATTTGTTATACAAGTCTCAACCACACAGTTGTTCCAATAAATAAGATATCTCACACAGTTGCTGTTTGTACATTTGCATGACTGTCTGTTCATGTGCTTATGCAGTGTTTACCTACTGTGTTCTTTTGGGACCTGTACAACAAAAAAAAGAACAAAAGAAAAACAAACAAATGAACAAAAACAGTTAGCTCAAGCTATTTCTCCAAGGTACCTGTAAGATTTAAACGTATAGACCATGTCTAGACCACAGACTTCCATGCTCAGCATTGTTACCTTTAAATGTGTGGTATGGCTTTGCAAATGCTACCACCTGGACTAGAAGTTGTACCAACGTAACTGTACGATAATTAATGATGCTTAGTGAGTACCCAGTTGCTTGCCCTTGAGCTTAGTGAGTACCCAGTTGCTTGCCCTTGATACGATGCAGATATAGCTAGTACATCTTCTACTTAATGATGGCTCATGAAGAACAGCATGGTATATTTGAGTGCTACTGCTGGGTATAATATTTTTGGCATAGTGATGGCTACAACTGTATAAGCAAATTGTCAGATTTATAAACCCTAGGTTTAGATTTTTAGCAGAACTTTTAAATTAAAAATGAAAACGGAGAGTGAGCAGATGGAAACTGGGCAAGGTAGAAGTGGATCAATACCAGAAGATAAAGGGGCATGTCTATACAAGACTCTTTAGTGTGCAGTAGACTAATCTACTGTGCAGTAAAGCATCACCATCTACACATACGCAGTTTTTACTGTGCAGTACATTAGTCTGTGTGGTTGGCTACTACCTGTAGATACAGGTAGCAGATTAATCATGCAGTAGCTACTGTGCAATATTGCTTGTGTAGACAGCTGACTGGGAGCAGATTGCTCCTGGTCAGCCTAAGCAGTGAGGGGTGGGGAAACTGTCCCCTCCCTGGGGCAGCTCTTTTCTCAGGCCCGGACCCTGGTGGGCAGTATGGGGCTAAGAAACAGATGCTTGGCAAGGCAACAGTTTCCCAGCTCCATGCTGTAATCTGACAATCAGGGCATGGTCCTGGGAGGCAGCTGCCATGGAGGTGGGAGAGCTTCCCCTGCTCCTCAGAGCCTAGGCCTGACCCTGGTGCCCCCTGCCAGCCTGGGGCTGGCTCCCTGGGGAGCCTGGAGCTCCCCATGGTTGCTATATGGGGGCAGAGCAGGGCAGAAGTAGCCCTACACTGAACTGCTCCTGTTGGGAGCAGATTTGCTCCCCGGGAAAGATTACTGTGCATTATTTTATTGTACAGTAGGCTTACAGTGTGTTAATAGCATCTTTGAAAGCATATGGCAAGAGCTCCAACGTTGGCAAATAACAGAACTAGATTAGGCACTTATGCTCTGGAAAATAATCCTGTACCATGGTGTGGACAACAAGTATTTTCTATGTCTAATTTCTAAGTTCCCTCTTCACTCAGATATGGAAAGAAGTTATTTTATTGGGTTTTGGTTTGTTTTTGTTTTTTTTCAGGCTACTGGTTCCAGACTGGCTTTACTCGCCCAGAATATAGCTAATCTTGGTACTGCAGTTGTTATTTCATTAGTCTACGGTTGGCAGTTGACCCTTTTGCTTTTAGCCGTTGTGCCAATCATTGCCATAACAGGACTCATTGAAATGAAAATGCTATCTGGACATGCCCAGAAAGATAAGAAAGAACTGGAAATTTCAGGAAAGGTGCGTCCAGTGAAGTTTTATTTTTATACAATGTCCTATTGTACAGGGCACTGGTAATAGATAAAAATATTACTTATAAGGAAAATCGAAGTCTGCTGTATGATATTATGTGTTCACATGTTGATGTCTTCTGACTTTCTAACATTCCTTCCCTTTATTCATCTCTGACTTTTCTGCCTCTCTGGCCTCTATTGCATGTTCCTTATATTATACAATTAACTGGCTAATTGTACAATAAATTTAGACCAATCACATGTGCAAAGTAATTATCACACCATAAAAATAACTATGTAGTTGGTTGGCTCTTTTTATAACTCAAAGTTAGTGCTCGAAAATGTGTAACTATATAGCTGGTTTCTGTCTAGCTTTAATCTGAACATGTGGCAAGGCTCTAAGGAACAATACATACAACCTGGGCACATCTTACACACAGCCTATTTCACTATAATTAAAGCATCATGTAAAACTGTTCTAATATGCTAATGTGCAGTAAAATAGGCTACTGCAGATTAAATGTCATGAAAAAGCATGTGCTTTTGCTGCTGCACATTAGGGCAGCCTAATGTGCATTTAGTACCTCATCTGGGCACCTACACACAAGTGGTGAGGCTGCTCTGATGTGCTAGAATTCTAGTGAGTCAGAGCAGACTCAATTAACTGAGTCTGCTGGAGCATAACAGTTGCTGTGCTCCAGCAGCCTCCTGCGTCTCATGTATCACTGCCCCGTACTTAAATGGTAGTAGGAGTGCTGAATGAACTTTAGTTCAAGCACCCCTGCTGCCATTTTTAAGCATGGGGATGTTGATGCAGGAGATGTTGATGTGCTTTAATTGGAGCAGTTCTGAGTTGCTCTAATTAAGGTACTGCCTCCCACCCCAGAGTACATGTAAAAGTGCCCTCGCATTGCATTAAAATTTAGTATCTCCACATTAGAAAATGCATTAATGACTATGTAGATGCATCTCTTCACTACAAAGAAGCAAGTATGCTTCACAGGCATAATATAATGCCACCCACCAATCCTGTATTGTTTAATTTCATTTTTCCTATTTCCAAAAGCAAAAGGAAGATAAACTGAAACAAGGACATAATTGTTGATGGGGAGAGTTGAAGGAGAAACCACACTCCCAAACTGTTTCCAGGGTAGAAAAGCCATTCTGTCACTTCTTCTTATGTCCTGTGCTTGTACAGGTTTGAGTGCTCTACCTTTGCTGATAAAGGACAGCTTTTTGTAAGCATTTTTGTTAGTGTTGACTTACCCAGGTTGTACAACTGCTAACATACAGTATCTCCTGTCTTTCCTACCTTCCCTTTCTTACTATTTTACAGTTATCAAACAGTATTGAGAAGGAATGGTTTTATTGAATCTAAAGTCTTTAGTAATTCCCATTTATTCACAACTTCTCTCAATGTTTTATTTTGTAAATAGGAAAGTTGCTCAGATGCATTTCTCCTTCCCCAATTAGAAAGGCGTTTTAGAAAAATACAAATACTAAATTTCTAAAGTTCCAACCCATGCTTTTTCATGAATGACAATAACAGTCTCTCCTGAACTGATAGGATTTTTGTTACACATTTGTCTTGTATTTCTTAAGTATTTTGCTACTGGATCTTGTTAATAGTTCCCTGGGAATGTTAAGGGTATTTTCTGTTGATCCTTCCCCCAAAGGCATTTTAACAAGCAACTGAGAGGATGTAACTCACCCCTCCTATCTTAATTGATGGTCTTTTTCTTTTCAATTAGCACTAGTACTTGGCACTTCAAACAGCTTCAATCTAAGATTTTATAAGAACTTCACAAGCCAATAGAGTTTCACAATACCCCTAGGTATACAAGTAAAGATGAGGAAACTGTCATAACAGTTAAACACCTGAAGACAAAACCCATGCTTTATCAGAGTTTCTGTTCATTTCTCAGCTGTGTATTGCTTTTGCCTAAGTTGCATCTTGGATCAGATCCAACTTGGCCTGGCAGGTATCTCCACTTAGGTTTTGCAACACTGAAAATCTGGGCACTTTACTCCAGAAAAACAATTAAAATGGATGATTAGGCACCTGGGAGTTCAACTCAGTGAAGGGGAGGACCTGGCCACCTCCCAAAAGTGTGATCCAGAGCATAGTGCTGAGCAAGAGACATAAAAGCAAGCCAGTAGGAAATAT
>NW_017729004.1:50130043-50160254 GCF_001723915.1 Gavialis gangeticus | reverse complement strand
TATCTCCACTTAGGTTTTGCAACACTGAAAATCTGGGCACTTTACTCCAGAAAAACAATTAAAATGGATGATTAGGCACCTGGGAGTTCAACTCAGTGAAGGGGAGGACCTGGCCACCTCCCAAAAGTGTGATCCAGAGCATAGTGCTGAGCAAGAGACATAAAAGCAAGCCAGTAGGAAATATGAGTCACTAGGATGTCTGAACTCCCTTCCTTTTAAACAGAGATGTCAGACTCAGGGTTGCACAATAGGTGTCTCTGTCATCCAGAGCACCCTTAAGGGAAGCAGCTACATGAACTAGGACACTTACCTGAAAGCAGCTCTCTCCCTTTTGTACATAGGATGGTGGGGGCGATTTACAGGGTAATGATCGTAATGCTTGTTTTGCTCAGTAGCCTAGTAGTCAGAACATTTCAGTGGGAAGTAGAAGCCTTCACCAGCTTATGAGTACTCAAAGCCACATTTTCCTACTTTCCAAGAGAATGATTCAGTCACCTGGCTCCAGAATAGACTGTCAACTGTCCTAATACAATTTGGCCATGGAGCAGCCAATAGCAATTTCTAGCATTGCTTTAAAATAGACAGAGGTGCTCAGCCTCCTGCACGTGGGCCAAATGTACCCTGCCAAACCATTGCATGTGGCCTGCAGGACTCTCCACAGATGTGGAAAGTTAGAGCAGTGGCCATTAATACAGCCAGCCTCCCTGCTGCCAAATTCCCAAACCCCAAGCCCCGCGTACCTGACTGGAGCCAAACCACTCCCTCTTTCTCCTGTGGGATTGGGTTGGGGGTCAGGCCATGTCCCCTTCTTGTGGGGCTGGGCCATGCCCCTTTTTTCACCTGTGGGACTAGGTTGGAGCTGGGCCATGCCTCCTTCCCCTCTCCCCCACAGCCATGCTCCCTTTTCCCTCAAGGGGCTGTGTTAGGGCCAAGTCATGTCCCTTTCCCCCCATGGGGCTGGGTCAAGCCCCCCTCTTTTTTGTTTGGCAATTTGGGACACCATAAAAAGGTGCTTTATTTTCAGAGAATACAGAATACCCACCCTCTGACAGTAAGGTCCCATGAATGAGTGCTCAAAGTGACCAATACCTTTTTTAAATTTAGGCCTCTAATTCTAATTCACATAAACAGAGCTTGGAATAACTGCTATGAAAAATCAAAGTTTGCAGCATAATATTTATTTTCTATTAAGAAGCATACACTTGTTGCAGATTGCTACCGAAGCCATAGAAAATATTCGAACTGTGGTTAGTTTGACCCGGGAAAGAAAATTCGAGTTCATGTATGGACAAAGTTTACAGGGACCATACAGGTAATAAATACAAATTAAAAAATAATTTGAGCTTGCTCATGGTTTTAGAATTAAGTCAAGTTTCACAAACAGACTGGAATAGTATTTATTTGTTGTTGTATTACAAAACTTTCTACTCCAATTTATTATTTTATTACCTGAAAACATGTAATAACTTTTGCTTCAGAAACTAATCAATAGCAAATATATCATTTCTGTTCTTGGAAAGAAATCTCATTTAAACAACCTTTCCATGGTAATACTAGTTTAGTCTACTATAATACCTTATCTTGGAGGTTTTATTTCTATAAAATGTTTTCTCATAAAAGTAACTCACAACTGGGTGTAAGGGTGTATGAATGTTTGGTTGCTTTTGTTTGGCTTTTAATGTTTGGATTGAACTCAATTTTTTAAATGTTCAAACCAGAAATGGTGACATTTTTAATAAGTCCAATAAAACTGAAATTTTATTCAGGGTCAGCTTCACACATTTGTAAGAAAAGCAAAAGCAAGTAAAGGACTAGATTTGCACACAAGACAAGTTGATATGTGCCTATTAATGAGTAGCAATAAGATCCAAAGCCTCTATGTAGCATGCAGCAGACTGGGGAGGGAGCAGAAAACAAAGTGACAGATTAAGCAGAGAAGGGCATTGGAGTGATACTCGGAGGGTGTCGACTTGCCTTTTGACATGCCTATCAAAAAAAAAAAAAGAAAAAAAGAAAAAGGTTGGCCTCCACTGGATTAGAGCATCTACCCAAAAGGTGAGCAGATCTGAACCCACATGTTATTAGGAGTGGGAGTTGGAGGACCAGGGGAGTAGTATGCAAGTATGAAAAGCAGTATGCAAAACAGAACAATATCAGGTTTAGGAAGGAACTGAACCCAAGTCCCTGCATTTTGAATTAGTATTGGATTAAAGGGGGTTAGCAGCAACATCTTAAATAACACTGAATCTGAGAATATGCCCCCCCCCATTTGCAATCCAAAACTTTTTAGTGATTGTTGTTAATTTCAGAGTAGATGATTCCTAGTAAGTTCCTCTTTTGTCAAAAAAATTTGACCCAATTTTGCTATTTAATTAATGAAGTATGTGGTTCTACCAGCTAAAATATTACTTTTGTAGTATGTATTTGGGCAAATCTCTTATTAAACTAGTGGTATTTTGCTTAGGTAAGTGCTTAAGGAGTAGACTCCAAATTCCTCCAGTTGGAGGGGGGCAAATTCAAGGCAAACTTCCAGTAATTAGGTTCTGTACCTGGAT
This sequence comes from Gavialis gangeticus, assembly GCF_001723915.1. Classification (NCBI taxonomy): domain Eukaryota; kingdom Metazoa; phylum Chordata; order Crocodylia; family Gavialidae; genus Gavialis; species Gavialis gangeticus. The sequence goes on along the minus strand of NW_017729004.1, from coordinate 50,157,699 downwards.
AATTCTAGCATATTTCTACATTTTCCATATATAGAATCTAACTACTAGGTGGGTTGTCTTATAAGGGTAATCTATTCGAGTAAAATCAGTAATTTTAGGACAGTCTTTGGAGACTAATAATATGGTATTTGAAACTGTTAGCCATGTTTGGGACTACAGGCCTTGGGATTTCTTCCTCCCATCTTGTGATAAATTATTTCAGGCTGAGAGGTTAAGCTACAAAAGAACTGTATTCTCTTTGGGAATAGCACTGCAGAACACCAGGGGCTATTTTACCTTATCTTAAAGAACCAAGTATCTACAATTTCCAATGAAAGCAGTTGAAGCAAAGGTCACTTGGCAACTCCTTTGAAATATTAATGACAAATATCAAATAAAAATAATTCTGTTACAGAAATTCTGTGAAGAAGGCACACATCTTTGGATTTAGTTTTGGACTGTCACAAGCCCTTCTTTACTTTACCTATGCTGGTTGCTTTCGGTTTGGTGCCTATTTAGTGATAAATGGACACATGGATGCTACAGATGTGTATTTGTAAGTATTTACTGCAAATTTTTTTGTCCCCACAGGGAAAGTTTCTTTTATATTGCTACAGGTGTCATGGGCCTCCAAAGTAGCTATGAGAAAACAGGCACATTTTTCTTCCACTCCCCTATCAAATTTATTACAGCTCTCAAACAACAGATTTATATTTTGTCTTCCCTCAGTTATACTTATGTAGTTCTCTTGAAATCAGTAGCCCTGCATTGTGGTAAATAAAGGAAATAGTATCAAAATGTGGGGCAGACAATTTTTGTGCTCTGTAGGTGATACAAGGTGGCAACAAAGCTCAATTGGATTTTAACAGAGCTGTAGCAGTAGCATTCATTCCCTACACTCTTTTCTAAGAGACTAACAAGAAAGGAAGGAAGAAGGAAGAAATGATTACCTGACATCCTTAGTTTCTCTCTGCCTTTCATATGATAGGGAAATGTAACAGGCCTCAGAGCATACTCAACTCTATTTCAGATAGACACTGGCTTAAGGATTCTGTGCTTATTATGGGTTAAGTGGTTCAAAATTGAATTAAATTTCCTTGCCTGCAGTATCCTGCATTAATAATAGTAAGATGTGTTAGCTTACTTTGACCTATCTTACTGTTTGAGTTGTCCTATTATCGGTCCCTGTCCTATCTTGTTCTAACTGTGAGGGGGTAGAGAGCATATTCTGAACTCATGAAACATGGCTTAGGAACTAGTATTCCCAGTTGCAAGATGCTGCATGAACTTAAAACAAAAAGGTGGTCCCTGTCCCATATTGCTCATTAGGCTCAAGGTACCCCTTGGAAAATGCCAGTTTTGAGTTTTGCCTTTTTTTGGGAAAAATCATACAGCAATTTCTTTTGGAAAGAACATGAACAAGAACAGGTCAGAATGCCTTTGACACTGTGGACTCCTAGTTGAAATCTTTGGGTTGAGCTTGCGAATCATGTGGAGGTCTAGGTGTTTGTACACCAGATCCTCCTACTTGAGAATCACTGCTATATTGATTTGTGCTGGTATTCTCTGCATATAAGCAGCATAACCATGTCAAGCTTATATAGGCTTCACAACTAAGAAAAATGGTAAGGAGGGATTTGAAAGAGAACAATGAGGTAGGCTTGTGGATGCTTACAGGGAATTCTTGGGCGTAAGGGGCAGCATGGGAGTAATTATGAATATATTGGCTTGCAAATCTGAGGTAGGTACAAATGCACACTTGGTGTAAATTAAAAAGGGGCGGGGAGCTGTTCTTGGGATGGTACAGCAACTGTTACACTATAATTGTTACCTGTGCTTGAGTGTAGTGGTAGAAGTGTAGCAGGGTCCAAGTCATGGCTACTTAACTCTCTTCTTAAGCAGCTAATCTACTTTTGTCCATGTCCCTAATAAGTGAGCAATGATGGCTGGTGTGATTGACTGTCGAGAGACTGACTACTCAACAGCCCATGACAGATGATTGGTAGAATGTAAAATGCCTTGAAAACAATGACCAATAGCATATACTTGATGTGCTGCATAGTAGCATATGCTAATAAGAAAGAACCAGTGAAAAGCTGCATCGACTTGGGTGAAGTGGTCAAAGCACTGAGTTAAATATTTTGTAATAGCATTATGGATGGATATGAGTAGGGCAAGATTCTATTTATTAAGATAAGGTAAAAGAAGTAGCAATCCAGATATGAACTTAAGAGCTGGGATGGGCTTTTTAACACTTTGAATAGATATTTTAAAGAGGTCATACAGAAAAAGTCTGCATAGCCAGGACATACAGACCTACAATGAGCACAGTCTAAGACTATTCCCAAGTAATGGGATTGTCTGATGGGCAGTATGATCATGTTGTGCATGCTGCTTAAGACTACAGGAAACCCCTGCTTAATGCTGTTTCACTTAGTGCTATTTCACTCTAATGCTAATTTTAAATTGATACCTGATTTCACTTAGTGCTCAATGAGTCTTTTTATGATGCTCGTGGTTGCCATCTTGGGTCATTAAAAACTATTGCAGTTGCCATCTTGGGTTGTCAAATAGTTTCGGTTTCACTTAGCCCTCTTAGCTGGTTCCTGAAAAACTGAGTGTTAAGTGGGGGTTGTCCGTATGAGTATCTTAGGAACAACTTGGAATGAGAGAGAGGTCCACTAAGTCTAATAGCCCATTGGATTTGTGTGGTTAAAGCATACTATGTGCTTAGCCAGCAGCAGACAAAGGAGTGATGTGACCAGCATTATTTCCAGTTCTTTGACACCCTAACCTGATAACCAGATGTCTTTGCATAGCTCATGGAAGGCTTTGGCATGAGTCCAGAGCACCATTTGAATTCATGCCTCCAGAAGCAAGGCACCTTAACTACTTGGCCACCAGACTGATGCCCCAAATGAGACTGGAGCCTCATTTGTACTAGCTGCTGTATAGGCACATAATAGCAGACACTTACTGTCAGAATAACAGGATTGTCCACTGTCCATAAATTCAGATGAAAACACCTGTCCATGAAATTTGTAAATAAATGTTCTGACTGCTTTGCAAAGCTCCCTCTTGGAAATAAGCTGGACAGCTGGAGTTTCATTGAAGTGCACATGAACACAATACTCTGCAGGAAGCCTTTTCTCAGGGTGCCTATAGGGGTTTATGCAGCCTGTCGGGGGGGGGAGGGGGCAGGCTAGAAATTTGCTTTTAAAAAATGTTCATGAGATTTGTTTTAAAAGTCTAGATTCTGGAATCTTCTGATTACACAATTACAAAATATTGTTGTACCCTTGCCAAAATAAATTACAAGCATTAGCACAACAATGATCAAGGGTCAGGTGGGTCTAATTTGAAATAGAACAAAATGAATCCAAGTGTCAAACCACTAGTTTTCATCCATAGATCTTGACGGCTTTCATAAATATAATTACTCAACTCTCATGCCTGGGGATCTTGAATCATAGAAAAGTGATACGGTTTTTCGTACATTGCAGAGAGAGACAGGGCTAGAACAAGGACTAGAATCCAGCTGTTATTCCTGTGGGTATAGATGACTAGAGAGTTCAAGGAATGGCTTTAGCTCCTCTTTTCTTGTTTCCCCTGGAAAAAAAAATTGAGAAAGTACTGAATATTAAACAGAAGCTTCTTTCATTTAATTAAAATGGACATTATTCTTGATACAAAACTCATTAAAACTGTATTCAGCAGCTCCAACTAAAAAAAAATGCGTAGGCCCCTGCCTCCATACATTATTCTTATTATTTCTCTCTCCTGGCTTGTATTGACAGGGTGTTTTCAGCTGTTGTATTTGGTGCAATGGCACTAGGACAGAGCAGTTCATTTACTCCAGACTACGCCAAAGCCAAGATGTCAGCAGCTCATATGTTCATGCTGTTTGAAAGGGTACCCTTAATAGATGGTTACAGTAAGGAAGGACTCAAGCCTGTAAGCTGAACACTGTGTTACAGAGAATATTGCTTATTCCCATAATTAATGTCATGACTTTGATTTCCACCCCCACCACTTATACCATCTGTTTACTAATCTTTGGGCCATTAAATTGTAGTCATCCAAAATGAAAGGTAACTACATTCTTCTTGATTTTTACCTATTATCCATTCTTTCCTCAAGTGTTTTATTCATTTTAAAAAATCTGGTTTTATGTAAGATTTATATGAAGCAGATATAATGGAAGTTTTGACCATTTTCTGCGTTGTATTTTAATTTGTTAACATCACAAAGGGACAGACCTGTGCAAAATTTAAGTCACTAGGACAGCTATCAGTTGAAGAAGAATGAGGTGGAGCTCTTTTCTATGTGGAGCCTTTTATATTGTTTATAGTCTGACTTCTACAGATTAATCAGATGTTACTATTTCAATTATAGGAAATATTTGATGGCACCATAACAAGCAAAGAGGTGATGTTTAACTATCCAACTCGACCGGAGGTCAAAGTGCTTCAAGGTTTGAATATTAAGGTAGAAAAAGGACAGACCCTGGCTCTTGTAGGCAGCAGTGGCTGTGGGAAGAGCACTGTTGTTCAATTGATTGAGAGATTCTATGATCCTCTTGATGGAGAAATGGTAAGTAGTTCCTTATGAGAATGCAACTTACAATTAAATGATAAAACATTCTATTCTTGTTAGTGTATATATAACAGTAAAATTTGTAACATTTTTGAAGATAAAGGAAATATAGGAGTGGTTTCTCTAGGTTTTTCAATCCCTATTCCACCCACTCTTCCCTCTCCAGCCCCTGCTGTCCCATTCCCCCCGCCCCCCCAACATTGCTTCTCCTCTGCTACATTCCTCCTTACCTTGTGCTGGCAGGCTTCATCCTCACTGCAGTAGGGAGCAAGTACTCCAGCCAAGCCTTGTGACACTAATGCCAGCCCTGCACCATTGCTACAGGGCTTGCTTGGAGCTGTACTCAGTGCCTCAGGCTATAGCAGGGACAGATCTGGCTGGCTTGGACCGAAGGTAAAGGGGAGGTAGGGGGTTAGACGCTTTGGATGGTGAGAGTCGGGAGGAACCAGTGGTTTCACTTCACTCCTGAATGATGGCTTTATACAAAGATTTTATACAAATATTTTGTCTTTAATTCATTAAGCTTCTGAGCATTTCTCTGCTTTAAATGTTTGCCAGTAGCCTTATGGGGCAATATACATTTGTCTACATCTAATAGAAGACTATAATTTATTATTTATATAACACCAACATCTATATGGTACTAGTCTTATCTTGACTAATGGGAAAATTCCACCTATATAATTAAACCAGTTTAACTCTCTTTGCAAATGCAACAGGCTGTATACACATTCAAATAATTTGGGAGAATTCTCCCAAGCTTGTTCTCCTGGTAGAAAAATTATACTGCTCTATCAGTTTCAGTAATGAAAGAGTTAAAATTATCACTTCTATTAAACACTTGCAGCCCACCAACTCATTTGAATTAGACCTTGATTTATATTATTAGGAAGTCTAGTCAGGAATTAAATTCACCTCTGAAAGGTGCATAAATGAAGCAATGATATTGTGCTTCCTCAGAGACCTTAACCTAAGGTTGAAGGATGAGAAAACAACCAGGTACAGGTATATAGGAGCAGATGGAAACAATGAAGCAATATCAAGAGGGATTTGGACAAGGACATGGGTTCATGAATTTTTTCACTGGGAGCTTCATCTATGCACATGGGGCAACAGAAGAAAACATGAAGTTGAAGTTCCTTTTTAAAAAAAATCTACTTTATCATTTTATTAGCAGTAATTAACATAGCAAGATACTATACATTTAGCTAATTCTTAACATTTAGAAAAAATGTTTTATAGTTAATATACTTAGGTAGTGATTAGACTGAGTTCAGTCTGCAGTTTCATGGATAATCTGAAGGCAGAAGAACCTGGCACTGAGGTGTAAACCTTGAGTACTGCTTTGATTCCTGCTCCCAGAGGCATACCTGATAACATTTGCACTCAGGGGTTCTGGAATGGAGGGGTGGGGGCTCAAAACTCCAACGAAGTAGAACAGGCAGGTATGGGATGCTGCTGCAAAGGATGGCTTCAGGTATTACCACCAAAAGCCAGGTTAACCTTTCCCTGCTCCTGAAGCCACCACTGAATTCAGAGCTTTGGGTTCTCACTAGTACAATGGTTAAAGGAGCGGGGAAAGGGTAACCTCACTCTTTGCTGTGATGTTTCTTGCAGCAGTGTCCTGCCCCTGTTCTGTGGCCAGAGCCTGGCCCCCCCTTGACACCCACACCTCCATTCCAGTGCCACAGGGTACAAATGTTGTTAGGTATGCCTCTGGGGATGGGATCCAGAGCAGCACTTGAGGGTTGGTTGGGGCTTTACCTTATGGCACACCTGCCAAAAAGGTTGTCCAGGACTGGTTTAGTGATCACCTAAGTAGAAATGTATCAGTTTTCAATAAAGACAATAGTTAAAGACTTTAACATCTACCTGTAGAAGTTTTTGGAAACAGATCTTTTTGCCATGAGACAATACCAAGCATCTCCAATCCTATTCTAGAGCAGGCACAGAGAGTTTGTCCATATCAGATGCTTTTCTTTTTAACTGGGAGTAGGTCTGTTATGCTTTCTCCTCTACACTTATTCAGAGGATAAAAATACTAAAACATGTTGACACCAAAATGATCTTAATGGCCAAGGTGATGATGGTACAAATATACTGCAGACCTTTCCCCAAGGGCTGTATGGACTTCAAGGTTTGTCATTCCCAGAAGAAAGCAAGACTTACTATCCTGATTCAGCATTACTGTACCTGATAGCATAGGTTATTGGACTTCAATGGATTTTGAAAAATCTCTTGTTCTTGAGGGGTGCAGCAGGTATTACATGATGCAAGAAAACAATTAACTAGACAGTGTAATGAAATCAAGTGGACTAGATTTGTGAAGTAATTACATAACCAACCTGGACTTTCTCCACAAGCATTAGTTCAAGTAACTGTGGAATACTTATTCCTTTTGAAAGTTTCAGGCCTGTTTGTATCCTTTCTATAAAAAAAAAAAAAGAGAAAAGTTGACAGCAGTTTTTTAGTATGCCATGTTCATGTGTCTGTCTTTGCACTGGACATCGTAAAAAATTATGAAAAAAACTTGCCAAGGCTAAAAGTGAAGGAATCAGTTCTATCAGATCTCTGTTAAATCCAACTTGGCTCATGAACTCTGTTTGAGCCTCTACATCTATACTTACCGTCCCATTTGGTTTCAAAACAGCTTTCAAGGTAGCCATAACTTCAGCCCACTGGCTGAATGAATTACATACTCTAATGACAAAGCACCCTTCCATTAGAGTTTGCAAAGATGATGGTTCTGCTTTGCCCTCACCCTAGGTTTCTACCCTAAGCTAGTGCCTGACATCCACATCAAATGAATGATAAATTGGCCAGTTCTCTTCCTTGATCACAGTCACAAAGAGGAATCTAAATCATAGCTTAGTACCTAGAGTATATCTCTAGGCTACTATCTAGACAGAATTCAAGAATTTAATAAATTTCCCAACCTCTGTTTCATGTATGGATAATAGTAAAGTCAGACTAGCTAGGTAAGTTAGATGATGAATGGGGGAAAAAAAACTCCTGTGCCATGCTAAGGTTACCTTACCTCCCCAAGCATGCCTTAAGCCTATTCTAATGTCTGAGATGTAAATCTTTGCTATAAAGAACTCAGTATACATTTATAAAACACTATGCTTTAAACCCAGTGTAGGGATTAGACATTCCATTTGGTAGGGTGGTACTTCAGTCCTTATGCAGTAGGACTCCCGAGTCCTGCTGCTCATTGGTAAGATCCTATTCACAAGGAAGACTGAAAAGTAATATGCAGATGACACTTGAAGAAAGAATGAATGTTAGCACCACTGTCTATCAGATGGTGCTAAGGGATCATTTAAAGCCCAATTAACCCTTAAATGGACATGAAATTTGAAAACGTATCACTTCAACAAAAGTCTGAATTTATTGATATAACAAAAGTTACCTTGGTTTCTATATACAGAGAGAGAGAACACACAGTCATTCCAGATGTTACTTTACTCCCACAGGAAGGTGTCCAAATTAGTCTTTAAAAGTTAAAGGGTGCATAAGTAGGAAATATTTATGGCTGACAAAATCTAGACAGGTGTTTGAAGGCTAGATTTGTGGTGATCTTTCTTGCTGTCCCCTCTTTTATGCTTTTCTTCAACTTCACTCATCTGGTGACTCTCTGCTTCCGGGTACCATTGATTGGTTTCCATACAGTCCATGTTTTATCCTGTCAGCATATTCCTTTGCTTAACAGACTCATTACATGCACACATCCTAATTTGGTCCTTTACTGGTGTCTTAATCTGGGCATTGTCCATTGGTTTCCTTATCACCTTTCATTAATATATTCAATCATTTCATCCATCTGATTTGGCTGATTAGTGCCAAGTTCAGTTAATTTGAGCTGGTAACAAGGCTATTACCATTGTTTAGAAAAATTTCTCAGTGTTGTTTTTTTTTTTTTAAAGGAAAGAAAACATATGAGGAAGTTGAAAGCTATGAGCTGTGAGAACAGCTCAAAGCCAGCTGATACAAACAGGTTGAAATAATCAGGCTGTACAAAAATGTAAGCAATGGTTAAATAAGGCTAAATATAAAAGAGAATTTCAAGTAATACTGTAATTCACCACTCCAAGCAGGTACAATTTAAATGCAAGATGCCTACCCTAACATGAAGGTTGGCTTCATATGGAGCAAGATGGGCTCTACATATCCACACTCCTTGCCCACCTACCCTGCTTTATCAGAGTCCTAATGAAACCTTGACTTTCAGGAGGCACCTGGAGGTTTGGTGGAATCAAAGGGCATCACCCTGTATTTTGTAGCCAGTTCTCAGATCATTCAGGTGCTATTGGGAGGAGTGACAGGGGTACGTGAGCACTAAAATCAGAACTGCTATAAGGTTTAACTGTCCCAGTTGTAAGGATTGACATGACCATGAAAACAAATATGCAGAATCAATCTCAAAACTGCAACGTTACCTTAATTTCTGTGCCTCTGAAATGCATGGTTTCTTGCTTTTTTTTAAAGCTGCTAGATGACCAAAATACAAAGGCTTTAAATATTCAGTGGCTTAGAGCTCAGATTGGTATAGTCTCACAAGAACCAATTCTGTTTGACTGCACTATTGCTGAGAATATTGCATATGGAGATAACAGCAGAGAGGTGTCACATGAAGAGATTGTCAGTGTATCAAAAGCAGCCAACATCCATTCCTTCATTGACTCTCTACCAAATGTAAGTTTTTAAACTTTTTGTTTTCTACTCGGAACTGAAAATTACCTATGAAAATTGTTCATTTTCATACTTCTCTAAAATACAAAAATCTTAAAGTGTTCATTTCCTCCGCCTTATTTACTGTGAATTAGTCATGAAGTTTTATCTGTTCTACTTCTTTCCTTAGAAGTCTTCATGGACATGTAGAAAATGAGATTTAGGACATCAAAATAAGTAAGCAAATGAAACCTAATCTGTTGAGATAGGAAAGTGCTTTTAATCAAGATGGTTAAAATGTCTTAAATTGGGGTTTTTATTACTCCCTGCTTATCAAACACTTGGGAGAAAAAAGATCTTTAATAAAGAGTCAGTCAATCCATGAACTTCTAATCCAAATTAAACTCATTTTAGGGATCTCTCAGATAAACCTGGCAAGGCAATACAACTTGATAGTTCAGTATTTGAATCTTTATTTATTGTATTTAGAAATATAATACCCGTGTAGGAGACAAAGGAACTCAGCTCTCTGGTGGTCAGAAGCAGAGGATAGCCATTGCTCGAGCTCTTATACGTCAGCCTCAAGTTCTACTGCTGGATGAAGCTACATCTGCACTTGATACAGAAAGTGAAAAGGTATTTGTTTGGGTGCCTGCTACAAAGAGGAATCTTTAGATTGTGACAGTTGGAATAACTATTATGATTTACTTGCCTTTAGATCAAAAGTCTGAAAATTTAGAAGATTTTATGTGGGTAGGATATGCATATTCACCTATCTGTAAACATGTTCCTTATTTGACTAAATGACAGCAGCTGTTTAGAACAGGGTTGGCAACACATGACCTGCAGGATGCTTGGGGACTTCAGCAGCATTGTGGTAGTGTGGCTTTTGCCTGTGCCACAACCAGGGAGAAGCTGTGTGACAGCTGAGTTGAAGTGCTGGCCTGCCTCCAACCTGAGCTGGGTTGTTCTGGCCTGCTGCTTTAAAAAGTTGCCAACCGCTGGCCTAGAATATCCAGATCACTATCACACTTTGAGACCATCTTTAATTCATTTTCTATTGCACATGTGGTATCTGAAGAACTTAAGTACAAGTCCATTTCCATTCTTCCTCTCTCCACAATAGCCTCCCTTTGCCCAATTTCCCTTTCCTTGTGGGTTGTTGCATGTCTAGGTTCTTGCACTCATCCAAAGTAGGCTTTCTGAAACATTGTACCAGGTTGTGTTGCTCATACGTAACTCCTCCTTCATGCAGTTTTGGGTAGTATTCCCAACCTGTCATCTCCCCCCACACAGGAACAGCCAGAGTGCCACAGTAAATGGTGATGTTCTCTACATAGAGGTTAGCAGGCAGCTTGGGAGTAGTATTGCAGTATGCGCTGGGCTGGTATCCTTCCAGAGTCTACTGGAGAGCAGCTGCTGTTAAGAGTCTATAACAACTGCTTTCAAACTTAATGGAGAGGGTCAGAAATTGGGAATCCCCTGTGTAATCTGTGAGATTTGGGAATTCTTCCAAGTTTTTTTTTCTAGAATGCATTTTCTCCAACTCAAAGTATTGATTTTTGAGAGTGTTATTTGTACCCTGATCTTTGCTGCCTTGTCCCCCTCCCATTCAAGCCTCCAAGAAATAAAAACTGCTTGAGTGTATTACTTGCCATATTTAAATACACTGTATGTACCAAAAATTAGGTAATTACCTATATTGCAACCCTAGTGTTCATAAAATTGAGTCAGATGTCCTCTAAAACATTGAGAGTAGCCTGAAACTCACAAGGTTTCAGGACTGTTTTAATTGCCGTCTTGGTTTTGTCCCCATATGTTGCCCTAAGGTCATAATTCCAAGATCTTTCTCTGCAATAACAAAAACTAGAAACTCTCTCTCAAAAAAGCCTTGAATCATTTTGCCCTGGATGGAGCTGAACTTTAAGAAAGCTATTTACCCCAAGACTTGAGGGAAATCAGTGCTGATTATTCATTTAAAATATCTGAAAATTTATTTGGAAAGTAAAGGACTAAAATCTCTTCAGCTACAGTGAGCATAAGCACACAAACTTTTCCACTGTGTATGTAGAATAAACAACTCTAGAGTTTTAACTAAAGAAGGATTTTGTCTTGAACTCCTGCCTTAAAAACTAAAATTGTCCAAGGTAGAATTAGCTGTGTTGTGTTGGGACCTAAACTGGTATAAATAGCCATACTGTGGATATCCTTATTCTACTATGATTATTCTATCAATATTCTCATGTAGACAAGTCCTATTTCAGCTTGATCTCTAATTAATTTTTGTTTTGGCAAACTTTAGGCATCCCCCCATGTATTGGATACACCACTAGGCAGAACTCCTTTTAAGAGAGGTCTGGAACTAAAACAGAAGAGGGTTTGCAGGTCAATGGCAGAGACATTTGCACCATTGCTGTCTATTAAAATAATGCACTTAATGCTAAAAATACTTTCTTATATTTTTTTTGTCAGAATAGACTCAGGGTTGCTGACTGACTTCATTGTAAATCTTCTACTATTTGGTCTTGTCCTTTATCATGCAATTATATGTGAACTCAGCTTTTATTAAAAATAATAATAAAAAGGATATACCTTCATAGTCACAGAGAAATACTTTTAAACATGTCAAAGTTGAATTAGAAGTGCTCAGAAATCAAAATCTAGGTAAGTGTGACTGCCAGTATTGATTTAATTTAGATAGGCCATATTTTATTACTCTGTAGCCTCATTTATGATTGAGAAATGCTTGGGACTGGAGGTACTAAAACATGGTTCACACTGAAGGTGGGTTTCCATGTTTTAAAGTGAGTATGATGCCCATAAGATAGTAGATTGACATTGTTGAAGATTAGCCTGACAACTGGCCTGGAAGCAACCTTGCATAGGAATGAGGGTAGGGTAGTGTGATGAAATATTTGGCAGCATGAATGCTTTTCCATTAACAACTTGCTTGAAATTACCAACTGACAACAAGCAAAGCAGTCATCAGTGTTAGTAGTTATCACTCCATTGTCACCTTGGGATAAACTTAGACAAGGGCTAGAGATTCATCCCACTACTAATCACTTGAGCTATCCAACCCCCATCTTTCTCATTGCTGTTTTGCAACTTAGAGCAAGAGTGCTTACCCCCTGGCCCATAGATCCAGCCCCCCAGTACTGTTATCTGACCTGTGTGGCTCCCCATGGGCGTAAAACTGACAGCTGGGGAGCAGTGGCACATCACCCCTGCTGTCAAATTTTCAGATTCATGGGGAGCTCCACAGGCTGGAGAGCATGGCACTGTATATGGAGCAGCATGGGGCCCCAAGGCCTGATCCCAGTGTGTGGAGGTGAGCAGTCCCTGATCCTGGTTTGCAGAGGCAGAATCGGGCTCAACCCTGGCATGCATGGCTTAATCTGACCTGTAGATTGGTCCTGCATTACTCTAGACCACAGGGCAAGAAAAGGTGGTGTACCACTGAATTACAGGATAACAAATTATAAATACCTGTCACTGACTGCTGGTAAAACTGTAATTTGGAGGAATACTTAACTTACTGAACAAGTAACTTTTACTTTGGTAATCAACCAGGTTGTCCAAGAAGCATTGGATAAAGCCAGACGAGGTCGCACATGCATTGTAATAGCTCACCGCCTGTCCACCATCCAGAATGCTGACAAGATAGCAGTGCTCCAGAATGGAAGAATTGTAGAACAAGGAACTCATCAGCAACTCTTGGCTGCAAAAGGCCTCTATTATTCACTTGTCAGTTTTCAAGCTGGGTCATGTAATCTTTGAACTAAAAACAGTTCCATATTTCTGATGTGGAACTGTGCATCTATATTTCAGTATTTTGCAAATTGTGTTGTTATTGAACTGTTTCAATATGCATGTTTTTCAGAAATGATCTGTAAATAGAAAAGTTCATGCAAGGAAGAAACTGTCAATCACACACATCAATGTTGTTGTTATTATTGATTTCCTGGCTTAAAATAGTTAGTGTTAGTATGTTCATACTACTTTCTCTCAATAAGTCTATATCCAGAAAACTATTAGAAGATATCTACATGAAAACTGCATCATTTTCCTACTTTGCTAAGAGAATTAAAAGGTGAAAGAGCTAAGGATCTTATTAAATCTGTCTGGTATCTTATAAAGGAGTCAGCAGTGCAATTTCATTTTTAGCATTTGCAGAAGAATATGGGTAAGAGAATAATATGGTTAATGTAGGAATCTGAAATGACCTTCTATAGAAGGACACTTCCATAAATGTATGGAAAAAACAAACAGGAGGCCCAAGTATTCAAGTAGAGATTGTATTAAAACAGTAGTTCTGACATTGGTGGGAAGACTCAAAAGTCCCTTTAGAAATGGTCTGGATATATATATATGTAAAATTATTGTCCAAAGTCTTAAATGATAAAGTCCAGTCCAGTATGTATAGCAGTTATGATTCAAATGCTGCTGTTTATAATTCTTTCAAGCTTTTCTCTATTCTGCCATGAAGTTCTTGTACTTAAAGGCAAAAATAAAACTACACTTGATTACATTTCTACTGAATTACATTTTTCTGTATCAGGTATCCATCAAACACAGGGGGAAAAGGTTGAAGTAGCCTAAATTAAGTATTCTTTTAATCCTAAATACAATGTCCAATTTTGGTCACCTGTGATCTAGAAAGATGAATTTTAACTGAGAAAGTTAGAAGCCCAGCAAGGTGATCAAGAGCATAGACACCATTTTCCTAAATGAAACAGAAAACAAACAAACAAACAAAAAAACCCCCCAAACAAAAAAGAGGTTGGCTGCTTTAGCCTTACACCTGCCCCTCCTTCCTGCAAAAACAAAACAAACAAACAAAAAGACTGAGAAGGGTCTGAAGGACTGTTTTTAGAAGTACATGGTGGTAAACACCAGGGAGGAAAAGAGCTATTTGTGCACATAAACTGGTTGTGAATACTTTTATAGTGGAAATTACTATAAAAGTTCTAACCTTCTGGTTCTGTAACAGCTACCTAGTAAGTAGTGGAGGCAAAATCGTTAACTGGCATTAAGATGACACTTAAAAGAGATTCAGTCCTGGGTTTTCTTGTAGCAGACTGGAATTGATGACAGGGGAAGTACCTCCAAGTCCTATTTTCCTAGAGTAATTACCACTTTATCCTGTTTGCTTTTTCTTAGAATTATTGATATATACAATTCTCTTTAACTGTTATTATCAATTAACTTGTCCCAGCATCTCTTAGGGAGTGATTCTGACTGTCCCTAGAGCAAAGCAATTTCTTAACAGATTACCTTAGTCCTAAAACCATCCATAAAACATGAGTTTCATGTCTACAGAAAACAAGGAAAGTCTTGAGCACAATTCCTTAGCTCTGATTTCACCCTGCAGAATACTGGTTCTGGGCTGTTGTTGTGACAAATTAATTAGCTAATATAACAGAAAGGGCTGGGGTAGACCAATTGAAAGATTAGTGAAGCTATTTGATCTGGCTTCAAAACTAGATTAATTAAAGGAGGCACTATTTCACTGTCAGGGCAGCTAAGAGCTGGCACCAACTTCCAAGTGAAGTGGTGCTTGCCCCTACCCTGGGGGTCTTCAAAAGGAGGCTAGATGCCATTGAGCTGGGGTTATTTGACCCCAGCATCCTTTCCTGCCAATGGTAGGGGGTTGGACTAGATGATTTGTTAGGTCCCTTCCAACCCTACCACTTATGAAACTATAAAGAGTTAGGAACATGAACACAACTAGAACAGAGGAAGGTATATTTACAGAGGCCACATCAAACAAGAACAGAACAGTGTGCATGGATATACTTTAAATTCAAAATCTGAGGTCTCTGGTGCCTGGTACTTCATTCTGCCGGGGATTACAAAAGCTGGTCTGGTCCTGGAGTGATTTAGCCACTGACATAGGAACTAGGCAGTTAACACACAGCAAGTCTAGTCCTGGTGTGTGGAAGTCATTCACACAGGAACTAAACAAATTTGTAGATGCGCCACACAGACCTGGACTTACTTCCTTAGACACGCACATGCATGCTCAGGTATGTGCAGAGACACTTCTGTGGTGAACTTTCATAACAATGGTGCCTGGCAACTCGCTGCTGCCTCATTAGCCACTCACATATCCACAATGCTTGCCAGTCATTCAACTTTCAGCAACCTTTCATTTTTCAGCTCACTTTACCTTGGGCATGTCACTGCACTCATTTGTCAGTCACTCAGTTTTTTTCTGCCACAACTCAAGTACCAAATAAGTACGCTTTCTAAAGGCATGAGAACCAAAGTTGGCTCTTTCCAGGTTTTTCCAAGCCTTGTCCCAACTATGCATGCTCAACAGAGCATTTAAACAGAACAAATGAACCCTGGGGTCTACACTGTATACTTCAGACAAGAAAGAGGCTTGCCTGCCTTTCTCTTTGCAAGTTTTGCATACAGATTGCAAGGGAATGGCTCTTTGCCTGGAAAAATTGGCATTTTTGGGTAGCTTTTGCAGTTTCATAGTTTCATAGTTTCTAGGGTCGGAAGGGACCTGAGCAGATCGTCTAGTCCGACCCCCTGCCATGACAGGAAAGAGTACTGGGGTCAAACGACCAGTTTCCGATATTCACCCATAACATATTTATAGATGGCCACCAAGTCCCCCTCAGTCTTCTCTTTCCCAGGCTGAACAGTCCCAGATCCCTTAATCTTTCCTCATAAGGTTTGTCCTCCAAGCCCTTAATCCTTCTTGTGGCCCTTCTCTGCACCCTTTCAAGATTCTTCACATCTTTTTTGAAGTGTGGTGCCCAGAACTGGACACAGTACTCCAGCTGGGGTCTCACCAGTGCTGAGTAGGGAGGAAGTATCACTTTCTTAACTCTGCTGGCAATGCATTGGCTAATGCATCCCAATATGCTATTAGCTCTGTTGACTATAGCATCACACTGGCAGCTCATGTTCATCCCGATCAACCATAACCTCGAGGTGCCTTTCAGCCATTGTGCTGGCCAGGACATCTCCTAACCTATGTTCATGTGGCTGGTGACCTCTCCCCAGATGATGCACTCTGCATTTATCCTTATTGTACTGCATCCGGTTCCACTCCGCCCATCTTTCCAGCTTGTCCAGGTATTTGGATCTGCATCTTATCCCCCAGCTGTCCCAGCTCCCAGACAGCAGGCAGCGTCCTGCTGAGCCACGCTTCACGCACACAATGCGACAGGTGCCGTGAAGGTGCCAGGTGTGCGGGGGGCAATCTCTGCTTCCCCCCACTGCTCAGCACTGCTTGGGGGGACTCTGCCATGAGCCCTCAGAGGCCACGATCCCTGTTGCCAGATCCAGTGAGTGCGGGCCTTTTTTTTTTATTTAAGTTCCCAGATGCTGGGGCCGGGCTGCGGGGGAGGAGATCAGCAAGCGGGGGCTGTGCAGGGGGGCTCTGCCATGTAGTCCCAGAGGCCCTGATCACCACTAGCAGAGCTGGTGGCTTTTATTTTTACTTTTTTTTTTCAAATGCCAGGAGGCTGGGGCCGGGCAGGGAAGCCATGGGGGTTTCTCCTGCGGCTCCTCTGGCTGTGCCTGCCTCTGTCCCCATGGGGGGAGCCGTGGGAGAAGCCCCCATGGCTTTCCTGCCCTGCCCCATCCCCCATTCACCCAAGCCAGTGGGGGGGGGGTATGCAATGCAGGTGCGGCTTGCTCCAGGTGGCAGCAGGGTATAGACTCCACTCCTAGCACTGCCGTGCCCACATCGGCACCGGACATGGTGACTCTGCCCCGCCACTGCTTGTCAGCTGGTGCAGGATGTGGGCACGGCAGCACTGGGAGCTGGGGCTCTGCCCTGCTGCTGCTTGCCCTCTTCCGCCTGGAGTGAGCTGCATCAGCATCCCGCATCCTCCCCCGCCCTGGCTGGGCAAGTGGCAGCAGGGCAGAGCCCCAGCTCCCAGCCCTGCCACACCTGTATCCTGTGCCCCCCTGCCTCCCTCCCCAAGTAATGTGCCCTCCCCGCCCTGGCTGGGCAGCTTGTCCCAGTCCTAGTCCCAATCCCTCTCTCTCCCATGCCCCTTCCCTCCCCCCTCTCCCAAACCCAAGAGATTTACCAGCTGGAGGCAGCTATGTCAGCTATGTCAGCTGCCTGTTTGTGGTTGAATCTCTAAAGTGGCCGAAGCGTTTCTAAAACTTTTCCAAATCGATTTGGATGCTTCAAATTGATTTGGAGCTTTTAATTGGTCTTCCAATTAGATTCGGATTCAGAGATTCGGTCCCTGAATTGGGCTGAATCTCCTCCAAATCGAATTGGCTACCAAAGCTTTGCATAGCCCTAATACAGACCCTTCCACTAGCACTTGTTGACCCCTTAGCCATTTCCCAGCCCACCTGACTATGGACTCAACCAGACCATAATCCTCCAGGTTTTTCTATAAGAGCATCATGGGAGACCATATTGAAGGCCTTTTTAAGATCCAGCAGGTATCTAACCTCTAAAGTGAAAATGGAAGATAACTATAGATAAAAATTACATATAACTTGAAAGACAGTGCTAACTAACCTAGTACTTATTCTTCTTCCATAAATGAGAATTTAATAGAAATTGTAATCAATTCCCATTTAGAAAACATTATAGTCTTTTACCACTGTATTTATTGTTATTTTAATATTTTGAATAAGTGCTCCACTGAAATGAAGATTCTTCTATAGTTGAGTGATATTTATCAGCTGCCACTAGGAAAAATATTTTAAAAAATACATTTTCGATAGACAGGATAAGCCTGATAGATTTACAGTGTTGAAAACAAAGTTCAAAGTTTCACCCCTTCTGAATGGCCCACTAAGATAGCATGATTAAGGAGCATAAGGGCTAGCAATGGGAATGGGCAAACACATTTTAGCTCCTTCAAAAGGGAACTGGAGCTGCTGCTTCTGATAGCAGTAGCTGTTTCCCTGCACCTGTTACCTGTGCATGATCCTGCATACATACCAGGGCAACAAAACCATTCCAGTTTTAACCCTGCTTTATCCAGGGTCAAAGTTGGGGGAATTTAGTTCATTTGTACTGCTACAGTCCCCTGCAGACATAAGAGTTACAGCTGCTGAATGCTCCATTGCAGCTGCAGCTCCCTTCTCCCTTTTGAGTCTGCTTCAAACCTTTTAGTTCAGGCGGAAGGCAGAATAGATTTGCACAGGGTAGATCCACTGTTTTGTGCACATCCTTTCACAGCATTTGAAGAACAGAGCTCAGACTCACAAAAGCTCCTGCTATACGTCTCAGTTAGTTAATCTATACAGTGGAAATCTACTCTACCTTCTACCTCGCTTCAGCTAACTACCGCTCTCATTTGTTCATGTCCGTTATGTCCAACCAATGTTGATTCCAGTTTGACTCCCCGACAAATGACCAATTACCTACTTATGGCTGGGTCCACAAGGAACAGCCTTTAGTATGCATCCAGAGTGAGGCTCAAATTCCTGCTCTCAGGCAACAGACATCTTAACTACTCTGCTGCCCAGCCCTTCACCTTGTTAAAGACTAATTTAACATTGCACAGTCCTGGATCAATAATTTGCAATGATGCATTTTTTGCAGGTGGTTATATTACTTTTAAAAGAAACCTTGGTTGTTTTCCAGTTAATTCCATAAATACTTAATGTCTATGCTGAGCTACAGTGGGAGTCTTCAAAGGAACTGAATGCTCTATGAAGTAGAGCAATTCATTCAGCAAGTGACACAAATAATGCATGACACAAGAAGATACAGTTATATAGCAACAGAAAAAAGTTTAAAGCTGGACCATGGCCATCAAGTGAATCATCAACCATGTTTCCTCCCTTTTACTTTAAAGTGAGGTAAAAATGGCTTTATTAGAGTCTCAGCAAACACTTTTTACTATATCAGTTTCTCTTTAGTTATGCCAAGTGGTAACATCCCTTTTCTCAAAAATCCCCCTTTTGAACAATCCAACACAGAGAAAGTGGTTTGATATTATATTCTAGCAACATCAGAAATATAAAAGGCCTGAACCAGGAAGAATCCATCATTTCATATTCTTTAGAATTCTGCAATTGTCTTGCCCAAGCCTCCAAATCTACTTGAAAAATTAAATCTACTACTTAATCTCTTCCCAGGCAGCTTTACTCCTTACTAAGGATCTGGTTCCAATTCAAAACTATTATTCAGTATTATCCCAGTGGATCCTGACTGGCATCAAATTAATTCCACTAGTCCGAAACTAGAAACAATGCTGTGATTAATCAAGTCTGTGTCTGATGTCCGTGTCTCAATGACAAAAGTTACAGTATTTAGTATTAAGAGTGGAATTTTAAATGCAACCTTAGATTGTTTCCTTTCACTTCATCCTGATACTCCCCCAGCTCTTAATATTTTTCTTCTTTTTAGGGAAGGTGTAAGATACATTCTATGTGGAAGATATTTCCTCCTGAAGCAGGTTTTTATTTAACCCCAGGCAAAAGTATTTAATTGAATTATCATACCAGATTTAGAGCTCTATACACTGAAAATGACAGTGCATACAGTATAAATTGACAAGACAAAAAGAGGAGAGGGGACAAAACATAGGCTTAAAGAGGTTGGATAATTTGCATTGGGTCACAAAGGCTGTCAGTAGCAAATCCAGAAACAGTACCCAGGTCTCTGGAAGGGACAGAAAAATTACATAAGAACCAGTACAAGTGATCAGAAACTGGTTCAAGTCTGTAACTCAACAGAAGTTCAGTGCACATAAACTGCTTTCAAAATGGCTGAAACCGGTTTAAGCTAAACCTGGATGGATGACTTAACTGGCCATCTGGTTAACTGAACCAGGTTAACTGGTTTACTGAACTTCTGTCCCAGATCCCCTCCAGAGTCAAGTTAACTCTCAGTCCGCCAGCATCCAAGGATGCTTTGCATCTCCCCCACAAGCCCCACCTCGCATGGTGGATAGGCTAGGCTTGGCTCAAGCTGTCTGCTCCAGTGGACCAGGGAGGTTCCACGAGTGGGGTTAAGGTAGGGTGCAGAAATCTGACTGATGCCAAGGACTAAAAAACAGTCCCTGGCTGCTGCTGCTGTTAGAAGCTGAGTGATTTATCTGCCCCAGCTGTTGTTTTTACAGCAGCAGTTGCAATGTCTGCGCATCCAGTTGCTGCTGCAAGAGCAATGCTGTAAGGCTGCTTTTTCTGGTAGGGTGCAGCCTCCGTAAAGGTGCAGGGGTTGATCCTGGTATGCCTCCTGAGCTGATGCCTGGGACTAGTGCTGAAGGGGAAGCAAACTCACAGGGTCTCAGAAATACAAATACAGAAGGCTGTTAATCCTTCTTTTACCCTGCCAGCCTGCTGTTTGGTAGGCCTTTTAAAAGGGACTCTTCCCCGGGTATTGACCTGTGGCCTGGCCCCACCTGGAGAGCAAATATACCAATTACTTCAAGACAACCAGATATAAATTCAATGAAAATGTATTATAACAAATCCAGTCACTAACAGCGCTAACAATAACAACAAACAGTCTGTATAATATTTACAGGGAACAGCCAAACAACACCAACTCATTACCACAAGAGGGTGGTTAAGAGCACTAAAGGCCTAGCATGGAGGCTGAGATGGCCTTAGCCTTAGCCACAGTCTCTGAGGCTTCCTCCGCCTTTCCCCAAATGGGTACTGAGCACCTTAGATTTAAGGGTAGGTACTATGAAGGTAAGTCCGGCAGGTGTGTTCAGGCAGGTGTGTTCATGGATAGCAGGAGTCGCTCCACAGCCAGGGACTTCAGCCCCTCACTCGCGCAGGCCCCCTTTTAGCCTCAACACAAACCCTGCTTGCCCTCTCTCTCCCCACACACCACCAATCCTCTCACAACTCTCACAGTCCAGTTCTCAGTCACGTGCTCGCACCGTCAGCCTCGCACACTCTCCTCACATGCAATTCGCACACCACTTGTGCTTTCAGTCTCTCCAAAGTCCAATCCCCCCAAGCCCAATTTCACACAGAGGTGATGGCTGTCACAGGTTTACACTGGACATGTTGCACCAGGTCACATCACCTGTCAATCATTCTGTCATCCAATCGTTACTCACCTCAGTCTGTCAATCAGCAGCCCATCTCAACTGGACCACTCATGACTGTCCACAACATGTACTTTATTATTATACTCTCTCCGCCCCTCCCCGCCACTGATTATATAACACTGTGGTAAACTGAGCATTCTCCATCCATTTTAATGTATGTAACTGGGCCATGAGGTCGCTGAGGGTAGAAGTTCAGGCATTCTGGAAACTTCAGGCCCTCTAGTCATGCCCACATGCGTGCAAGATGTTATGAATGATGCACATTACTAGGCACAGGCCAGCGTCTGGGGTTTACCATGTCCCTCTTTCCCCCACCTAGTTACACTACTGAAACTCATGATTTCAGAATTCAGTATTTCAATTATTTCAATTACTCTCGAATTGGGCTTGTCACCCACAAATGGATTCATCATCAGGCATCTGACTAGACCTATACCTGTACACCATGATCCAGAGGATCGATGGGTGCCTATTGTTATTATTTCAATTCAGTGGCAAAAACATTTCACCAAAATTTTTTTCAACTGGCTCCATTTGCAGAGTGATTGAACCAAGAAGTGAAATCTCAAATGAAAGCAAACAACATCCAATAGTAATGCAGATCATTTCTGCAATGTTTCAAATCAAACAAATTGTGGGAAACAAAATGTAATAGGAATTAAACAAGATCATGCAATTTAGCATGGCATCTACTGCTTCCATGATTTAGGTTGTTCCCTGCTGTTCTATGAATATATAGGTACAGATACAAAAGCATGTTTCATGGAATACAATTGGAGAAAATTCTCTTTTGTTCATACTAGATCATGGAGCTGGGTGGTTTAAGGGAAAATGCAATTTTTCCTGACAAGTTCACTTCTTCTGAATTCTGTGAAACTTGAGGAGGAACTCTTTCTGTGATACGACCTAGAGCAGTACTATTCTGTACCAGGTATGCTCAGCCTCTGGCCTGCAGGCCAAATGTGGCCTGTGGATGCTTGGAATCTGGCCTGCAGGGCTCTCCATGGATTGGGAAATTTGGCGGCAGGGGAGCAGTGGCAGTACGGCCACCCCTCTCCATGGACAAAAGTCCAAGCCCTGCAGGGCAGGTCTCAGCTGCGCTCTTCCCTGTAGGCTACTGGGCTGGTGTCGGGCTGCACCCCCTTCTCCCCATGCGGCTGGGCCACGCTCCCTCCCTGCCACTGCAGGGTTAGGCCATGCCCCCTTCCCTCCACCTGGTCAGGTTGGGGCCGGGCCACACCCCTCCCCCCATGGGTCTGGCTCAGGTCCAGGTCACAGCTCCATATGCCCCCCCACCCCCCATCCCCAGGGACAGCCCAAGCTCCTTTCCACCATGCAACTGGATCAGGCAGAGCCAGACTGCCCCTCCACCCTGTGTAGTTGGATGGGGCCCTGCCAGCCAAAAAGGTCAAGCAACACTGTTCTATACTATTTCAAACCTGGTGGAGAAGCATTTCTGTGTTTTAAAAGGAATGATTGAACTTCACTTGTCTTTGGGATGAGCAATGGTCACAAAGTAGTTCATTCAAAAACTGCATTTGCTAAACATTTCCCTTTCTAGAAAGTAGATCCAAAGCACATACACATTGCAATAAGCCTAGACAAGTTCAAGGGAACTGGGAAAAGCTGGCAAACATCAGCTACTGAAAGTTTGTGATCAGAACTGTTTTACGTAGGATGAGCAAAGTCCAGTCCTACTGAATGTACCTAACCATACTAGTCCTATTGATTGTAGAATAAACTTCTAAAAACAGAGAAGAAGAAGAGACTAAGAGCTACCCTCATGGTAAGGACACACATTAATTTTTACACCAGAGCTGTTTTTTATTTGTTATGTATATAAGTATATAATATGTAAAAAAGAAAGAAAATCAAAAGTACATGCATGCTGCTTTAAACAAACACTTTATCTTGCCATTTATATTAACTATGTTAAATTAAAGAAAACTAAATGGTTTGCAATGGCAGATCCTCAAGGAATATGCAGATAAAAAATGTACAAATAAATATAGCTAAACAAATTTATTGATTTCAGTGGAGAATTCTGCTTAAAATCTAAACAGATTAGAGACTTTTATTGGTTTTAAATAAAAGTTAATTTTAAAAATATCCTCTGCATACTAGCAATATGTTCTCTTAGTCAGGTTTTAATTTATATTTTCTGAAATGTTTTTTTCCCTGTAAATAGGTTAAAATGGGTTCTGAGGATGAAAGAAAATCTTATACAAATGGAATAGATTGTGACACTACTTTCTCATATCAGGATTATAAATTCAAAAGCAAAAGGTAAATTTTTCAATATATTTTAAAATATATTAACCATGCTTAGTTTCAAATGTGCAAATTCAAATTTAACCTTTAAACATATTTTACATTAAGTGCATGTCAGAAGCTAACCATATATCTGTTCAAATGTATTATATTCTTCAAACATGAAACTGATACTTAGCTGGTGGTTCCTACTGAATCCGCAGATCAGGAAAGGTCTGTCCTAAAAAAAATAAGTCATTGCTTGTGCCTGAAAGTTGCTTTGACTGAAGCTTTCATTGTCAGCAGTGAGAATGAGAAAAAATGATATCATCTTACCCCATAATCTTTATTGTAAGGAGAACGTAGCAGCTGTATCCACTATATTTTAGATTTGCCTTTTAATAAAGCAGTGCTAGCGTTGAAGTGGAAACAGACAACAAACAGCTAAGGTATACATGTAACACCTAGGAGCTGTGTTCTGACTTTTTTGCTAATGGTGATTAAGATCAAGTCCAGTCTCATGCATTCTGAGCACCTGCCCATTTTCCCCACTCCTCTCTTTCAGAAAACAGTGGACTGTAACTAAGAATGGATTCTGTACATTTTCTCCTCCTTCCTGTTTAGAAAGCTTCGCAGTGCATAAACTCATGACTTCCCATACCATATAACAGAATTGAAAGTAGGCTAGATTTCCAACTTAGGACATTTTTACATGTGCTCTGACGTGTTCTGATTAGAATGCGTCAGAGCAGACTTGATTGAGTCGAGTCTGCTGGAGCACTCAAATCAGAATGCTCTGGTGCGCTGCGGTGTCTCATGTATTTAGCATCCCGCACTTCGAAGTGGTGGCAAGGGCACTTTAACTACAGCCTGTTGAACAAGTTTTAGCTAAAGCACCCCTGCTATCATTTTGCAACATGGGATGCTGAATACACGAGATGCTGCAGGTGTTTTAATTAGAGCGGCTCCCAAGAGCCACTCTATTTAAAGCGTGCCCTCACCCCAGAGCACATGTATAGATGCCCTTATAGACTAACTAAATCAGAGTTATATAGCATAAGCTTTTGTGACCTGAAGCTCACTTCATCAGATGCTGTGAAAGAATATGTACAGAGAAGTATATCAAATGGAGAGTGTAATATAGTGGAGTTACCAGGGGATACAACTCTTCAAACATGCTAGGGGTAGGGATTACGTGCAGGGAACTCTGACAAACAAGAGTTGGGACTGATATATTGCAAAAGTGGCAGAAAGTGCTTTATATGGGTAGGTATGATATGGGTCTATGAGAGTATTACTTAGCAAAATTCCCAGGAATCCTAGGGCCACCTAGTGGGGTAAAGATCAAGCTTTGAGCTTTCATTTGGACCTTCCTGGCAACCCAGAAAGGAAAATACTGGGGGGAAATGGCTTTCTGTTTTAACTGTTGGTATCTAGATCAGCCTGGTGGGCTTTTTCTGCAAACTACAGCCACTTTCATCAAAACTTCGAGGCATGTGGGAGCCTTTTCTCTTCCTTTTTAGTAGACAATGGATCATATACCATATAAGGAGAAAGAATTATATCACTGGAATTAATTTTGCTCCTCTTTCATGCTAAGGAAGCAATTCATGTCTAAATAGGATTCAAAACACTTCTAAAGAAGTTTCCCAAACTTTTAATTTCCAGGGCACGCTTTTTTCTGAATTAAACTTGGTGGCATACTTCACTCACCAAGCCATGGGCCTGATTCTGCATGGGATACTGGCCTACCTGGATCCTGATCCTGCCTCACGGGTGTAGCACAGCTGGTGCCCAACGCTTTTCTCAGGGTCAGCCCTCCTGGAGCCCCATTTAGCCCATTTTTCGCAGCATATATCTGCCACTCTCAAGGCACACTGCTGTGCTGCAGCATACCCTTTGGGAATCATTATTATCTTCTTCTGTGGCTCAATTGTTTGCATGCTGAGTTAGCAAAGGGCCAGGAATTTGTGACCATTTTTTTTAGATCTGTACTTTGCTATCATGATTCATCGCTTTATCACATTATTATTACAATGCTGAAATCTCTGATAAGGTTTCACCTGCCTCCATGGGATTATACCAAAAAATTCCTAGTGGGCTATTAACATTTCAGTTGTATACCAGTGGGAGAGGTAGAGGAGACAGGGCTCTAGGCAGCTTTTCGCACTTTATTATTACATCAGTTATGCCTGCATGGATGTAGCCTTGGGGACTAAATGAGGATCACTTCTAAGAGTATGTCTGCACAGTACATCATGATGCTGTATAGAGATATCTGAACTAGCACTGAATGAACTAGCCTTAAGTACCAAAACCAGTGCAGATACATCAGTCTGGCACTCTGCCCAAGCTAAGTACTTCTTCTGAGAAGCAGGGTCTATTAACTTGGGGGAACACTAATGGAGATTTCCTGCTTCTAGTAAATATTACCTTAGCTAGCTTGTTCAGAGGTAGCTCAGATATCTGAGCATGGCACTTCATTATACAGTGTAGATATATCATCAATTTATTTATTTACTTATTTATGTATTACTTGTTTACTTATTGCTTATTCCCCAAAAGGCTCAGGGAAGCTTGCAATAAAAGAGAAAAAGACTTACAAAAAGAAAATTGTAGTTGGAACATCTGAGGTGAATGACCCGTACAATGACCATAGTTACAAATGATGTTGCAAAACAGTTGAAAGTAAAAAGAGAGCAGATGAAATGAAACTTTTCTCTGAAGTCTCCAAAGATTTTGTTATGGGCTTATGCTTTTTTACCTTTCCATCAAATTTCGTTCATTGTGTGACTAGCACAAAATGTTGCTATTTTTTCCAAGTTCTTTTTCCTCCTAAAATCCTTTCTTTTCCTCAGCACTTTACTCTTTTTCAAAGCGGAGCCAAATACTGAAAAGTATTTTATGCAGAGAGCTTTTAAGACCGCTGAAGTTAGCAGTCCTCAAGGAAATCACAAACATCCTCCAGTGTGCAGTGTTGTTGGTTGTAGCTGTGTTGGCCTAAGGACATAGGCAGGCCTTTGAGTAGATGTGATATCTTTTATTAGACCAACTAAATAGTTGGAAAAAAGTTCTTTGCAAGCTTTCAGGTACAAAGCCTCCAATATGCAGAATTCTGCAGTTTGCAGAATTAGATCTTCATTTTTCTCTCTCTCAATTTCTACAATATGTTCAATTTTGGGCCACCTGGGAGAGATGATAATACATTTAACAAAATCAGGACTACAGTAGGTTTTCAGGATTCATTAACTAGGTAATTCCTTTCAAATCATTTCTAATAGCTAATAAAAAGCTTTGTCCACCAAAAAGAGTGGAGGTACAAGTTATAGAAGCAAAGAGTTTTATTTCTAGTGGATTGTAAATCTGTTCCCTGAAAGAACAGTAATCTACACTTGCAAAAGGATTTTTTGACAGTATAAATGTAGGGAATTTTGCTGTCAAAGTTGTGTTGCTAAGAGAATCGTTTTCTTTATACGCTTAAATGACATTGATATGCCAGTAAACTTTTAAGACTAGACAAAGCCTTCATGTATTTCTGCAATCTAAGAGAGGGGTTGGCAACCTACAGTCCCAGGGTGAGAACCAGCTTATAGAGCCCAGGGAGCTGGCCTGCAGAGCTGTGGCTTTAGCAGCATTCAGCAGTGAGAGGGCTCTGCTCACATCCCACTACAGCCTGGCATCAGGGGCTTTGGTGGAGGGGGAATTTCCCTGTGTCATATCACAGTTGGGTGGTGGGGAGAAGCAGTGGAAATGGCTGGGTTCTTGTGCCAGCACATTTTTGCCTGGAGCTGGGTCATTCTGGCCCACCATTAGAAAATATTTGCCATCCTTTGATCTAAGAGATGGACTACAGATGCTAATTTTCTTTCAAATAAACTCATTAAAGAATGACATGTTTATGTTGAATGCCCTTGGATATTTCTTAAACATTGCAGTTAGTATTACTAGAAATACTGTCCTATACCAATAATACCCTGCAAATAATCATCATTTTATGTTTCATAGTTTCATAGTTTCTAGGGTTGGAAGGGACCTGAGAAGATCATCTAGTCCGACCCCCTGCCATGGCAGGAAAGAGTACTGGGGTCAAACGACCCCAGCAAGGTGTTCATCTAACCTCCTCTTAAAAACCCCCAGGGTAGGAGC
>NW_017729004.1:50124453-50129704 GCF_001723915.1 Gavialis gangeticus | reverse complement strand
CTGCATCTAATGATCTGGTGATCTGATCATAAAAAGCCACCAGATTGGTCTGACAGGACCTGCCACTGATGAACCCGTGCTGATTGCCCCTAAGCATGCAGTCCCCTGCTGTCCCCTCCTGGATGTGTGCCAGAATTATTTTCTCAAACAGCTTGCCTAGGATTGAGGTAAGACTAACTGGCCTATAGTTTCAATACCTTCCTCTTAAATTCCTTTTTAATTATGGCTATATCTATCTAATATTTTAAGTGTTGGCCTTGCTGTCATGATTTTCATAATACATCAAAGCAATCCTGTATTTACAGCAATGAGAACAAGAAGAAATCAGAGAACCTGAATATGGTCAGCCCATTAACAATGGTAAGATCTGTGTTATGTATTAAGTTTCATAATATAAAAATAAAAACCTAGTTACAGTAATATTCCAATTGTGATTTATAAGGGCCTGTCTACCTTAGGACAGATTCACATGATAAACAATTTGCCAGTACATTTTATAAAGTGCCAGCAAAGATATCCCAGGCCAGGTGTCCCCCACCAAAGTGGCAGATGTTGGCATTCAGTGAATACTAGCAGACATTCTGAAGAACGTTTGTGGCATTCATTTACAATAGGTGGTTTATGAGCACAAAGAGTGGGAAATTTTCCATGATTCCCATTCTACCAAGTGTGAGTAAATTAAAACAAATGATAATTACATATTCAGTGATTAAATTAAAAAGTAAATTGAGAACTTTGGTTAAAAAAAAAGATTCTTGCATCCTTCACTTTGGATTAGCTGGCATTTGTGTCAGTTCCTATGTTAATCTCTTCATCCTTTTTAATGTTAAGAAGATAGTTAAATTTCACTGGAAGCTCAAATACTACAGTGATGGGCTTGCTAAGAAACAGTTAAAGAGATTATATTTTGTCATATTATAAAATGCCTTCATGTTATAACTACTGTTGGTCTTCATGGGCATGTCCACACATGCAGGCATGTGCATTTGCAGCAGCTCAAATAATAGAGGCACAAATTTGTGCTGGGAATTTTTGCCTCAGCACATGTGCCTGGACATACACTTTAGTGTAGGGCAAGTTGTGCCACTTGTCAGTGTTGAATCCCATCCTGTTCTCATCCGCCCACCCTTGTAATCTGTCTAGGTCCGACTGTAGCCTATTGCTCCCTTCTAGAGTGCCCACATCCCCCCATATCTTAGTGTCACCACTGCCCCATCCCTCAAGGCTGAAAATAACCCATCCACCACCACTCTCTGGGTGCGGCCATCCAGCTAGTTGAGGGATGTGGGCAGTGGGGTTCCACAGGGCTCGGTCCTCGGGCCCGCACTGTTCAACATCTTCATCAGCGACTTGGACGAGGGGGTAAAAAGCACCCTGTTCAAATTTGCTGGTGACACTAAGATGTGGGGGGATGTGGGCACTCTAGAAGCAACCTAATTGACTGTGTGGGTGTCGACACCACAGTCCCCCAGTTTCTTAATGAGAACAGGGTGAGAGACAGTGTTGAAGGCCTTCTGAAAGTCCAGGAAGACTATGTCCACTGCTACCCCTGCATCTAATGATTTGGTTATCTGATCATAGAAGGCCACCAGGTTGGTCTGACAGGACCTGCCACTGATGAACCCGTGTTGGTTGCCCCTAAGCATGAAATCCCCTGCTGGCCCCTCCTGGATGTGTGCCAGCATAATTTTCTCGAACAGCTTGCCTAGGATCGAAGTAAGACTAACTGGCCTATAGTTTCCTGGGTCCTCCTTCTTCCCCTTTTTGAAGATGGGAACCACATTGGCCCTCTTCCAGTCCTCTGGCACCACACCATAGCACCACGAGTGCTCGTAAAGCTGCACCGGGGTCCTGCAATGACCTCCGCCGATTCCTTTAGTACTCTAGGGTGGAGATCGTCCGGACCGGCTGACTTGAACACATCCAGTCCCTCCAGAAGCTCCCTAACTGGTTCCTCACTAACCCTTGGCCCAGGTGTGCCTCCCCTGGGGCTTGAGGGGGGCCCAGCGGGGGGGTGGCTGTTCTAGTCCCTGCTTAGGAAGATGGAGGCAAAGAAATCGTTAAATATGTTGGCTTTATCGTCTGGTGTGACGACCAAGTTTCCTAACATGTCTCTTTTGTTTTAATTTTGGAGGAACATAGATTTTGGGGTATTTTACAGAGTGACTTTGGGATTTTTTTATCAGGGATTTTTCAGTTTGCCAATAGGGAACACCAGAATTCCTGCTAGGGAGGCCAGTGGCAAGACCCTGCCTGCTCAGAGCTGGCACCTTGGATTCAGCTGGCTGTTGCTGACCTCCTGGCCAACTGATGGCAGGAGGACATGCTTTGGCAGTTCAAAGCAGGCTACCACACCTGGAACATCTTCCAGGCAATAGCTGCCCAGATGGCCAGGCAGGGAGCACACATGGCAGTAGTGCCACACAATGGCCAGCTTTGCAGCCACAGCCCACTGGCAGCTAACCCAGAGGGGGAAATGCCTCTACTGGCTCTGCAATCCCCATCAGGGTCTGGCAGGTGCACAGCAGGTCACAGCCAGACAGCAGCCCCCACTGCCAGACTGCTGCAGTGGGTAGAGGGTGCAGGGAACTCTCAGGGCTGCTTCAGCAGTTCAGCTGGCACAAGGGGTAGTGTTCCCAGGTACCAATTGGCTGGGCCCCAGAAGCTCCCAAGAGCGAGTAGCCTTAAGCTACTTGCTGGGGCAGCTTTTTGTACTGATTGGGCCAGGACAGGGCAGCTTTTTAAACTGCTGGGGATAGCACAGGTGCTGGCCCTAGGCTCTAGCTCCTCCTGGCTGGAGATCTGAGAGGAGCCAGGCAGGTTTATTTTGCCCCAAGTGGCACAATTTGCTCCATGACGAAGTTCATGTCCGAGCACATGCATTGAGGCAAAAAGCCTCTGCTCAGATTTGCACTGCTTCTATTTGAGCTGCTGCAAGTGCATGTGCTTGCATGTGTGGATGTGTCCACAAAGTCAAATTAGTAAGATATGATCTATGTATTTTTGTTGCACCACTTCAAATTATAGTGGACTATGAAATGGATAAAGTTAAAATGATACAACCTTTTAGATATAGACACAGTTCTACCAGTATAGATACTTATATTAGTAGAACTATTCCTATAAATTTAAAAATATTTCCATCAATTTAAATTTGATACAGTTAAAACATTATGAAAACTGTGTGCATACAGAATAATAAAACCCTAAACTTTTTTTGACTTCTAATGATCTTCGTCTGCACTTTTAACTTTGTGTTAATACTTTTAATATTGTATATTTAGAGAAAATTCAACTTTTATTTGTTTTTCCCTTTTCAGTTCCGGTATGCTGACTGGT
Organism: Gavialis gangeticus; assembly: GCF_001723915.1. Classification (NCBI taxonomy): domain Eukaryota; kingdom Metazoa; phylum Chordata; order Crocodylia; family Gavialidae; genus Gavialis; species Gavialis gangeticus. The sequence goes on along the minus strand of NW_017729004.1, from coordinate 50,126,365 downwards.
TGGATAAATTACTGATGGTTCTAGGCACTACTATGGCAATCCTTCATGGAGCAGGACTCCCACTGATGATGATAGTTTTTGGAGATATGACAGATAGCTTTGTTACTTCAGAAAACATATCTTATCCAGGTAAGATAAATGCTTCATGTTACAGGGCTAAAGTGTTACATTTAGATTTAGATTTTCCTTTCACATTTCTTTTCTTGTATGTGTGTCTTAGAGCTTCAAACTGTTACATTTCTTTTCTAGTTTATGCTTTGTTGTTTTAAGCTAATTATTGTGGAAAAAAAGTCTTGTAATAATCTTGTTTTATTTGGAATCTTGTAACATAGTAGACTAACTGTACAACATTTGTGATCTTTAAGATATAAATTTAACAATGTACGTGTATTGGCAAAGCTTATTTAATATTATTTAACAGAATGAATATTGACAACAACCAGAATACAGGTATTTTAGAAGTGGGGAGAGTGAAGCAGAGAGTTATTAAGTAAAATTCAACAGCAACTTAGTGGAAAATTATTCTGATCGCACACCTCCCACCAGCATGCTTTGATAACTATGCTGCTTTCTTATCAACAATGACTAATTGAATAAAAAACTTACTGTTACCCAGAAAATGGGAACAGAATGTTTTTTACTACTACCACCATTGATTGTCCTCATGAATTTTCCTTGATGAATCTATATTCCTGGATTTTTATAGCAGTATCTGGAATAATGTTTGTAAAGCATTTTTGTGAACTACTGCATAAAACAAACTATAAGAATATGATGGACTATTGTTTGAAAAGCTATGGCTTTTGGAACTCATCTAACAATATACTGTATACCCCTGCAACTCCCCTTAAAGTCAAGGAAGGCCTAAAGTACCTAACACCTCTCAAGCTTTTGTTAGTACCTTGAAAGATTAGCAGTTTATAGAACAAAATTATTAAAATATGCTATAGTAAAATGTATTTAGAAGTTTTTCTTCTATGTTTTTCCTTAGGAAATTTTTCCTTGGGAAATTTTTCTTCAGGAATTTTTTCTTTAGGAAATTTTTCTTTCAATCTAATTGGGAGGCTGGAGGAAGAAATGACCAGGTAATTTGGATTTGTTAACTATCTTTATGGTTGCCTTTCTTTTATGCATGAATATAAATCTCTAGCCAACCCATTTTTCTTTCAAAAATAATGTTTTATTTTAAACAAGGAAATAAATACATAGTGTATGACTTAAATAATGGTCAAAATATTAAGTATGTCTACAGGAGCCCTTGTTCCACTGCTGCTTTTGTTTGGATTCACTGCATATGCCTGGAGTGTTCTAACATCTCTATTGCACTATGTGGAGATGTTATCCCATCCATTTCTTTTTCAGGGACTTCCTGCAATCTTCCTAAACTCTCCTTCATGTCAAGGACTCAATGTGATCCACCCCATTTGTCCTTACCCCATGTCAGGGTAGACTTTACCAAAGGTTCTGTTGCATCCCATTCCATCTTTTCATCCTTAATCCCATCCTAAACTCCTTCATTCTTTGCCCTGCCAGATGCCAAGTTGCTGCATTTCTGATCTCTTACCAAAGCCCACTATTTTATCTCCCTTCTGTGGCTCTTTCTTTCCCATACCTACCCCTCCCTTGCCACCTACCCACCACTCTGTTTAACTGTTTTTCCCTTCCCCTATGCCAGTATCTCCAATTCTACCCTTTATCAGAGTCTCTGCATACCCCCTGAGGAACTTCTCACCATGCCAGAGTCCCCCATTCTGCCCCTTTTCCAGATGCAGATATTTTTTAATTACAGACTCTTTTCCCCTTTGTTGCCTATACAAGGTTTCCTCACTCTCTTCCAACCAGTGTTCTATGTATCTTCCATTCTTCAGATGGCAGGAGTTCTTTGACCAGGTCTCCACTATCAATAATTTTC
>NW_017729004.1:50090213-50119453 GCF_001723915.1 Gavialis gangeticus | reverse complement strand
TGCATACCCCCTGAGGAACTTCTCACCATGCCAGAGTCCCCCATTCTGCCCCTTTTCCAGATGCAGATATTTTTTAATTACAGACTCTTTTCCCCTTTGTTGCCTATACAAGGTTTCCTCACTCTCTTCCAACCAGTGTTCTATGTATCTTCCATTCTTCAGATGGCAGGAGTTCTTTGTGCCCTCCCATTTGCTTTTCTGTCTTATGCTAGCATTTTCTATTCCTTTCTTCCCAAGTAGTAGCCTGTGTATTTGTTTCATTGCCCCCAGTTATTTACTCCTTTTCTTTCTCCTTCATTCTTTCTTCTTTTCTTTTTCTTTCAGGGTGTCAGCATTTTGAACCTATGTTGAAAGAATAGATGGAACTAAACTGAGAGCTGCTATTATGTTAGAATGTGTATATATTATGTTTTATGTATATATATAATGATTAGGAGTAGAAAAAGCTAATTCTGCTAACCATGTGAAAGGGTTATATGTGCAGCTTCCATTTCTCCTTTTGGGTTTTCCAGCTTTCACCAAGATCAACAGTTTTACTCGGTGTGTGGACAGTCATATATTTGGAATGCTTTCAAAAGGAGAACATCTCAAAAGAGTAGTTGTTGTTGTATTTTAAGTGTTATGTGTGAAGGAGTTAGTTGAGAATGATTCAAATGTAGCAAACTCACTCCAACTTTAAAAAAGAGTTAAAGGGTCCATACATATGTTCAAATAACTTGGGAGAATTCTTCCAGGTTTGTTTTCCTGATAGAAAACTTACCCAGAGATCCATGAGCAAACATTCAAAAGCTAAGTCTTCGAAGAGCAGAGAGCTTGTACTGCTGACACTGCAGCCAGGAGGGACCAAGTGCACACATCACAGTGTGCTCTGCAGGCTTTCTCAGTCTGCCCAGAGATAAAATAGCAGCAGTGCATAGGCAGCCCTGATTGTCTGACCCAGACTGACTGAGTCTCTGCAGCATAACATGGGGATTATGAACAGAGCATGTCCTGTTCCCTGCTTCACTAGAGCAACAGTCCAGCAAGTGGCACAGTTTCCCAGAGGAGGGAGGGGAAGCAAAGCATAGTCAGGAAGCCCAAAGTGCAGTTGGAGTTGCAGGTAGTAAGGAATGTGAAGGGCAACAAGAAGGGTTTCTACATGTATATTAGCAACATGAGGAAGGTCAGGGAAAGTGTGGGTCCCTTACTGAATGGGGGAGGCAACCTAGTGACAGATGATGAGGAGAAAGCTGAAGTAATCAATGCCTTTTTTTACGTTGGTCTTCATAGGCAAGGTCAACTCCCAGACTACTGTACCAGGCAGCAGAGTTTGGGAGAAGGTGAACAACCTGCAGAAGTGGAAGAACAGGTTAGGGACTTTTTAGAAAAGCTGGACGTGTACAAGTCCATGGGGCCAGGTGCAGTGCATCCAGTGGTGCTGAGGGAGTTGGCTGATGTGATTGCAGAGCCACTGGCCATTATCTTTGAAAATTTGTGGTGATCAAGGGAGGTCCTGGACAATTGGAAAACGGCAAATATAGTGACCATCTTTAAGAAAGTGAAGAAGGAGGATCCAGAGAACTACAGACCAGTCAGTTTCACCTCAGTCCCTGGAAAATCATTGAGCAGGTCCTTAAAGAATCCATTTCTAAGCACTTGGAGGAGAAGAAGATGACTGATTAAGAACAGTCAGCATGGATTCACCAAGGGCAAATTATGCCTGACCAACCTGATTGCCTTCTATGGTGAGATGACTGTCTCTGTGGATGTGGGGAGAACAGAGGATGTAATATATCTTGACTTTAGCAAGTCTTTGATACCATCTCCTACAGCATTCTTACAAAGCAAGCTGAGAAAGTACGGGTTGGATGACTGGACTGTAAGGTGGATAGAAAGCTGGCTGGATTGTCAGGCTCAATGGGTAGTAGCCAATGGCTCAATGACTATCTGGCAGTCAGTATCAAGTGAAGTGCCCCAGGGGTTGGTTCTGGGGCCAGTTTTGTCAATATCTTCATTAATGATCTGGAAGATGGGATGTGTTGCACGGATGTCATCAAGATGAGGGGTGTAGTAGACACGCTGGAGGGTAGGGCTAGGATTCAGAATGACCTAGACAAATTGGAGGATTGTGCCAAAAGAAATCTCATGAAGTTCATTAAGGACAAGTGCAAAGTCCTGCACTTAGGATGGAAGAATCCCATGCACTGCTACAGTCTTGGGACCAATGGGCTAAGCAGCAGCTCTGCAGAAAATGACTTGGGGGTTACAGTGGACAATAAGATGGATATCATTCAGCAGGGTGCCCTTGTTGCCAAGAAGGCTAACAGCATATTAGGCTGCATTAGTAAGAGCATTGCCAGCAGATGGAGGGAAGTAATTATTCCACTCTACTGTGCACTGGTGAGGCCACATCTGGAGTACTGTGTCCAGTTTTTGGCCCCCCACTATAGAAAGAATGTGGACAAGCTGGAGAGAGTCCAGCGGAAACCAACAAAAATGGTTCAGGGCTGGAGCACATGACTTCTGAGGAGAGGCTGAGGGAACTGGGCTTATTTAGTCTGGAGAAGAGAAAACAGAGAGGGGATTTGATAGCAGCCTTTAACTACCTGAAGGGTGGTTGCAAAGAGGTTGGAGCTAGACTGTTTTCAGTGGTGACAGGTGACAGAACAAAGAGCAATGGTCTCAAGTTGCAGCAAGGTGAATTTAGTTGGGATATTAGGAAAAACTTGCTCACTAGGAAAGTGGTGAATCAGTAGAACAAATTTCTTAAAGAGGTGGTGAAATATCCATGCTTGGCGGTTTTTAGGGTCTGGCTTGACAAAGCTCTTCTTGGAATGATCTAGTTGGGGATGGTCCTGCTTTGAGCAGGGGATTGGGCTAGATGATCTTCTGAAGTCCTGTCCAATGCTAAATTTCTATGATTTTATTGTGGGGTGTTGGTGTACTTTTCTTAGAAGAGAACATGTACAGACATTCAGTCTCCAGTGAGAAGCTCCTGGTTTTTCCTGGGTTATTTTTCTTGTGGAGCAGTCATTTTTGCTCTGGGATAAAAATATTGAACTTCTGTACACTTGTGGTTTCTCTTGGGAACAGTGACTCTCCCAGGAGAAACTGGATGTCTGTATATGGCCAAAGCTGGAGCAGATTTGCTGCATTTGAATCATTCTCAGCTCATTCACACATAACAATTAAAACATACCAGCTGCTGCCCTTTTGAAAGGGCTCCATGTTCCCACCCTCACTGACAACATTTCCTGAAATTCTGAAATTGATGAGATGAAAAGACACTGAATTACATCAAAACAGAGAAATGTCATCAAGTTGAGTATCTGACTGCCATTGTAATTCCTGCCATTGGGGTAGAGGAAACAGGGGGCTAAGCAGAGCTGCAGCTCCCTGGTCCCTGGGGCAGCAATGGGCTTTCCGCAGGAGGGGAGCCCACTGCTGCCTCAGGTCCACTACTCTGTTGCTGCTGCTGTGATGAATAGAGTTACAGATCCTAGTCCTGACTGAGATGTAACTTGGGTCTCTGCTCATGGAGTCTGCTGCTTGAAGGGAAGGAAAAGAGTAAAGAGCCATGAGATGCTGAGGGAGCACAGTTGTACTATATGTAAATGTACAGACTTTACATGTGGTGCTAAAAATGTAGCACTGCAGAGAAATTCCCATTTCTGTAATGCATGCCCATTTTTGTGGCACCATAGGTGGCATACACATCATACACTGACTTTTTGTAGGAGTACAAGGTAATGTCTGTCCATGGCCTGAACTTCTAAAGATGAATTTCAGGAGGGGGAAGATTTGGACACTAAATGAAGATCAGACTGCTGTATTAAGAATGGTAGAAAGACTTGATTTATATCAGTGTCATTCTCCAGTAAAATATTGTTTCCATTTACAGAATCACCTAAAGTATAATATCATACTTTTTCCAAGGTTTATATATAAACATGTAACAGGTATGCTAGGGGGTTGCTATGGTAATGCCAATATTAAATGAATCTAATGTACTCAAGGATACAGAGTAGAAGACTGTTTCAGAAAATAGATGGCATCCCTAAAGTAGAAGATGTATGGGTCTACCATGTTTAATGCAGGGATGCCTACACTGCTGCTTCGACTGACCCCCAGGCCTACTCTCTAGGTCTAACTTGACAACTCTCTACCTTAAAACTCCCCTAGCTCACTTTCAGTGGAAAACTAGCTGACTCCCAAAAGCTCAACAAAGCATCAAAGCCCAAGCCTAGCTTCCAATGCAATGAATTCAGTAATTACAAAATATAAAATTATATTTTATATGATTTATATTTTATTTGCTTATATGAAATACGTTTTTTATAATGCCTAACAAACTTATGGAATTTATTGCCCAAACATGTAATTGAAGTTAAGATACCAGGAGGATATGATACCATTAGATTTTCATAGGCATACTGAGAACATTCACCTTCACTATTTAGATAGGATAAAATGAAATAGGGATTGAAAAGCTGGTTCTTCAGAACAAAATGTGGAAACTACTACAATTAGTGGTGTAACAGGGAGCTTCGTGCTCCTGTTACTTTAAGAGGTGAAAGGCTGCAGACAGGGATCAGGTGGCTCTCAAGGGAAAACACCTGACCAGAATGGGGCTGGGCTTAGATAATATATAAGCCCAGGGCCTGAGCTGGGGCAGGCAGTCTGACCCTGGAGGCCATATAAGGAAGAGCTCATGAGGAGGAGGACTACAGAGGAGCTCCTGACCCACACCAGGAATACACTTGAGCCCCGGAGCAGGACAGTCAAGTAGAATATTGTAGACTTGCCTGGAGAAAACCAGTTGTTTGGGATTGGGACTAGCAAGAGAGATCAGAGGTCCCACTGGAGCAGGGGCATAGCCAGGGAACAGGGCGGAACAGGTAACAGGCCTGAGAATAAGACCAGAGCCTGGAAGTAGGGCAGAGGAAAGATTAGAAATGGGACTAGAGAGATCCCAGTGCCCAGAAAGGGGCAGAGATGGGGCTAGAGAGCTTAGCATCCAAGGAGGGGCAGAGAGAGAAGACTGGGGCCAAGAGCCCATTGAATTGATTAAGCCTGGGAGCAGGGCAGAGCCTGGGAGTAGGACATGAATTGATCAACTGGTAACATCTGTGAGGCTTGGGTGTGGCAAAAAAGAGAGATGAGCATGCTATTTAATTAGCTCTTAAGGTGATGAGAAATTAGACCATAGCTTATGAGTAGATGAGATTTCACTCAGGGACCCCTGGGGCAGCCTCCCATTTCTAAAGACTTATTTATATCAAGTCAGAGAAGGTAAGTAGAAGAGGAGGTGGCCTCAAGAACAGGTGGCCACCAGGGGCTGTCACAGCCCACCTTGGGGCAAGCCATTGTTATAGGATTAAACTTTCCTATGTACAAGCTATTCTATGATTGTATAATAGCAGGTTCTTGTATTTTCCTCTGAAGCATCAGGCACTAGCTACTTTCAGGCTGGGAGCAGACACATTTGACATGGTTCTGATTGATCCAAGTCGAAACCTGAGGCAAAAGAAGAGCAGCACAACCCTTTACACAGTAGCTTGTCCCTGAATGGCAATTAATTTGGATGAGCTCTGATTGTCCCAGGAAAAAGTGTTAGCATATTTTATCTCTCATATTATACAGGTACTTGAAATAGGACAATGAGCTTTTTTAAGGGAAAAATACAACATCTGCTTTTAGCCCCAGAAGCAGAATATGGGATTAGGTCATGGGAGCCAACATGGCAATTCCTAGCTTTCTGTTTTCTTTTACTTCCTTTTTGCTCTTCCTCCATCTTTTGTTGTTTTTCTTCTTTTCTCCATTTGCCCCTCCAAAGTTTTCCTTCTATTTTTCTTTCATAGATTTATAGATTGTAGGGCTGGAAGAGATCTCAGAAGATCATTGGGTCCAGCCCCCTGCACCAGGCAGGAAGGACAGGTGGGGTCAGGTGACCCCAGCAAGATGACTATCCAGTCTCCTCTTGAAGATTTTCTGGGTAGGCGATAGCACCATGTCTGGAGGGAACTTATTTCAGTCTGGCCACCCTAACTGTGAAGAAGTTTTTCCTAATGTTTAACCTAAAATTGTCTTCCAGGAGTTTGTGGCCATTACTCCTGGTTCTCCCTAAGGGCACCCTGGTGAACAGTTGTTCACCAAGCCCCTGATGTACTCCCCTGATATAGTGACAAACTGCTACGAAGTCCCCTCTCTGCCTTCTCTTTTTCAGGCTGAAGAGTCCCAGGTCCCTCCTTATATGGTGAGCCTCTCCTCGTATGGCTTGCCATGCAAGCCTCTAATCATATGGGTGAGTCTTCTCTGGACTCTCTCAAGTTATACCACATCCTTGTTAAAGTGCGGCACCCAGACCTGGATGCAGTACTCCGGTTGCAGTCTCACCAGTGCTGAGTACAGCCGAAGAATCACTTCTTTGGTCTTACTGGAGATGCACTGATTGATGCATGCCAGGGTATTATTTGCCCTGCTGGCAACAGAATCACACTGCTGGCTCATATTCATGCTGTGCTTTATTATTACCCCCAGGTCTCTTTCAGTCATAGTGCTGGTTAGGTTGGCATTGCCAAGCCTGTAGGTGTGCAGGGGATTGTTTGTCCTCAGGTGGAGCATTTTACATTTCTTGAGGTTGAACTTCATCTGGTTCTGACTTGCCCAACTTGCTAGCTTATCTGGATCTGCCTGTTTCTGTAGCCTATCTTCAAGCATGACCACGCTTCCCCATAACTTTGTGTTATCTGCAAACTTGGCCAGTGAGCTCTTCACCAAATCATTGATGAAGATGGTGGAACGTATGGGACGAAACCCTGACCCCTCCGGGACACTGCTGCCCACCTCTCACAAAGATGGTGCAGATCCATTTATTAGGACTCTCTGAGTCCTACTCCACAACCATCTTCATACCAACCTAACCGTCTCACAGTTAAGCCGACTGTCTTCCAATTTTCTTGCGAGAACATCATGGGATACCAGATCAAAGGCTTTCTGGAAGTCAAGGTATATAATATCCACCACTTCTCCTGAGTCACCTAATCATAAAAGAAGATAAGGCTGGTAAGACAAGACCTGCCTGTGACGAAGCTAAGCTGGCTGTCATTCAGAATCCTACCTTCTGCAAGCCTATCACACAGACTCCTTAATGAATTTTTCCAGGATTTTTCCTGGGATAGAAGTTAGGCTAACTGGGCTATAGTTACCCGGGTCCACCCTCCTCCCCTTCTTGAAGATGGGCACAACACTGTCCCTCTTCCAGTCCTCAGGGACCTCTCTGGAGTGCCAGGAGTTTTGGAACAGTTTCGCTAGGGGCTTTGCAATGACATCAGCCAGCTCTTTCAGCACCCTTGGATGGAGTTCATCCAGTCCTGCTTACTTATGTACATCTAATTGTTTTAATTGATCACACACCAGTTACATGACAACAGTAGGGAGGCAATCATTTCTGTCCTGCTCATTCTGTACCCTATCAGGCATGATTTTCTCCGTGGCCCAGTGAAATACTGAGGCAAAGTAGTCATTCAGGAGTTCAGTTTTCTCCTTAGTGTCGGTAACCAGATGCCCCGAGTTGTTGAACAGTGGCCCCACACTCCCATTTACTTTCCTCTTGTTCCCTGCATGTCTATAGAAGGACTTTTTGTTGTCCTTGATATCTGTTGCGAATCTAAGTTTGATCTCTGCCTTAGCCTTTTTAATTTGTTCCCTACAAGTGTGGGCAGTTGTTGTATAGTCCTCCTTGAGGCCTGTCCCCAGCTTCCATTGTTTGTACGCCTCTTTCTTCTTTCTAAGGAGGACTGTGATTTCCCTATTTAGCCAGGAGGGCTTCCTAGCCCTTCTGCTGCCCTTTCTCCATGTGGGAATGGATTTCCATTACACCGTTTTGTTTTCCTGCTTTCAAATCCCAGCTTTTCTTCTCCCCTTCTTACTTCCCTGCCACCCTTTTCCCAGACAACATGAACATACAGTTCATTTCAACACAGACAAACTTTGGTATTTCACAGGCTTCACCCATGTCCAGAACACATTTAGTTTTAAAAAACTCGCCAGAAAGACTAGATTTAGTTCTAAAAAGTAGGCCTGCCTACTCTTGAAAGCAATTTATAATTACGCATCCTATAATATATGTTATGTCCTGATATCCACCAAAACAGTTTACAAATACAGGAATTATTAATTATTAATGCACAGTATTACATGGATAACTACAGAAAGTGGGCACTAAACAAACATACTGGTTATATTTGTTACTCAATAAGTAAACCTGAAACCAGGCTATTTATCCAAACATTTATTGTTGAATAATTCCTTCACAGTGAGGTAATGAGTGTCCCTTCTCTTATTAATGTACATGAAAGACTTTTCTTTACAGATCAAACTTATTTTGTAATTTGACACAAAAGTAATTCGCTATATTTTGTCATAGAACATACATTTGAACAAATGTTGTAATAACTGTCGTTGTTGTGTTAATGCAGTGCTCCTGGTTACTGCAGTCTTCCTGTTTCTGGATTTTCTGCTAAGGGATCAATATTGAACTAACCATACAATCTTAAATTAGTCATTCATCTATACAGTACAGTTTAGATATGATTCATGTTTTTAATTATGAGGTATCAGAATGTTATTTGTTTCTTTTGCTTGATGGCATAAAGTGGAATACAACTGAAATTAAAATACAAACAATGCCCTGAAGACTTTCACTGAATATTAGAATTTACCTTAGCAAAAGTAAATGTAGTGTATTTTAAGGATGTATAGAGCCTCTTTTTTATTTGATTGAATTATTAATATATCATTTTTTTACTTTAGGAATATACATGCATTTTATATCTACAATATTTCTAAATTCTCACACTAAAGAGTATGCCAAGGTTTGCATACTCAGTTAATGATGACAATATTGAAACAAATTATCTTTCCTGCTTTATAGGATTAAGAGGTGGAGGTTATTCCAAAATCATCCATATGACGGTGCTCTTAAATCACATAAACATTTTTTAAAATTCCATTCTTAACCTTTCTTCACTATTACCATAACCTCCAGTCGATAAGAGTACCAAATAGAACAGGTTTTGTACACATATCTTACTAACCTCTAAGCTAACAATGTTTACATTAATCCCCATGGGCACACACAAATGCAACTATAATTTGTGGAGGTGACACATTTAAGTGAACAGGATATATAATCTGAAACATGGTTGTAAAAAGAAGGTCTGAAAAATATTCCTATAATAAAGAGAAAAAGTGTGGATAATATCCAAGAATATTTCATATTTGTTCAGTTGCCTGGGTAAAGTATTGAAATTAAAATCTGTTCCTAGTTCATTCATTTGGAGGGAAAAGAATCCAGTTTTGAAAAACCTCTGCAATTTTGTTCCTTTCAGATATGCATACTATTATTCTGAAATAGGAGCTGGTGTTCTCTTTGCTGCCTACATGCAAGTTGCATTTTGGACAGTGGCAGCTGGCCGGCAAATCAAGAAAATCAGACAGCAGTTTTTTCATGCAATAATGCGACAGGAAATTGGATGGTTTGATGTAAATGATGTGGGTGAACTCAACACTCGACTTATAGAGTGAGTATATTATTAACTAACAATTTTGAATTGCCCTTAAACAATGTTTCTTACCATATCTATGATCTATATTAACACATTCTTATAATTTGTATGAAAAAAAATCTACTGAATTGAATGTACATCTCATGTAGGGTTTCACAGTGAGGGCCCTGGAGTCTGAACTAGTGTGGAAAAGGGATGCCAGAGCAGCATCAACATCACTGCACTGCCAGGATGACTTAAACCTATCTTGATTGATCAGCTTTCATGCACACTGATTGTCAGGGTCTCTGAGTAGGCCTGGCTGGAACAACCACATGAGTTATCACACCTGCCTCTGATCCTTGGCTAATGTGGCTGACCCAGTTCTTTGCAACCAGACTGACTGCTGAAATTGGCACTGACCTCTTTTAAACATACCTGCAGTCTCAGGCTGCAGATATGTCCATATACAACCTTAGTCTGTTCCGGCAAGCCTCATATTCACCACTCTCCCTGGTTCTTCTGATTTATGACCTGGCTTTGGCTTTTCCTGACCCTGATCTTGGTTCTCCCCTGAAATTTAGTGCTTGTTCTGTTCTCTCTGTTTTTTCTGGCATCCTGACTTAGCTTGGCTTCCTTGACCCTGATCTAAAACTTGGCACTGGTTCTATGACCCCTGGCTCCTGACCTCGGCTTACGTCTCAGACTACATCTCTTGGATCTCCCCAACTCAGCTCTGGCAACATGTACCCTCACCTTACTAACCTCCTAGTTGCCTCCTAGTTTCCCCCCAGGGCCTATCCACAGGCCTTGCTATCTACATCCTGGATGAATCCTCACAGCTATGTGGTACTGGGAGGGTGGATACCACCGAGGGTCTACCACCAGAGCAGATTTCTGGGGGAGAGCTGATGGCTGCTTTACAGGGGCTGCAAGCCCACGTTACAGCTCTACAAGCCCAATGTACCCTGCTTCTGCCTTCACAAGGGGAGACAGCTCACTCAGCTTACCCCGAATCTCAGGTTCCACTGCCCAACAATTTCAATGGAGACCCTTGTTGCTTCTTGGAGTTCATTAATCATTGCTGCCTCACTTTTCATTTCTGCCTCAGAACCAACACATTAGATATGGCCAAGGTAGGGCAGATTATCTGTCTACTCACTGGCGATGCCCTGACCTGGGCTTCCCCACTTCAGAATCAGCAAATGCCCTCTTTGACAACCTTGAAAACTTTATCCAGGGCACAGACAAAAGCTTTTGTGACCCACATCTGGTCCATACTGTGGAGTGACCTCTCCAGACCATCAGACAGGAGTGGTACAGGGTGTCAAGTTATGTTGCCAAATTTAGGTGGTTGGTAGCTGACAGAGTGGAACAAGGCAGCTCAACGTTTCCATTTCCACCAGGATCTTTAGGGCCACATTAAAGATAAGTTAGACTGGGTGTAGCTCCCAGCTGCTTTGGATGGACTCATTGAGCTCAGTATCTATATGTGACAATGGAAAGGGGGATAGGAGAGAAAGGGAAAGCCCAAGAGGTAATCTGCCCCTGTCACTTACCTCAGCCGAAGGGGAGAATGCCACTGGAATGCCAGGTTTGGGACAATGTTGCCAGAACAGATTCTCTGTCCAGATTGGTGCATGGTGCATTCATGAAGGTACTTCCAGCTCCAGAGAGGGGCCACCAGGGAGAGTCTGGGGCATTAGGAAGGAGAAGATATTAGAAGGACTCTCCACTGAGGATTCACAGGCAGCCGAGATGCTGCAGTTGATGTGGCTGTGTCGAGCAGCATTCGAAAGAACACCAAGCAAGAGGCAGCCAGCATTGGACTTCGTGACAACTGCAGGGACGCTGGTGCAGACACCTATAGAGAAGCAAGAACCAGGTCAGATGTGGCTGGGGCAGGCAAGAGACAAAATGTACCAAGGTACCCAAGTGATGAGTTGTAGGTCCCACCCTGTCATTGCTGAGAAGCAGGTCATCGGCTGAAAGAGGACTAAGGCCATACAACACCTACTTATGCCCATCTGTTCAAGCAACAAAAGGAAGGTTAGACTAATGTTGACCTTCAGGGATGGCTTGAAAGAGCCAACGCTACCCCCAGTAGAGGCCATGCAGATAGACAAAGCTGGGAAATGGCTCCCCACAGAGGAGAAGCCTCATTGTTGTGCCTAGGCCCTCTGCCTGTATTATGGGAAGTCCAGGCATTTTGCATGGATATGCCCGACGAAAGGAATGCCTGCCTCCTCTTTGGGAACTTCCTGGCCCAGCTTTGGTAGATAAGTGTTGTCTGGGCCCACTGCTGACCATTCAATCAGTTTCTCCAATTTGCAGTAAACTCTCAAGCACCACCAAACCCCAAGACTCATCCTTGCTATTCACTCTTCAACTATAGCACCTGTTTGGGATGGTTGTCTTTGTTCCAGCCCTCTTAGACACAGGAACCTCTAGTAATTTCATGGACTCAATCCTTGCTGAACATCATCAGATACTGGTCTGACCAAAACAGAACCCAGAGGTAGTAGAAGCCATAGAAGGATTTCCATTCTCTTTGGGTCCTATCACAGTGAAACAGTCCCATTAGGAGTCTCAATCGGTGATCACCAAGAATCTCTTTGTTTTGATCTCATCCATTTCCTTCACTTTTTTGGTTATACGGGGAACCCCTTGGCTCTCTTTCCATACCCCAAATATTGTAAGGGAACTCCATTTCAACTTAAGTTACTGCTGTTAGGAGGAGATTTATCCAGTTAATACCCAGACTGGAAATAGGGCTGAAGATACCAAGTCACTTGTACCAACCATAACAGATTCATGGCTGGCCTTAGCAGAAAGTATGTATTCCCTGGAACCTGATCCATCACTCCATGACAGATACCAGGATTTGGGTGATGTATTCAATAAGAAAGAAGCAGACCAACTTCCCCTGCACCACACTTATGATTACCCCATCGATGTTGTGCCAGGGGCACAGATTCCATTTGGGCACATTTATTCACCCTCTGAGCCAGAGATCAAGGTGCTCAAGGAAAATTTTGCAGAGAAACACCATAAGGGGTTCATCAGGTCTTCTACATCCTCAGCTGGGTCCCTGATATTCTTCATGACCAAGAATGACAGCTCTCTCTGTCCCTGTGTTGACTACAGGGCCTTAAACAGGATAACAGTTTGTAATCATTTCCTGCTGCTGTTAATTAATAAGTCAAGACCATATTTTAGTCCTGCTATGGGCAATTTGAATACCTGGCTACACCCTTCAAACTCTACAGTGCTCTTGCTACATTCCAACACTTTGTTAATATGTTGGAGCAATGTATTATAATTTCTCTGGATGATATTTTAGTTTTCTCTGGTGATCCTGGCCAGTACTCAACACAGGAACAGAGAGAGCTGTCAGGTCTTGATCCGGCTCTGAGAGAACCACCTGTATGTCAAGCTAGAGAAATGTGAGTTTGATCACACTTCAACTGAATTTTTGGGTTTTATAATTTCCATCAAGGCCTAACAATGGACTCCTCATAAAGTAAATTTCCACTAAGGGGCTAACATTGGACCCCCCATAAAGTCACTGGATAGGCCACAGCACACTATGTTAAAGGGGTCCGATGGTTTGTGGACTTTGCTAGCTTGTATAGATGTTTTGTTAAAGGATTCTCACACCTAGTAGTCCCACTAACTTCCCTTCTGAAGAAAGGGGTACCATTCAAATGGTCTCCACAAGCCCAAATGGCCTTTGAGACAGTGAAAAGGGCTTTCACTTCTGCACCTGCCCTGGTGCACCCCGACCTCACAAAATCGTTTATAGTGCAAGTTGACTCCTTGAATTGTGCCATAGGGGATATTCTGTCTCAGGCCTCATATACCCCAAACAAGTTGCAGCCTTGCACCTTTTATTCCAGGGCCCTAACTCCCTCCAGAAGGAATTACAACATTTTGAACCAGGAACTCCTTATGATCAAGGCAGCCTTTGAGGAGTTGTGGCACCTTCTCTCCACCCTGTTCAGGCAATAACAGTCCATAAGAACTTGGAAGGAGATACACTGGAAGCTGAATTCATGTCAGGTCTGCTGGTCAATCTTCTTTAATTTCATAATCACCCATTGCCCAGGAGCCAAGAACCAAAAGGCAGATGACCTGTCCCATAAGGATGAACCTCTTCTCTAGAGCCATCACCACCTTCCACTATTCTCCAACCGAAGAACTTCATTTGGGGAACTACTTGGCAAAGCATCCTTTCAGCCATCCAAATGGCCCTTGCAGAGGAACTGTGCCAGGCAGTGGGAACTTCCCAACCCAATTTTTGGTGGCTCAGGAGGTTATTTTTTGACAGCATATGTGCATCCCAGACAGTCCTGTAAGGTCAAGAATATTATAGCTTTGTCATGACTCACTTCCTGCAGGACACTTCGGTTGTTCCAAGACCCAGCTCTTAATCTCTCAGCAGTTCTGGTGGCCGTGAATGGCCATGATGTCAAATAGTATGTCTACTTATGCACTGTGTGTGCCTGAACCAAGAAACCTTGAACCAGGCCAGGTGGTCTCTTCCAGCTGTTACCCACTCCCATGCTACCTTCATCAATCCTGTCAGTGAATTTCATTGTGGACCTCCCACATTCTGAGACCTGCTCCACAATTATGGTCATGGTGGTTGTATTAACTAAAATGGCCCATTTTATCCCTGCCCAGGCTGTCCCCACTGCCAGCAAAATGGCCAAACTATTTCTGAGGCTATATATTTTGCTTATATGGCTGCCCGCCAGAACTGCTCTCTGATTATGGTTCCCAGTTTATTTCACACTGCTGGCATTAGTTCTGTAAGGTCCTGGATGTGGAACCTCTTCATTCATCTGCATATCACCGTCAGACTAAAGGTCAAATGTGTAAACCAGATACTTGAGCAACACCTTAGAAGAGCAGTTTTCAACCTGTGGTCCTTGCACACCTGGGGGTCTGCAGACTATGTCTAAGGCATCTGTAAAAAATGACTGATCAATCAAAAGTATGTGAATACCCACAGTTACAATTAAAATGGGTCCTTCCAGTCAATTTTTAGGGGTCTGCAAATGAAAAAAGGTTGAAAACCACTGCCTTAGATGCTTTTTAAACTTTCATCAGGATAATTGGGTAACCCTGCTCCCCTTCGCAGAATTCACGTACAACAATGCTGTCCATACTTCCATGGGCAAGACCCCCTTTTTCTCCAACTACAGATTCCATCCCAGTTCCACCCAGCAGTACCTACCCCCTCATGGGTTCCCACAGTAAATGGCTTTCAAAGAAGGAGATTGAGTTTGTTTGACATGATTTCTTCTTAGTAAATCTTTGCTGGGTGCTTGTGATGAGCATCTCCTCTTCCAGATGCTTGCAAATCCCTTCCTTAGGATAAGCTCCAGTAAATTCCCAAGTATTGTGGTAAGGCTAACTGGTCTGTAATTTCCCACATCCCCTTTTCTGCCTTTTTAAAAGATTACTACATTCCCCTTTTCTAGTCCTCTGATACCTTGCCCATCTTCTATGACTTCAAGAATATTATTTCCAAAGGCTCCAAAGGCTCCAAGATCTCCTCTTCCAGTTCCTTCCATACATTGGGATGAAGTTCATCAGGCCCTTCTAACTTAAATTCATTCAGACACATCAAAAGCTTACTAACTGCATCTTTAGTTATCTTATCCCTTAGCTTGTCCCCTTCCTTATCCAGATAATCCTTTCATAGGTGTCTGGCTGCAGCTTCACTTTTTTGTGAAGACAGAGGCAAAGTAGTTATTGAGTAGCTCGTTGGCATCCTGGCCAATTTTCCATAATCTGCATGCTTTTCTTTTGCATTTGAGGCATCCTAGAACAGGGGCAGGCAATTATTTTGGGTGGAGGGCTGCTTACCCAGTTCTGGCAGGCTGTCGAGAGCCGAATGGGTAACCCTGCCCCTTGACAGGTGCCCCACTCCCTGGTCACCATCTTGGAACCAATGTCCCAATGTCTTGGGACCAATGTCCCAGGGCAAGCACTGGTGGGGCCTAAAGTGGGGCGCAGGCTGGCAGGGATCTGTAGAGTTGGGCTGGGCTGCACTGGAAGGGAGAGGGGGGAGCTGGCCCGGCTCCATAGAACCCCTGCCAG
Source organism: Gavialis gangeticus (assembly GCF_001723915.1). Taxonomy (NCBI): domain Eukaryota; kingdom Metazoa; phylum Chordata; order Crocodylia; family Gavialidae; genus Gavialis; species Gavialis gangeticus. The sequence continues at coordinate 50,103,815 of NW_017729004.1, read as the reverse complement.
CTGGGACCCCATGCTCCTGCCACCCTGCTCTGGGCCCCAACAGCACTGGCCCCAGGACACTGATGTGGGCCCCATGCTCCTGCTGCCTCCCCGCCCACTCACTCCCAGTGCCCCCCAGCCCCACGGTACAGGCAGGGACACAGCCCCAACCCCCTGCTCACTGGCAGGGACGAAGCTGGTGCTGAGCATGAGGAAAAGTGGCCCCTCACCTGCTCCATGGCCAGCACTCCCTGCTGCAGGTGCTCACAGCCCATGCAGGGCTGTCTGGAACAAGCACAGGCAGCCCCATGTGAGTTCCAAGTGGCTACAGCGCAGGGCGCTGGCCACGGGGCGAGCGAGGAGACGCTTCCCTGTGCTCAGCACCAGCTTGTAACCCACCCCACTGCCAGCCTGGGCTCTCTGCCAGCTCCAGGCTTGCCCGTTGGTGGCAGCAGCTGTGGCCCCCCTGCTTGCTGTGCCGGGCAGTGTTGGCTGCTCCTGCCCACCCGGAACTCATGCACTGGGCAGCCCACAGGCGGCAGTGGCAAACACTGCCCGGTGTGGCAAGCGGGGGGGCCGCAGCTGCTGTTGCCATGTGCAGCCCCAACGGGCAAGCCTGGAACTGGTGCGGGGCCAAGGCTGGCAGTGGAGCTGAGTTACAAGGTGGTGCTGAGCGCGGGGATGGGGAAAGCGGCCCCTTCCCACCCCATGCCTAGCGCCTCACACTACAGCCACTCGCAGCCCGCCTGGGGCTGCCTGTGCCTGCTTAGGACAGCCCCGCATGGGCTGTGAGTGGCTGCAGCAGGGAGCGCTGGCCATGGGACGGGGGAGGGGCTGCCTTTCTCCACGTTGGGAAGGAGCAGGGAAGAAGTTCAGGGAAAAACTGAGCACAGGGGGGAGGGGGAAGTGGCCCCTCACCCATCCCATGGCCAATGCTCCCTGCTGCAGCTGCTCACAGTCCACATGGGGTTGTCCAGAGGAGGCGCAGGCAGCCCCATGCAGGCTGCAAGCGGCTGCAGCACGGGGTGCCAACCACAGGGCAGGAGAGGGGCTGCTTTTCCCTCCCCCCACATTCCTTCCCTGGCCAGGGTCCCCCCGGTCCTTCTTCCCCTCCTCCCTTACCTGAGGTTCCTGCACAGGGAAGCCATGTGCTCCCAGGCCAGAAGCCCCAGCTGGGGCTTCTGGCTGGGGGGGGGGACGGGGCTGGGTGGGCCCTGATGTTCTGGGATCCCTCCAGGCTTCCCCTGGGTGCTACTGTCCTTGGTTCCTGTCATTTTTGACAGGAACCAAGGGCAGATAAATATTAATTTTTTCTACATTTTTAGGGGCCCTGTGGGCTGGATAGAATGGCCTCACAGGCCACATCCAGCCCACAGGCCGTATTTTGCCCACCCTTGCCTTAATTGTATCTTCTACGTTCTGGAATAGAAACTTGTCCTCCACACAAGTTAGGAACCAGCTTGACATTTATGTTTGACTGTATTGTTGTTCCAGCAGATGCCCAGATTAGTTGTGTTCCATCAGTACTATCCCATATTTTTTGGATAGATTTATCACTTGCTTGAACAGTGCCTCATTCCTGATTTCATGGCCTGTGGGATATGATAGGAATCACAAAAATCATGTTATTCATCACAACCCAAAATGGTAGAACTAGGGGTCACCTACTGAAATTCACAGGAGACAGGTTTAAAATTAGCAAGAGAAAATACTTTTTTAATGCAGCACTGAGTTAACATGTGGAACTCTACAAGAGGTTGTAGAGGTAGACAATAAAGCCAAGTGCAAAAAAGGGACTAGGCAAATTCATGGATGATAGTTCTATTAATAGTCATTAAACAGAACGGCTGGAGATATATCCTCTGGCATTTCTAAACCAATGCAGGATATCAGGGAGGTTGCTGAAAGAGGATAGATCACTCTAGACATCCAGTCTGTTGCTCTTGCTGTATAGCATCCCCTCCTGCCACTGTTGGAGATGGTACTGAATTAGATGGACCATTGATCTTACTAGGCTAACACTTCGTATATCCTTACGTCCATTTGCTTCCAGGGCATCCCCTATATCTGTATGTTTTTTTCAGGGGCCTGTGCATTTTAGGTTGATTCAAAAACCATGCTTGACCTTATGGGCACGTCTTTCACATGCAGGGGTACAAATTTGTGCAGCTACTTTTTGCTGCTCTGTATGCCCCTGCATGTGTGCTTTGGTGCAGGGCAAAATGACCCATTTCAGAGAAACTGCTATTTCCCCACTCCTCCCAGCATACAGGAGGAGCTGGAGCAGAACTAAAGGAGGGAAGATACTATGGCCAGTAGCCAGAGTGTCTCCTAGGAGGACCAAGCCTCTGTGTCTGTTGGCGCATGCTCCTGTGATGTGTGTCGTGTCACTTTTTTTGTGGTTTTATTTGCTACTAGGATTTCCCGGTAGCAAATTTTGCCCCCACACTGCAAATCTGCAGTGTGGACACATTTTAATATGGTGGGCATATTTGTGGTGCCACAAAATGGTGTGCGGTGCCACAAACCACATGTACCTGCATATCTGGATCCAGCCTACGTGTCTGTCTATATTGCCTTCATGCTGTATCTGTGACTGCAACACAAATGCCGGCTTTTACCACTCATTCCTCTTCAGGGTGTGAACACACAAGTGCTTGGAGCCCTTTTAGAAAGAGAACATTTCAAAAGGGCAACAGCTGGTTGCATTAAAATTAAAATGCAACAAAACCCCTCCAACTTTAATACTTCTTCATTCAGGGTTAAAGTTGGAGCAGGTTTGCTGCATTTGATTTGTTTTCAGCTTGTTCATAAATAGCAGTTAGAATGTACCAGCTGCTGCCCTTTTGAAATTTTCCCCTTTCGAAAGGGCTTCAAAGGTCATGTGTCCACACAATCAGTGTGTGCCAAGTCCCAGATAAGGCAGTATAGCCACCTTAGAGAAGCCCTGATACCAAATTCCAGTCATGCTGTCTTGTGCACGTGCTTTTTGGGATATACTCAGGGCTTCTCTAAGATAGATACAGGATTTGGCATATAGGTTAGGGACAGAAGTTACACATAAACTGGCTTAAGTGATCAGAAACAGGTTTAAACCTGTAACAGAACAGAAGTTTAGTGCACTTAAACCACTTTCAAAATGCTGAAACTGGTTTAAGATAACTGGTTTAGTATCAGACTTAACTGATTTAGGTCAAACTGGTTTATGGAACTTCTGTCCCAGAACCCTTCCTGGTTCAAGTTAACTCACAGTCCTCATCATCCTAGGATGCTTTGCAGCACTGGGATATGCTGTCTGCTCCAGCAGAGCAGGGTCTTCCCTGCCCTTCTGCTCCCTAGCCAGAACACTAGCACTCCTCTGGCTGGCTGAGAGGGTGAGTGGGAAAACCCACCCTTTTGGCTCAGCACTGGACCCCCAGCCAGGTGCAGTCTGGTGTAGGGGGGAAAGAGGGGGATCTTGGCTCCACCCCTGGGAGCCCAGAGCCAGGAGCAGGGCTGGAGTCTCCCAGTCATGCCCCCCTCCTCAGTCCCTGGCCCACCTGAGAGGAGCACAGGGGAAGTCTGCACCAGGGCTTGGCTCTGCCCCCTGAAGTCAGGAGTGTGGCTGGAGTCCCCCAGCTATGCCCAGCCCCCTCAGTCTGAGGCCCAGAGACGGAGGAGGAGGTGTGGCTTGGGGACTTCAGCCATACTCCTGGCTCCTGCTCCAGGGGGTGGAGCCAAGTCCTGGTATAGGCTTCCCCTTCCCCCCCACTCCCTGCAACCAGCCAGAGACTGAGGAGGGGGCATGGCACGGGACTCCAGCTACACTCCTGGCTCTCAGCTCTGGGGGACAGAGCCAGGCTCTGCTGTAGGCTTCACCCCCTTCAGCTGGCCTGGAGACAGAGGAAGGGATGTGGCTGGGGAACTTCAGCCTCACTCTTGTCTGCAGGGGGCAGAGTCAAACCCCAGTGTGGGCTTGCCCTGCCTGGCACCATCAGCTGGCTGGGAGACAGAGGGTGGGGTATGGCTGGGGGACTCCAGCACCACTCTCAGCTTCAGATGGGTGGAGGAAAGCCTCAGGTGTGGCACTGCCATGCCGGGCTGTTCCCATCTGGGGGTCTGGTGCTGGGCTGGAGGGATGGGTTTTTCCTCCCCACCCCTTCCTCAGCCAGCCCAGAAACTGAGGTAGGGGTGTGGCTGTGGGAACTGCTTGGCTCACAGCTCTCTGCAGTGGCCAGCAGGCTGTGTGGTATGCTCTAGCACCCCACGGCTATTGGTATGGGCCACTGCTGTAGTCTGGCTGTCTTTCCTGTTTGAAAAGCGAACATCAGTTCAATCTATGCAGTTTAGAGAAACCTGCAAAGATTGAATTGATTCAGCTTTGGGATTTTTGACTATTTATACTTAGCCATACTGAGCGGAGGTGGGTGCATAAGGACTTCTCTGATGTGGTCCCACTTGTGGAGATGGTGTAGACAGTCCCTAAAAAGAATCATTCTCTGAGATTACTGGATTTTCTGGACTTTAATTTTTTTCCTATGTGTGTTACTATGAAAGAGGATATTCTCAACTATGTTAAGTGTGACTAAAGACTATGGCATAACTGAATTAGGCAGCATATATTAGAAAATGTGATAAAACTGACTACTTCAGTCAAAAAGAGTTCTGTGTTTTCCACGTTTCATTATTTGTTTGGATGTAACTTTGTTTTTTAGTGACGTCTCCAAGATCAATGAGGGAATAGGAGACAAAATTGGAATGTTTTTTCAAGCAATATCTACATTTCTCACAGGATTTATAGTTGGTTTCACAAAAGGGTGGAAATTAACACTTGTGATACTGGCACTCAGTCCTGTTCTTGGATTCTCATCTGCTCTCTGGGCAAAGGTAGGTGAAAATTGAATTATCATTCATGTGTGAAATTAGATATATAGTTCTCCATCTCATGATAGGGCAGCTTTTAAATACACTGTGGACACATCTACATGTGTTATTAATGTATAGCAATAAACTCTGACTCATATCTCACCATAGTTTATTGAACCTAGGCAATGCATTTGTGTGTGCACCTGGGACCACAGCACATTGAGCTGAGTTGGAGCAGCTCCAGCTGTCAGGGAGTCTGGGAGTAGCCTGCCAGCCTGGGGCTACTCCAACTCAGCTCAACATGCTGCAGAGGGGTTTACTGGGGTACAAGGGTGCTCTAGTGCAGGACTTACCAGTATGCAGCCACTGTACTGAAGCACCCTCATGCCCCAGCCAGCTGGGGCTGCATCTACACATGTGCTGTTGTGCACGAAAAAACTCACCAGCAGGGTAGTACTTGTATTTACAAGTACTAACCTGCTATGCAGTTTATTCATTTCCTGCGGCTTAATAGGACCACAAGTGTAGATGCTAAATTGTTTACTGTAGAGCTAATTAGGCAACTCCACAGTAAACTTCTCATGTAGATGTGCCCTGTAACACTCAGTGAGGGAATTAATTCCTGTGAGTGATTAAGGTTCATAGTTTATGTCTTTTTTTATAAACAGATATAAGACATATAGTAGTATAGTTATAGTGTTACAGCGCCCTTAGTGTGGACACAATTATAGCAACATAAAAGTGCTTATAGTGGCATACCATATACCCCATAAAGATAGATCATTATACTATGCCAGTATAAGGTATTTTTATACCTGTATAAGTATGTCCACCCTAGGTGTTGGGTTGATATAATTATAAACTCATTGAAATAACTACACTGATACAAAAGGTGAGAGTAAACCAGACTAATCTCTGAAATAAACTTTTTTTACAGCATTGTTACTGATTTTGGCTGGAATTTTCAAAGGTGCAAAAGAGAGTAAAGCATTTTACTGGCATTGTATTTCAGTGGGTCTTGAATGCCTCACTCCCTTTGAATATTTTTAAAATCCCAACCATAGATAATATTTTATTTCCTTTTATAGTCTAACAGATTTGTAGAATTCTGCTGTGGTTTTACCTGCTGCCTAGGATGTTTCTGTGGAAAATGCTGTCTGAAAGCTATGCCCCACTGTCATATGGCCTCTTACAGATTGCAGGCAACTACCATTGATTAAAGCAGCATGCTGGCTGTTATATCCTGCCTAGAGATCAGTGGTGCAGATCTGCTCTGAGAATCAAGTATCATCTTCATTAATGATTTGGATGATGGGATTGAGTGCATGCTTAGCAAATTTGCTGATGACACCAAGTTGGGTAGAGGTGTGGACATTCTGGAGGGCAGAGCTAGGATCTAGAATGACCTGGATAGAGTGAAAAAATGGTCCACAATCAATCAGCTGAAATTCAACAAGAACAAGTGCAAAGTCCTACACTTGGGACAGAAAAAATGCATGAAGAAATTCTGAACAGGGAATTACTGGATGGGCTGCAGTACTGCAGATAAAGACCTGGGGGTTGCCTTAGACCATAAACTGAATACGAGCCAACTGTGTGCTGTTGTTGCAAAATAAGGCAACAGTATTCTGGGCTGTATTAACAGGAGGTCACTTACAAATCAAAGAAAGTGATTATTCCACTTTATTCAGCACTACTGAGACCTCACCTGGAGTACTGTATCCAGTTTTGGCTGCCACACTTCAATAAAGCTATGGACAGATTGAAAAGAGTCAAGCACAGAACAACAAAAATGATTAGGGGTCTGGGAGTCAAGACTTACGAGGAAAAGATGAAAGAACTAGAGTTATTTAGACTGGAGAAGAGAAGACTGAGAATGGATTTGACAATAGTCTTCAAATATCTGAAGGGCAATTACAGAGAAGACTCTGTCCTGGCTGTAGGGAATTTTTTCCCTGGCTGTAGGGAACAGGATTAGGATCAATGGCCTCAAGATACAGTAGGGATAATTTAGGTCAGAGATTTGGAAAAACTTTCTGACTATGAGGGTGGTCAAGTATTGAGACAGGCTACATAGAGAAACTGTAGAATCTCCATTCTTGGAAGTTTGCAAGAGCAGGTTAGAAAGACACTTGGCTTGGTTGGGTTCATTAAGAATGATCCTGCCTTGAGTAGGCAGCTGGACTAGATGACCCTGTGAAGTCCCTTCCAGCCCTACTTTCCTATGATCCCATGATCCATACGCTCTCTCTCCCCAAGTACACTTCTACACTGAGTGAAAGCTCAGCAGAACAGAAAGCCTAAGCCTCAGTTTTTGACAGAATAAAATTTATTTTTCTGGTTAGTAGTTTTTATGTAATTGATGTACCCTTATTTTTTTTAATATTGAATGGCCTGATTTTTATAGTATGTCCTGATTTTTTTATAGCAAAAAGCTCCGCATTTGGTAAATGGCAGTATAATATATATTTTGATAAGGTAGAAACTATGATAGAAGACATTCTTGATCTCATTCTATATTTCTTTGAGTAATAAACTTATAATAATTTCCTTCTGCAGATACTCTCTGCATTCACAGACAAAGAACTAGCTGCATATGCAAAAGCGGGAGCTGTTGCTGAGGAAGTTCTGGCAGCAGTTAGGACTGTGATAGCTTTTGGAGGACAGAAAAAAGAAATTGAAAGGTCAGAAAAATGTTTCCCTTCAACAATTTGTTTTAAAATGCTTGCTTTGAAATTTCCTTGTATCTTCACAGTTAAAATTCTGCCTAAAGAAATAGATGGACAAAACTGCATCACTGTGTTGGGATAACAGTGGTAGGAAGTTGCCTGGTTAGGGTGCATTTTTTATCAGTTTCATTGTATAACGAATAATGATTCTTAATATTTTCAGGGCCTCAGTACAAGCAGAGTTAGAGTCTCTTACTCAAGAGAGTGAATAGTTATAAACAGATAAAAAGTAGCTTGGGGGAGAAATACATAAGAGTCACATTAATAAGGTTATAAAAACCACGACCTGTACACATCTTGATGTTTCCAGTCATTTGTTTATGTTTATTTTTATTGTACTTTGGAACAGCATTCCTGTCCTTTATCTAAAGATAACCATCACAACCACAAAATCTGGCAGAACCTCCCCAGGCATAGAGTTCAACAACCATTAGGCTGTTCACAGGCTAGTCCCTGACCTGGTGCACTCCTTTATGCATTAGCTGCCAGTTTTAGCAGACTATGACTGTTGGAAGAGTTGCAACAGGTCCCAGTGACTTATAACCCAGTTTACCTCGGTACTTCTCTTAGGGATATGATGATGCTATTTATTACTGTAGTATTATCAGTACTGTTTTCATTCCCTGAGTTTCTGAGCTTCTGGTACAGTGTGCTATGATACCACTCATTTTATTTCTGCCTTAATTGCAACTGTATAATACCTACAGAGGTGCTATGATCATATTTTAAAAATGTTTTGAGGTGTTTGGATACTTAGATGATAACATCATATGAGCACCTGAATAGATGTTAAAGACTGTTAATTAACTCTGATAATAGCGCCATCTGCATTTGAGTTACAGAATCTCTTGCTGTCTCCTTATACATGATGCTACCCAAGCAAACAAAAGAAAGATATGGAAAACTATCAGGAGTCAAAAAATAGTTGAATGATGGTATCTAAAGCTCCTCTTGTGTATACTTCCCTGCTGAAGTTCTAGACAGCAGTCATATCCTCTCTCATGTAGGCTACATAAGCCAAGTGATTTCAGTTGCCTCTTACAAAATAGGCAATTGAAATCCCATTTCTCCTATCATTTCAGTAGCCTGTTCCAGTTTGAATTAATGTTTCTTGAATGTGGATGACCAAAGTAAGGCCCCTGGCAGATGTTAATTTAGTAGCATGTTGGGGTCTGATATCAGATCCCAACAATTATGCATCCTGCCATGGCACATGGCCATGGTAGGTTGCAGGGTTCTGGGGATAGGGGAATCAGATCAAAATCACATGGTGCCAGCACAGCCAATGGGGATGTTTCAAGTTGCTAGTGCATATGAAACCTTGAATTGCTCCATGTGCACCAGCAAATTGAAACCTGGACATGGTACTGCTTAAGTGGAGCTTCTGGGTGCAGGTCCCTACAAGTGTCAGCTGGGGACAACCGATCAGAACCACATGCCCACCACTCCCACAAGCAGGGCTTCTGGACATGCAGTTTTGAAAATATCAAGCTGTTAGAGCTGATCAACAGCCCCCCACTTGACTTTTGTAGAACCTTGGGCAGACTTAGCCCAGTTTCCAGCCCAGCCTGGTCCCCAGCTGATTGTTCGCATTGTTGGCCAAGGATCTTCAGATCTCAAACCAGCTCAGGCTAACCCCGTTTCTCATGCCAACAATCAAAATGGCACGCCAGTTTTTAGCATCCGAACTGGGGCATGCTACAGGTTCAACTTAAGGCACCGTACAAGCTAGCCACAAAGATGTTCCACATTATATACATTAACTGTGGAACATCTTTGTAACTAGTTTGCTATTTGGTGATGACATAAGTTGATTGAAGTGCCATGCTGCCATTTTTGGTGCAATTAACACATTAAGCATGTCATAAGTATAATGTCTGGCAGGCTCTAGTACACCCTTGCTGTTACTGTAGACCTCACAGATCATTCAGTTTTTCTTGTATGTCTGATCCTCTTACACACTGATAATGCCTCTCAGCTTCATATCTTCGGGAAATGTCATTGGTACACTCTTTTTATGCTAAATTCTTAAATAAAAATATTAAATAAGACCAGTCTCAAGATCTCTCTCCAACTTGATATTTTCCTTTTCAGCATTGCCTATTGTTTTGTACCCTTTAGCCCTGTAACCTTGACACTTCTTATATTTACCCTCATCTCCAGTTTAAACAATAATTTCCCATGTTGTACTGTATCAAATGATTTACTGAAATTCAAATACAGTTGATCTCCTATCTCTTTCTTGTCCTATCAGGACAGGACAAAGAAAGACAAATAGGTTCACCTGATATGGTGTACCATAGTAAATCCAAGCTGTATTTTATCCTATTTTTTATTTACTTCCAGATCTTTAATTATTTCTGTCTTCAAGATTTATTCCAAAATCTTGTATACTGTTGTGTTCAGACTGGTAGGCCTATGGTTGCTTAAATTTTTCCCTTTTTTAATATAGGAATTATATTTGACAATCTGCAGTTATGTGACACTAATAGTAACTTGATAGATTTATTTAAAACCCATTCTATGAAAGTTGCTATTTCATATGCCTTTTTATTTAGTATTCTAGAATGGAGATTACATATGTCCACAATTTGAGTTCATTAAACTCTGTGAGTTTTGCTTGTACCTTGTATGTAGTAATTTTTTTCTATACCCTCATTCCCTTATGCCATATTGCTTTTGCTGTCATGTTCAAAATTGTCCTTATTGAAAATGGAGGCTATTTATTGAGGTCTGATTATCACTTCTTTAAATACTTTTTCTTACAGATATCATAAAAATTTAGAAGATGCTAAACATATTGGAATCAAGAAGGCTGTTACAGCCAACATTTCTATGGGTATTGTTTTCTTATTGATATATTCATCATATGCATTGGCTGTCTGGTATGGGACCACTTTGATACTATCTGATGATTATACCATTGGAAAAGTCTTTACAGTAAGTGTACATTTGTAACTCAACATTTTTAAATAAAAAACACTGATTACTATGGTATTTTGTGAAATTGTTTCTGTTTAAAATGAATGAACCAAAATATGGACTGAATTACAACCCTTGCAGCCCTGTTTAATAAGTCAATGGGGTTAAGTCCCTGCTGAACTCGATTAACTGAACCTCATTTTTTCATTCACATTAAGTAAAACGAATGTTATTTTTTAAATTTCAGTTGTGCTGGTGGATATGTCCTAAGACTGATAGTAACATAAAAATGTTTACATTTCTAAATTACCAGCTTTAATCCAGCACAGGTCAATGATGACCAAAAGTTGCTTCTAACCAGAAGTTGATGCTGTTTTCACTGGAGACAAGTAACCTTTTGCTATGTGATAAGGGATATAACCCTTTGTAGTTTTGCTCTATATATTGTGGGTGAAACCAGGACATAAAGACCAGTCTCCAACCAATATTTCTGTGTTTCCCACCCTCCATGCAACCCGTGTGTAATATGTTATTTGTTTCAGTTCAGTTAATAGAGGACAGGTATTCATTAGAATCATGGTTTTAATTGATTTTAGTTGGTTCTGTTCCTGGCAATATTAGTAGAAAGGCAAGAATTCAATGACCGTGCAGACCAAACTATCCTGGGCCAGCATGATGAAAATTTTACTTTTCTCTTGGTGATATAAATAGAATGTTTTAGAATCTGTTAGTGAAAGGTACCAGATTTCACAACAATTTAATTTACCAATAAAACTCTTCAATAACTTAATTTTTATTTAACTCCTAGCATCAAATTCCCCTTCCAGGGTCTATGTTGTTTCCATATTAAATCACATTCTAAATCAAGCCAAAGCCTATAGAAACATAGGTTTGAATGTAAGACTGCAAGGGACCACCTTAGGCATCAATCCAGTATTTCAGGAGACAACGACTTCATAGACTCCCTTTCATAAACTGATCAAGCTTTACCTTAAAGCCAGTTGTTGTTGTTGTTTTTTAACACCTGCTGTTTCTATGAGAGGCTATTCCAGACCCTCACTTTCATGATGAAAGCATTAATTTAATTTTCAGCCTAAATTTATTCATGAATGTTTTATAGCCATTTGTATTTGTACTAACATGGTCCCATAACTTAACTGGTTCTTATCTCTCACAAGTGTTAATCCTGATCATGTAGTTATAGGGAGCTATCATATCTCCCCCCAGCCTTCATTTTGCTAGGATAAATAAGCCAATCCCTTACAGACTGAGATGTATTTAGGGTCAAGTGAAGCAGCAGCAAGTTGAGCATGAGACCCTGTTTACTGTAGATGAAACCAGGGACAGCAGCACAGCACAGCCAAAACTCAAAGGCTTCAAGAAAAGTATAGCTGAATCATGTATATTCTGTAGGTATCTTGGTTCTAGCTGCCCATTGGAATGAACTTGTAGACTCTCTATTTCTAAGGTTAGTACTGTGACACCAAAGATCGACTCCATCTCCTATTTTCACTTACTAAGATTTGCCTAGTAGAAAAGGGGATGTATAAAGGGATTTGATGCAGAGTACCTGGGAAAATAATTTTTCTGTTGTTTAAGCAGACAGTGGGCACATCTACATGTGCAATTAATGAAAGCAGTTCAGTTCAGGGCTGCACCTGCTATGGTCTGCCCTCCTCCAGCAGCCAGAGGGAGCTTCAGGCTCCCCTAGGTGCCAGCCTTGGATTGGCAAGGGGGTGGAGAGAACAGTTCCTGCTCCAGGGCAGCTCCTTCCCAGCCAAGCAGAGATTGGGGCCAGACCTAATCTTCTTGAGGCTGGGAGGGAGCTGCCCTGGAGTCAGAACAGCTCCCCCTGCCCTGTGGAGATTAGAGCTTAGCCAGGCAGCAGCTGTGGCCCCCTGCTGCCTTGGCTGACTGGGAGCAAATTGCTCCAGGTAAGGGTTGACACGTGTGCTTCAGCGCATTAGTTAATGTGCCATTTTTCTAGTACCTGTATGTACTGGTACTACCAAATGGCCCATTAGACTAATTTAATGTGCAGTAATTGGCTTGTACATAGTATAGATGGTATATACAAAAACTAGAACTCTTGGTTCCAAAATGATACCTTTTATTAGACTAACTGGAAATGGCAAGAAAATTGTCCTTTTCTGCAAACTTGAAGGATCAAAGTCTCTTCATCAGGCTCTGGGAAAAGTGTAGATGGTAGAAGATGGTAAAAAGTCCCCATAGGTAGGAAATAAACTTCATTTTTGCACAGAGGGAGCTGAAGATGGAAAGCTGTCTCTCTGGGTCCATGAGAGTGTCTTTGCAAGATGTGTTGAATAGCTCTTTGATGTGTTGACCAGGTAGAATTCCTTTCCTGGAGGTGGTGCCACTTTATAGTAGTATACATGGTGACCCTTTACTACACTTAGTTTAATGCTTAGTAAAGCATCTCATGATGACACACCCAGTAGGGTCAGTCTCTACATGAGATGCTAACTATGCAGTAGCCTAATAATACTCTACAGTAGCATGTCACAGCAAGGACAGTGTTAATACACTATTGCCCAGTATTGTTAAGTTAATGCACAGTAGCATCTCTAAAAAGGCATTCACTCACACTACTGTGCAATAACTCCAGTTACTGCACATTTATTTAGTACTTGATTATACAAGTACTAAATCAAATGCCCAGTAACCACTGCATATTAATGAATGTGTAGATGCTTCCAGTGAGGATTGGTAGAGTGGTAGTAATAGTGTCTAAGATATAGGTCTCCCTTTTACAGTATCAATCTAATGCAAAATTCTGGCAATTTCCATATCAGCTTTTTCAGCATTAAAATCTCTTAATGTGGTCTCATCTTTTCATGATGCAGAAACTCTCCTTGGTTCTAATAAGGAAGCATACAATAGATTTTGAGTCGTGCAATACAACCATTTTTTTGTCTTGGAGTCTTAGGTGCTGTTACAAGTTACCTTAAAAATAATTTAAATCTGTGGAATGTTAAGCCATCATAAAATTTGAACAGTTTCAGAGCAGTCACAGGTTAAGGCTTAATGTTTTCTCAGACCTGGAAAACTGTGACTTGCCACAAGAGGGCCAGATTGTCCGCAAGGGTTTCCTTAAGTGTATGGAGGT
>NW_017729004.1:50081571-50085213 GCF_001723915.1 Gavialis gangeticus | reverse complement strand
TGGTGAGCAAGGGTTTGAATAGGAGCCAGAGCTCTATTCCTCCTCTGGGGTGGGAGAGAAGACATGAGGATGGCATGTAGCTTAGAGGCAAAGTAACCACCGTGGGGGCTGTGGTTTCTTTCACTCCACAGTCAGCAAGAGCCAGCCAGTGCCATGGATGGGAGGGGTAAAGTCATTAAAAAATGTGTGAAATGAACAGGCAGAGGAAAGAAGTAAAGAGAAAAAGTGAAAAGAATAATAAGAAGGACCAAAATCTTGCATGTGTTTCACTGAATTGTGATTGAATTGGTGGGGGGGATTGGGTTAGTATGCACAACAGGGTATAGCTGAGACCCTGCAGACTTGCTGTATGTATGCCTCACCTGAGCAGAACTGAGACCCAGCTGAGAATAGTTTTCATTCTTTGGCTCATTCTCTTCATGGAGGTAGGTAGTAGGATTGCTATTGCTGCTTGCTTAAGCACTGAGGTGCTGGAGCAAGAAGCAAACTGGTAAGCTGCACTTGGCTTCTCTGAATGGACAGGGTGTGCTGAGGTCACACCTGCTGAGGGCAGCAGGAGCTGTTGGCTTGGGCCAGCACCACCCGCATGGGCAGTAGAGTTCAGAAGGGTTGAAAGTTTGCTTGCAGAACAAAGAAGTGGGAACAGCTGGAAATGGTGCATCCTGGGATGCTGGAGGAATGAAAACAGAGGGTGCCTATACATTTGCAGGGAGGCTGCTCGGACATGCTGTAATTACAGCATGTTGAAGCTGACTTGCTTAACTGAGTCTGCTGGAGCATGGTAATTACTACCATCCAGCAGACTCCAGCATCATGTGTATCAGCATACTGGCACTGAAAAATGGCAGCAGGAGCACTTTAGCTAAAGCTTGTTTAACAAGTTTTAGTTAAAGAACCCCCAGCATCATTTTTGGGGGCTGGGACGCTGATACATGCGATGCTCCAGGTGCTTTAATTAGAGTGGCTCTTGAAGCTGCTCTAATTAAAGAACCCTCCCCCCCCCACACACACAGACACAGACACACACAGACACACATTCCTGGAGCATATGTATAAATCCCCAGAGCGTTTATATCCCTGAAGCAGACTAATGATACCCTGGAATGACCTGGGTAAAACAGATCAAAGATAACCCTCACCTGCAGTGGCATAACTTCAAAACATTTAGAGGATACTTAACATGAGTAAATACCCTTTACTGGATGAGTGCTTCCATTTTAAGTGTGTTTATGTTGGTTTAAAGGTAACCTATAACACCACCCTTAATCTGCATTCTCAGTGTAACTTGTCTTTTAATATACTGATTATTTTTATCCTTCTTAGGGTGTAGAGGGTCCTCCTATGGATCAGTTTTAGACAGTATACATCTCTGAGAAGAGTTAAACACCATTCACATAATTTCTACCTTGTTCCAACCATTATACAACTTGTATCTTGTGGTCATCATGTAAAGACTATGATTATCAATTGATTCTTATCAAGTTCCTTGTCTTCCTCTCAACCCTTATTTTTTGCCTGACTGCCCTTATCTTCATTGCTTTTTTGAATTTGTATAACAGATATAAAAGCTTTTGGACCAATATTAACTTTTATTCATAGATATTTAAATATAGTTATTTAATAGCAGGCGACTGAAAACCCTGGTGATATTTTTGTGATTTTTATTTTCCTTTAGGTCTTTTTTTCTATATTAGTTGGAGCTTTTAGTGTTGGACAAACTGCACCAAGCATGGAGGCGTTTGCTAATGCAAGAGGAGCTGCCTATGCAGTCTTTAATATCATAGACAATGTAAGCATCTTTGCTGTGACTAGAATTTAAAAAGACAAAGACTGATTTCTGAAGTCTAGGGTCTGTTTCTGGGATTACTGATTACCATGCACAAATAATTCTGTACATATTTTGATGCTATTTAAGTGTTTATCTGACATTCAGTGTGGCAGTCTCTTGGCTCAGAAAAAGACCCCCTTCAAGATGAAAGGAAAATCAAACCTTTAATTAGTTAAAGGACTACAGCTGTTAGCAGTGTATCTACAGCAGGGGTGGGGAAAATGCAGCCCGCGGGCCAATGCAGCCCACCAGGCCATTCTTTCCGGCCCACGGGGCCCATAAAAATTTGGAAAATTAATATTTATCTGCCTGTCATATGGCCCTCAATGGCTTCCCAAAACTCAGTAAGCAGCCCTCTGTCCAAAATAATTGCCCACCCCTGATCTACAACTTTTACCTTTATGGCTCAAATTTGACTATGCTGAATATTTTTTTTCCTTATACGTAAGTCTATGTATACATACTCAGTGATACAACAGAAGACACATTTATTGGTCAGTTGTTCTTTTCTACCTTGACCCCCATTTTTTCCTAAAGTTTCTAATTTTTGCTGCACCAGGAAAATCGTAGTAGCTGGATTACATTGATATAGGCAGTGCTCAGATGCCTGCTCATGTTTAACCACTGAGGCACACTCAACAAAGTAGTGTGATCAATGGCAATGCACGTGTACCCCCTGAGATTGGCGGTGCACCCCCTGAGACTGGCTGGCAGTGCCTGTGGGAGGTTGCCGCTCGCTACCCCCAGCCCCACCACCAACATTGTTGACAGCATCTGCGGGCAGTCCCCAATCACCACTGGCCTCTGCCAATGCTGCTGGCAGCGTCCATGAGTGGTTGCCAACCCCTGGTTGGCACTCACCACACCCCCACTGCTGCCGCCGCCACCTGTGGGTGGTCTCCATATCCCCCCAGCCTCGGGAGGCATGAGGTGTTCATGAGTGTGATTGCTATTTGTATAGCTAGCTTCAAAATCTGTCTCTAATCCTGAGTAAGTATTTGGATGGCTAGCTGGGACTGAGTTCTGTGCTTCTGTAGCTACACTGTTTTGAAGACCTAAGCTAGCTTAAACTAGCTCATTCAGGTATGGGTACATAAGCTGCAGTTCCACTGTTGAATTACATGATAGACCCACCCTGAGTTCCACATCCTTTCTGGGTGGGATTAGAAATGATGATAGTCAATATGTGAGTTCCTTATTTGCATGAGTACTGACATCATCAAGACCATCAGTGAAGTGGAACACATGCAATCTTGAGCATTTTTTCAACAAAAGACAAAAAACAAACAAAAGACCGAAAGGAAAGATTCTTTAAGCTCTTAATATTTGGGACTCCCATAAGCTTTAATTAAAGTTAATAGAAATTGACGATTTGCAGAATGAGATTCAAATAGATAAATTATGGATCAATCACAGCCACTATGCTGTCTCTCATGTCCCTGGAGAGGTTCCCAATGTGTCTGTGTAAACAAGGGGAAACAGGAAAATTATATTAAAATAGACATTCTTAAAATTAGAATTATTTTTAAGTAAAGGAATAAATTCTAATGCATCTTTTTGTTAATGTATATTCCTATTTTATGAACATACAGTAACTTTTTAGTGGGACTAGATGATTCAAGAGATTTGTAATAAGAGAGAAAACCATTTCCACTTAGGTAACCATACCAATGACCAAGGCCTATTACATCTGTCTCTAGTGGTTATATGAAATGCATTTAATCATTTCACTGAGCAAACTCAATGCATGTGTAGGGGGGTGGCTGGGGCACAAGGGTACTAAAGTGTGGGGGCTGCCTGCTGGCTAGCCCCAT
>NW_017729004.1:50071728-50081532 GCF_001723915.1 Gavialis gangeticus | reverse complement strand
AGTGGTTATATGAAATGCATTTAATCATTTCACTGAGCAAACTCAATGCATGTATTTCCACCCCACAATTATCACAATTATCATAACTGACATCGAGTCATACTCATTTTGAAAGTTTCAATAGACTCAATAAAGTGTTCAAAGATGGGCATAGGTTTAGAGTCTGAAATGCCCTTTCTTTCCTAGCAGTGATCTGTTCAGGTTGAGGAGTATAGAAATGAAGAGGTAAAACAAATAATACTAGGGGGATGGATTGAAAACTTTAGCCACCAATGAAATAATTATTTTGACCCAAACTACTTTAAAATGTCCCATAATATCTCCATATTATTATGTTGTATTCTAACATTTCTAGTAGCTGACATACTGGGAAAGAATATCAATAACTCTTTTCTTTTCCTATTTGTTCTATATAGGAACCTCAAATTGACAGTTTTTCAGAGTCTGGCTATAAACCCCACCACATTAGAGGGAATTTGGAATTCTGCAATGTCTACTTCAATTATCCCGCTAGGCCAGATGTTAAGGTACTGTGAGCAACGTTGGTATGTGTTTCAATTAAAGGTAAATTAGGAATTTGTTACAAGTTGCACTTTGAGCTATGCACCCGTCTGGTCTCATATAGGTGCTCTCTAGCGACTTTAGAGTGAACGCCCGGTTCTGGCCATGGGGTGTGTCCCCGGGACTTGTGCGTTGGGCTGTATTCACCCCCAAGAGAGGCCCCGACACTCATCTGCCATGACTTGATCTTCTTTTCTTCAGTGGTGGGACTCCCCTTTGTGGAATCTCACAAACTGGGTGCTGCCCTTTGTGGGCGTTGTTGGGGCTCCATCTCCCCTACACCCTAGCCATACACCAGCCCTCAGGACAACTGGATGATGGACCACTGGCCTGTCTCCTTGGTGTTCCCTCCTGCTCTCGTCCCTTCTTGCCTGTCCTTCGAAGTCTCTTTGCCCCAGGTGACTACGGGGCGTGGGACTGTTCTTGTCTCAGCATCTGCTCTTCCCCTTTGAGATGTCATGGTCCACATGTTGACTCCATTCTTCTTCTTGACCCTGCGGGTCAGTTGGGGATGTCTTCCCCAGTTCGGGCTCTGTGTGCCCTTCAAAGTGATAAAATAAAAGAAAAGAGAAGAAAAGAACAGTAGGGGTTCGGGCTTCAGCTCACCCCACTCACAGATCTGGCATCTGTGGCCCTCAGGATCCCTCAACACCATCCTCCTTGACCAGCTGCCCTGCCGAGCTGGGTATGTATTCCTCTTAGGGGAGCTGGGACCCTTCCTGTGGGTCCTCGTCTGGCCCCCTGCTGAGCTGACGATCCTGCCGCTGTGCAGCAAGAGGAGTAGCTTCACCTCCTGCCTCCAGTGTGGCTGCCTCCCTCTCTGTTTCCCCACTGCCAGCTTTTAAATCATCCGGGCGGCGGTTTTTGATGATGTCATCTGTCAGCGCCACTCCCAGCCGCAAATCAAAGCAGCTGATGAACCGCGCTCTTCTCGGTGTGGCTTGGCTTTTGCTGCAAAAGGTAAGTGAGCCTCCTCTATAGGGCTTTTTGTTTTTTTCTTCAGGCAGCTCAGCCCTGCCTTGAGTCCTGCCATGGGAGGGTGTTCCAGGACCTCCGTTTGTGTCTCCTTGGGACAAGCTACTCACATGTCAATTGGTATTAGTGCTATCTTGGGTTTGGGGCAGTCACACCTTAAGGCTAAAAACTTTCTCTGACTGTCCCCTACCTGCACATCTATGACTTGCCACTAGAAGGGTGGTGAGCAGTGGCCAGATTAAGAGCTACAGCTGTGATTTGCCACTATAGGGCTGGTGAGCCAGGACAGGTTTCAATCCCTGCTCTGGAAGGTCGGGGGAGAGATGGGTTGGGGGCTAGGGGGCAGGAACAATGCTGGGAGGTGGAGAGTTAATTGGATGGGGTTGAGTAATGAAATGATTGTTTGAGATCTTTTATAATCCCATGTCATTAATGCAATTAAATTACTTTAATGATTTTGAGCATACATTTATTAAGAGTATCTTGTCCTGTATAATTGCTTGCTTTTCCAGTTTGATGAAGGACCATTAATCCATCAACGGGGATCTATCCCCCTATTATTTGGGCAGGTTAGGAAGGCAAAGGAAAAAAGGCTTCCTTTTTTGCCAATGTGCTTGGAGAAAATTTTGGGTAGCCAATTAAGGGGAACTCAGTCAAGTGCTGAGTATTACATATATTAAAGGAAAGTAAAAACAGATGAGCAGGACAGAGAGCAGAGAACCGTAATATAAATTAAAGAAACCATGATTGCTTGACTGCTATCTTGCCTCTACTGCAAAAGAAGTGAGGCTAAAGAAGGGTGTGGGGACAAGCTGTAATAATTGCAGCTTGTGTAGATATACCCAGGTTAGCTTTACACAAGTTAGCAGCTTCAGTACTATTAACGGAATAGTTGTAGCAACACAGAATGCAATGCAAAACCCACTGGAGAAGGCAGTTAATATTTGGGTGGTTCTCCTGCTCTGAACTCAGTGTTCCTTGTCTACATTTTTAGTAGTACTCCAGCCAGCTAGTTTAAAATGGCAATGGTGTTGACATAATGGACTTAGCACCCTGTCTCCTCAGCAGATTTATTACTTGCCCACAGTCCATACTTTTTGTCCCCTACACAATTTTAATAAGGAAGCATCATTTAGGAAGACATAGATTTCTTATGGACAAAGGGCCAGATCCAAAGCCCACTGAAGGTAATGGAACTCTTTCCATTAATTTCCATAGTTTCCAGGCTAGCCACCTATTTGTTAACTTTACTGGAACCCAGATTTTGCCTGTGTGTGTGCTGGTATGTTGAAGCATAACAACATTTCTTGCGAAAACTTGCAGGATAAAGGCCTTTCATAGAATCATAGAAAATGATTCTAACCTTGTGATATAGCTTAAGGGTTTAGGCGGGTTTTGTTAGTATGTTCTTATTTATTTGCAAACATTTTGAACCTTTCATTTCTTCTTAATTTTGATCTCATTAACCTTAGTAGCTTGAGTAACTTCATTTTATTCACTATGAGTTTGTCTAAAACACAGGGCTGAACATGCCTTGCCTGCCCAAGCCATCTGTCACACTCTAGTACCAGGAGTTCAATGATGAGACTGCTCTGGGCTCATTCCCAGCACCTACTCTTAAGCCCTTGGTCTCTGGTATGCCTGGGGGTGATCCTGGAGCAGCCAGAAGTAGAGAATTTCCAGCTCTGGTGTGCCTCAGTGAGCTCTGAGGGCAGGGTGTGCTCAGGTTTTCTCTTGCCCCTACCCTGGTAAAGGATATGTTGAGTAGCTTGAAATTATTACTTTTGCTTTTTCCCTGTTTTTCTGAAACAAAAGACTTAGTAGTAAAATAATATTTTAAAGAGAATATCCAACTGTACTCTCTCCTCCTAAATCAGGAGCAAGAAACAACAATTTCTATTAATTCTGTGGCTAAATAAATTAAACTTTGCACAGTTAACAAACACCTATGAGTTATTTTAAGCTGGCTTTAACTGGTTGAGGTGGATGTAGATTCATTTTTTTATTTAACAATTCATATTTTTGGAGAAACAAGAATCTGTTTAAAGGCAATTCATATTTCTGGAGAAACAAGAATCTGTTTAAAGGCAATATAGTGCCTTTAAGAAATGGCACTGTCTGTGAAATTTCATAGACTTATAGAATCAGAGGACCAGAAGGGACCTGGAAGATCATCAAGTCCGGTCCCCTGCCATGGGCAGGAGGTTATTGGACTCAAAGGAGCTCAATGAGGTGGTTATCCAGCCTCCTTTTAAACACCTCCAAGGATGGTGACTGCACCACCTGTATTGGGAGTGTGTTCCAGATTCTAGTTACCCTTATGGAAAAGAAGTTTTTCCTTATAGCCAGCCAAAATTTTTCTTCGATTAGCTTGTGCCCATTGGTCCTCGTCTTCCCAAGAGGTGCCTCCCTGAATAGTTGCTCCCCTAGATCTTGGTGCTCATTCCTGACATACTTGATTACTTTTCTCTGAGGCTCTACTGTGTGTCATTCTTATTGTGAAATATTCTAACATTATGTGTGTGTATTTGTGTGTGTGAGAGCAAAGGCTCACACACCAAGAGCAAAAACTCACAAAAATTGTTTTCCATTGTAACAGGAAAAGGCATAATTAGCACAAGATCCCATCCATTCTATTTCAGCATAGGTTTCCAAAATCTTTTTTCAATGCCTTCAATTGGAGGGAATCCTGACAGCTACAAGGGCCCTTCTATAGGCCCTGATTTTCCTCCTAGCCCAGAGTAGCCAGCAGCAAAACTAGGTTTCTTCTTTTCTTCTACCGCTCTAAAGTTTAACAGTATCTCATCTTTTACATTTCTTTGAGGTTGTGCAAAGGGAGCCCAAAAGATAAATTCACCAAGGCATTCCAAACTTCTCTCCTACTGTAATTGTGAAATATTTCATTCCACAAGAATTAGCAGTGAACGTTCCAAATGTAAAGCCCCACTCTAAACCCATGCCTTTGCTTGTAAAATTCTATTAAAAATATCATACATCTTCACTGGTTAAAAATTTTCAGTAAAATTTACTAGTAAGACATTGGAAGCACCCTTATTCCCCTTCTTTTTTATCTGTGGCATAATGCAGTATGTGCTTGGCTTCATTACATAGGTTGCTTTGTGGCCATGATATATGAAAGAAATGATTTTTAGAACTCTAATTAAAGAGTTGTGGATAAATGGGTTCCACTGTAACTGACTATCCCCATGACTTGCATGGTAAATGCACATGGAAGGAATATGGCTAAGAAAAGTGGGGGTACAAAGTAATATGTTTATGTTTCAGTGTTTAATTAGAAAATTTAAATTCTCCCCATGATGTAAAGAGTTGACCATACTGTGAAATTTAGAGATATCAGATCAAATTCTGCTGTACGTTTGGAGAAATTCCACTAAAGGCACTGAATGTTTCCAGGTTTACGCTAATATAAATGAGAAATTGGCATGTTGGGTTTTTTTTTTATTATTGTTCAAATTTTCTTATGTAGGTACTGAAAGGCTTGAATCTGAAGGTTAACTGTGACCAGACAGTAGCCCTGGTTGGTGGTAGTGGCTGTGGGAAAAGTACAACTGTTCAACTGATACAGAGATTTTATGACCCTGTGGAGGGCACGGTAAGACACAGAACCTGAGCTGGATGATGTATAGATCATATTTCTTTAATGTTTACTAGTGTCCTGAGTGATATTGTTCAGCTGCTAAAATGCAAATATCTTCATAAAGATTGCAAGTGCTAATTCTGATACCACAATTCTTGATTGGACCACTTAGATACCTGTTTTTATTTTCTTCATTTTTAGATTACCCTTGATGGGCAAGATATTAGGAACCTAAATGTAAGATATCTGAGGGAGATTATAGGTGTAGTGAATCAGGAGCCTATACTATTTGCTACTACTATTGCAGAAAATATCCGTTATGGCTGTGAAGATGTCAACATGGAAGAGATTGAGAAAGCTGCTAAGGACGCCAATGCTTATGACTTTATCATGAAGCTACCTGATGTAAGCAAATTCTTTCATAATAAATGCCAGGCAGTGTTTTTTAGAAGAGTTGCCACAGCTCAGTGGTTTAGAACCAGCTAATCCAAGACCTATAAATCTAAACCTAGTTGGATCTTTCTAATACCTTGTTTGAGATATGGTAAAATCAAAGTTGTTTTAAGACTTCAAGTCATAGCTTGAATTCTTCACATTAATAATTATTAGAATCCTGCACATCCAAATAAGAAGATTACCTACTTTGGTCATTTATGAAACTCTCTAGTTGTTGTTGTTTTAGAAAAAGGAAAGAATTCTGTATACTGCACATGGAGATGTGATTTATCTTTACATTGTGCTTGATTGGTGTTGTGAATTAAGTGTGTCATTAACAGTTCTGGGAACATATTTTACTATCTTGCAGAAGTTTGAAACCATGGTTGGGGAAAGAGGAGCACAACTAAGTGGGGGTCAGAAACAGAGAATAGCAATTGCACGAGCTCTGGTTCGCAATCCCAAGATTCTTCTGCTTGATGAGGCAACATCAGCTTTGGATACTCAAAGTGAATCAGTTGTGCAAGCAGCACTGGACAAGGTCTGCATGGCTTTAAACCAAAAAAGAATGACCAGAAAACTAGTAGTTAAACTTTCAAAAGTTGTGCCAACAGGTGTGAGACAGATTAAATTTATCTTAGAAGTTTTATTCTAATTTGTATGAGAAGATTTCATTTGTTATTCATGTGGTGAAATGAAATACTTCCAAATATTAATATCCTTAAAAATACAGTTTGAGATCACAAGCAACATTATTCTCTAGACTGTCGAGGGATAACAATTAAAACATGTGGAAGTGATTTAGAAATCTGTATCCCATTTTGAAATGATGTTCCATGGAAAGCTAACTGGTGTGTCTACATCAGGCAAAAGATAAGAAATGACTATACAGACGATGACTTGTATTAGACTCATCTACTCTCTGTCCTTTTGCAGTTGCACCTGTTGCTTCTTTGCAACATGCAGCAAACTTTCTTTTCCTGGTTTATAGAGACTGACCTATATAGACAACTGCATCTCATCTTTGAGATGTTGAAAGTTTTTCAGAGAAAGATGAGGTGAGAATAAAGCATTACAAATTACCTCTGAAAGGTTATTATGAGTCAAGCTTCCATAGGGTAAATGCCATCCCTTATATTAAATGTGTATATTTCCCATGCAACTATATTAGCCCTGTACTTGATCAACATAGTCTGAAAGGTAATAGGCAGGGGAAGAAATGTCTGCATTCCATAAATGGTTAAACATATTGTCATGCAGTGTCTATACAAACAGTACCTCTGAGAGGCATTTCCCCCTGATCAGAGAATCAGAGAATCATAGAAAATTAGGGTTGTAAGGGACCTCAGAAGGTCATCTAGTCCACCCCCCTGCTCAAAGCAGGACCCTCCCCAGTTATATCAATCTAGCCATGCCTTTTTCAAGCCAGGTCTTTAAAAACCTCCAAGGATGGAGATTCTACCACCTGTCTAGTAACCCGTTCCAGTGCTTCACCACCCTCCTAGTAAGAGAGTTTTTCCTAATATCCAACCTAAACCTCCCTTGCTGCAACTTGAGACCACTGCTTCTTCTACTGTCATCTGTCACCACTAAAAACAGTCTAACTCTATCCTCTTTGTAACTACCCTTCCAGTAGTTAAAGGCTGCTATCAAATCCACCCTCTTTTCTTCTGCCGATTTAAATAGGCCCAGTTCCCTCAGCCTCTCCTCAGAAGTCGTGTGCCCCAGCCCCTGAACAATTTTCACTGCCCTCTGCTGGGTTCTCTCTAGCTTGTCCACATTCTTTCTATAGTGGGGGGCCCAAAACTGGACACAGTACTCCAGATGTGTCCTCACCAATACAGAATAGAGGGGAATAACTACTTCCCTTGATTTGCTGGCAATGCTCCTACTGCTTCATCCCAGTATGCTGCTAGCTTCCTTGAGTGCTTGTACATGTGATAATGTCATGATGTACATGTGACAAAAATTTCCTTTTGTGTCACTTAATAGAGTCACACATTACATGTACGTGAGTTTTGGGGGTTTTAAATGAGTTTGCAATGTTGCAAATGGGAACATTGATGGCCCTGCACTCCATACACCATCCCTGCTGCCTTCTCTGGCTGCTAGCACACCCAGCTGCCCTCCTGCCATCTCTCTGCACTGCCCCAGGGACAAGCCAGCTCATTCCCAAGTGGACCCAGGAGTTCTGCTGGCTACAGGAGCCTACTGAAGGCAGAAGCGATGAGGGGCCCAATTCTTTTTTTCTGAGAAGCCTCCCTGTCTCTCCTGTGGCCAGGGGGTGAGCTGACAGATTAATGGCACAGATTAATAGCACCCTGGCCATGGCATAGGCAGGCAGACTCCGTCAAAAAAAAAAAGTATTGAGCGCTTTGCTGCTTCTGCCTTCAGCAGACACCTGTGGCCACCAGGACATAACATATATACAGCGCCAGAAAAAATAAAACCCACCATTTCAATTAAAAACTCACTGTTTCAATTTAGGAGGCATAGAATACAACCCTAAGGACTAAAACCCCATCACATGTACAAATGCGCCTTGGCAACAAGGGCATGCTGCTGATTCATATCCACTAGAACCCCCAGGTCCTTTTCTGCAGAGCTGCTGCTTAGCCAGTTGGTTCCAAGCTTGTAACAGTGCATGGGAGCTTTCTGTCCTAAGTGCAAGACTTTGCATTTGTCCTTGTTGAAACTCATGAGATTTCTATTGGCCCAATCCTCCAATTTGTCTGGGTCAGGGGTCAGCAACCCACAGCACGCATGCCAAGCATAGCATGTGAGGCCACTTTGCTCGGCACATCAAGTCCAGCCCCTGCTCGGGGTAGCTGCTGGAGCCCAGACTGCTCCCAGCAGGGCTTGCAGCATCCCAGCTGCCTGCTGGGAGCAGCCCGGGCTCTGTGGCTGGTAGCAGCTACCCAGAGCCTTGGCCGGCTGCAGCTGGGAGGCTCCAAACAGCTGTGCTGGGCTCTGGAGCCCTG
The DNA here is from genome assembly GCF_001723915.1 of Gavialis gangeticus. Lineage (NCBI taxonomy): Eukaryota > Metazoa > Chordata > Crocodylia > Gavialidae > Gavialis > Gavialis gangeticus. The sequence goes on along the minus strand of NW_017729004.1, from coordinate 50,072,982 downwards.
GCATCAGCTCCATACCGGCACGTGCACCCACACATCGGAGAGGGCGGTCGGGGAGGGGCCTGAGGCAGTGCAGCCTCACTCTCTCCCCCACTCCCGGCACAGAGCTAGTGACTGGGCTCTGGAGTCTGGCGCAGCTGTTTGCAGCCTGCCCACTGCTTGCTGCAGCTGCCTGGAGCCCAGGCTAGCTACAAACAGCTGTGCCAGGCTCCAGAGCCCAGTCACCAGCTCTGTGCTGTGAGTGGGGGAGGGCCCAGGGCTGCACTGCCTCAGGTCCCTCCCCCACCGCCCTCTCTGATGCTCAGGTGCACGCGCCAGTACGGAGCTGATACCAGGGCTCTGGAGCCCGGCACAGCTGTTTGGAGTCTCGTGGCTGCAGCTGGCTCCAGCTCTGGGTAGCTAGTGCCAGCCGGGAGCCCAGGCTGGGGGGCAGCAGGGCTGGGGGGGCAAGGGCACATGCAGGGTGTCCTGCCATATACCCCCTACCCTCATTTTGTTTTTCTGGCATGCCGGCACTCCGGCACCTCCAAGTTAGGCATTGTGGGGGTTTTTAGCACTCTGACCAAAAAACATTGCCCACCCCTAGTCTAGGTCATTCTGAATTCTAGTTGAACCCTCCAGTGTATCTACTACATGCCCCCAGCTTGGTGTCATCTGTGAACATGCTGAAGATATTGAACAAACCCAGTCCCAAGACCAACCCCTTGGGCACTTTACTTAATACTGGCTGCCAACTAGTCATTGAGCTATTGATTACTACCTGTTGAACCTGGCAATCCGACAATCCATATATTACATCCACTGCTTTCCCCGCATCCACAGAGCCAGTCATTTCATCAAAGAAGGCAATCATGCTGGTCTGGCATAACTTTGACGAATCCATGGTGATTGTTCCTGATCACTTCTCCTACAAGTGCTTAGAAATTGATTCTTTGAGGATCTGCTCCATGATTTTTCTGGGGACCGAGGTGAGGCTGACTGGTCTGTAGTTCCCTGGATCCTCCTTCTTCCCTATCTTAAAGATGGGCACTATTTTTGCCCTTTTCCAATTGTCCAGGACCTTCCCCAATCGCCATGAGTTTTCAAAAATAATGGCCAGCGGCTCTGTAATCACATCAGCCAAGTCTTTCAGCACCCTTGGATACATTGCATCTGGCCCCATGGACTTGTGCACGTACAGCTTTTCTAAATAGTCCCTAACCTATTCTTTCAATGCTAAGTGCTGTTCACCTTCTCTCCAAACTGTGCTGCCTGGTG
>NW_017729004.1:50062405-50066728 GCF_001723915.1 Gavialis gangeticus | reverse complement strand
GAGCCCTGGCATCAGCTCCATACCGGCACGTGCACCCACACATCGGAGAGGGCGGTCGGGGAGGGGCCTGAGGCAGTGCAGCCTCACTCTCTCCCCCACTCCCGGCACAGAGCTAGTGACTGGGCTCTGGAGTCTGGCGCAGCTGTTTGCAGCCTGCCCACTGCTTGCTGCAGCTGCCTGGAGCCCAGGCTAGCTACAAACAGCTGTGCCAGGCTCCAGAGCCCAGTCACCAGCTCTGTGCTGTGAGTGGGGGAGGGCCCAGGGCTGCACTGCCTCAGGTCCCTCCCCCACCGCCCTCTCTGATGCTCAGGTGCACGCGCCAGTACGGAGCTGATACCAGGGCTCTGGAGCCCGGCACAGCTGTTTGGAGTCTCGTGGCTGCAGCTGGCTCCAGCTCTGGGTAGCTAGTGCCAGCCGGGAGCCCAGGCTGGGGGGCAGCAGGGCTGGGGGGGCAAGGGCACATGCAGGGTGTCCTGCCATATACCCCCTACCCTCATTTTGTTTTTCTGGCATGCCGGCACTCCGGCACCTCCAAGTTAGGCATTGTGGGGGTTTTTAGCACTCTGACCAAAAAACATTGCCCACCCCTAGTCTAGGTCATTCTGAATTCTAGTTGAACCCTCCAGTGTATCTACTACATGCCCCCAGCTTGGTGTCATCTGTGAACATGCTGAAGATATTGAACAAACCCAGTCCCAAGACCAACCCCTTGGGCACTTTACTTAATACTGGCTGCCAACTAGTCATTGAGCTATTGATTACTACCTGTTGAACCTGGCAATCCGACAATCCATATATTACATCCACTGCTTTCCCCGCATCCACAGAGCCAGTCATTTCATCAAAGAAGGCAATCATGCTGGTCTGGCATAACTTTGACGAATCCATGGTGATTGTTCCTGATCACTTCTCCTACAAGTGCTTAGAAATTGATTCTTTGAGGATCTGCTCCATGATTTTTCTGGGGACCGAGGTGAGGCTGACTGGTCTGTAGTTCCCTGGATCCTCCTTCTTCCCTATCTTAAAGATGGGCACTATTTTTGCCCTTTTCCAATTGTCCAGGACCTTCCCCAATCGCCATGAGTTTTCAAAAATAATGGCCAGCGGCTCTGTAATCACATCAGCCAAGTCTTTCAGCACCCTTGGATACATTGCATCTGGCCCCATGGACTTGTGCACGTACAGCTTTTCTAAATAGTCCCTAACCTATTCTTTCAATGCTAAGTGCTGTTCACCTTCTCTCCAAACTGTGCTGCCTGGTGAAGTAGTCTGGGAGCTGACCTTGCCTGTGAAGACTGAGGCACAGGAGGCATTGAGGACTTCAGCCTTTTCTTCATCATCTGTCACTAGATTGCCTACCACATTCAGTAAGGGACCCACACTTTCCCTGACCTTCCTCTTGTTGCTGACATACTTGTAAAAACCCTTCTTGTTACCCTTCATGCCCCTTGCTAGCTGCAGCTCGAGTTGTGCTTTGGCCTTCCTGACTTCATCCCTTCATGCCCAAGCAATATTCTTATACTCCTGCTTAGTCATCTGCCCAGGCCTCCATTTCTTGTAAGCTTCCTTTTTGTGTTTAAGATCACCAAAGAGTTCTCTGCTAAGCCAAACTGGTCACTTGCCACATTTGCTGTTTTTCCTTTGCATCACAATGGTTTGTTCCTATGCCCTCAGTAAGGTTTCTGATGAATCAGAATGCCTCTGATCCCCTCACTCATTGTATTAAATCTGAGTCTGAATTCTCTAGTATTCATACTTTGCCTCTGCATCCTGGAACTGTCTCCATATTGAACTGTTAGAAATCTGTCTTCTAGCCTCTTCTCTGTTTCTCTTCCTACAGCTGAGATCTAAAATATGTAAGAGGGAAAGAGTCAGTGGGCACACACTGAATGGAGAGGCTCATTTATCCAGCTGTTTCCCATCTTGTTTACCTCTGAATCTGGTTCCCCACAAGCCTTAAAGAGGGGCTTATCTTCCCAACAATGGCTCAGGGTGCTTATAATGAGAAACACAATAAATGAAAAAGAGGTGAGCAATAAGAGGATCAAAACAGCTTACAAGGAAACTAGAACTTCAAGATAAAACAGAGACGATATACCATCTCATCCTAGTTTTGTTTAGAGAATGCCTGTCCATAGTAGGATTTTGCTTTCCAGGTTCCATGAAAGATCTCCTCAGTTGTTGCCAATCTCCGTTCTGAAAAAAAAAAATTACATTTCATTTTGAAATATTATTGCAAACAGGATTCTTTTATTTCATTTACCTGACAGATTATTCAATTTTGTTGAACTTGACATTTTCCTGTTGGAACACCTTGGTTTTGACAAAACTACATTTCCCAGTTGCATTTGTTTTTCAGTCAAAGTATTTAAAATAACTGTTAAAAAATGCTGTATTTATCTGGAAGTATTATGAAATACAGTTTTGTGTTATTTGTAGGCACAAAAAGGCCGCACCACTATTGTAATAGCTCATCGTTTGTCTACAGTCCAAAATGCAGACCTTATAGCTGCATTTGAAGATGGAGTTGTCACAGAACAAGGGTCCCACAATGAATTAATGGAAAGAAATGGAGTTTATTGCAAGCTTGTTAACATGCAGGTAGATTTTTCCCCCTGAAATTTGTCTTCTAAATTTCTTTGTCACAGGTGTTATTGTATCTGAATTTATCATAGCCCAACAATGTTTTGTCAACAGTGATTTTAAAGGAAAGTGGAGGAAGTGTGGTTTGCAAGAGACTCCATAACAGGGAAATGTGAAAAGAGGCACAGAATTAGGGCAAAACATGGAAAGGAGGAAGGGAAAAATATTGCATTAGAGACCAGAAAAAAATAAATGAGTAAAAGAAAAGATAAATAGGAAAGAATACTCTTTCACTTTACATGCCCAAATGGCAGTTTTTCAGCTGTCTCTCTTGCACTGTTCATGATCCTATTCCATGTGCATGTGAGTAAGCACAAGGACTTTCCCACATCATTCCCAGTAGCTAAATGGTTAGGGCACTGACACAGGAGACCCACCTTCTAGATTCCCCTTCCCCCAGAGGAAATTTGAATTTGAATTTCTCTGAGCATAGTGCTCTAACCACCAGGCCATGGATTTGGGTGAGATTACATTTAGATCAGGTTAAGAGCACTTAAAACCTGAATGATTGCACTTCAAGGCTCATTAACAAGTGCCAGGCATCCTTTAGGTGTCTTAAAGTTACAGCACTTCAGGCAGGTGATGATTATCTTTGAGCCTGCAATCCAGCTTGAGTTAATTTCTGGCTGTTCACCTGAGATAAAACCACCAATTTGCAGTCCTCCAGTATCCCAGGAGGCAAGGCTCCCTGGTAGACTAGCTGTCACCCAGGACTCTACAGCCCTGGACTGACAACTGCAGAAAGCTGAGCAGCAGGTGAGTGGGAAGGGAGGAGAAATGGGTGAAGGGAAGCAAGGGGAAGCTGGGAAGAAGGGAGGGAGGAGCCGCTGGGTGGGAATCTGCCAGGCTGCTGCTCTGCTCTGTCCTCTAAATTGCCCCATCCACCCCTGGATTGCCCTCCTGACACTCCAGTTCCCCACCACCATCCAGATTTCTGCTCTGCCACCCCCATCAGCTCCTGAATCATCCCTACCCTTGAATCGCCCCCTCTGCCCGACATCACCTCCTGCCAGATGGAATGACTTCTGAATTGCCTCCCCCCATAGAATGACTCCTAAATTTCCCCCTCTGTTCCCCATCAGCTTCTCCACCCCCAGATTGATGTCCTGGCACCCCAATTGGCAGTGGTGGCGGTAGTTGGTGGAGGTTCCCCACCTCCCTGCTTGTACCCTGGCTCCCTGCAGCCCTTGTTGCCTCTGCATACCTGGATCCAACCCCCACCAGGCCGCATTGTTGCCCTGCAGCTCCTTGCCTCCCCACTCCTGGAATAGCTAATGGGGGACAGGAGGGCAATCAGGGCAGCAGGGCAGTGTGGGAAGGGGGGAATCAGAGTGGCAGGGGGGCAATCTGAGGGTGGAGGGTCTGATGGGGGGCCATTACTTCGAGGAGGGGCAACTGAGGGATGGCAATCCAAGTGGTGCATGGGAGGCCTTCCACCTTTTCCCCCAGCCTATATTATGACTAAAGAGCTCTTGAGCAGAGCAGGTATGGAGTAGAATTGCAATACCTAGCCACACCCCTGCTCAACAGACATGTAGCAGTAGGTCTGAGCAGTGCACATTAAGGAGGTTGTTAAGCCTTAATGTGTGACTGCTCACACACGTTAACTTAAGGCTAAATACAGACAGTCAAAAAGTCTGAGGCTGAATCAATTCAATCATTGCAGATTAGTGAAGCAAG
>NW_017729004.1:50060420-50062341 GCF_001723915.1 Gavialis gangeticus | reverse complement strand
TTTGATTTGCCTACAGCAGTCCAGGCTAGAAGCTGGGGGCGGGAGGGAGGGGGGAAGAAGGGTGCTAGAGTAAGCTGCCCTGATCAGCTAGAGAAGACAGCTTGGGCCAAGACTAGCCCACCAGCCCTGCAAAGTGGAGTTTTCGAGGGTGGTGCAAAGCATCCTGGGATGCTGGGGGACTGAGTTAATTTGAATCTTGAGGGGATCTGGGACAAAAGTTCAATAAATGAATTTAACTTAAATCAGTTAAGTCTGATACTTCAGCCATCCAGGTTTATCTTAAACTCGTTTTGGTCATTTTGAAAGTGGTTTATGTGCACTGAACATCTGTTGTGTTACAGATTTGAACCAGTTGCCGACCACTTATACTAATTTATGACTAACTTCTGTCCCTAGCCTAACAGAGGAATGTTGTAACTCCTTCAAAGTCAACAAATACTAATTATAATTTGTAAATCTCACCCTTAGGTGTTATCTACATCTATTCTTGAAGCTGAGCCACTGCATTTAATAGACACTGGATAAAATGAATGGAGAGCAGTGGAAAGTTTCTGCCCCAGTGGGAATAAGGGTGTAATATAGAATCAGGGCTTGTTTCTGTATAGATTAGCTTCTATCTCACTGAGCTACACACCCTCTAGCTTGCTCGTTTTTTTTCTCTTGTCCTCATATATCTCCCTCTTAGCTTCCCAAGTGACGGCTTCAAAGGGAGGACTAGAGAATGCCTAACCTGTGATTTTATTGGTTGGGATACTGTACTGGGAGGTCAAAGAACTGCAGCGTCAAACACCCTCTAGGTGGGGGGCGGGAAGGGAGGGACCTAGATCCTGGGTTTCTCACTTCCTGGGCAGAACTGTAACCATTCAGCTACTGGCATTAATATGTAGGAGAGTCCTCCTTCAGCACATAACACCCCCTAGTCATAGGCTTCTTCTCAGCAGATTCCCAAGTTTCTCTTCCAAACCTGATCACTATTTTCTTTCAAGTCCTGAATTTCATATTTTTGCACTGGATAGTCTCTTTGCCTCCCTTCTTCATGGGTAAGCAGTACATCTACTGAAGGCTAACTATACTCACAAATATAGCTACTTGCACATGATTCTCATTGATATTGGGTCCTTTTACACTGCCCTGGCAAGGTAAGGTACATAGGTATAAATGCTTTACACACAACGTGAGGCACATTTACACCGTCAGAACAGTGAAAGGGGACTTAATACAAATGGAACAAAACTTACTGGGGGCATCTACATGTGTGCTTTACTGCAGAGTTGACTAATTAGCTCCACAGTAAAGCGTCACTGTCTACATGTGTGGCACTATTAGATTAGAGTAAACTAATTAATTCTACCATAGGATAGTACTGCCTAACACAAGTACAATCCTACAGCAAGTTATTTAGTGTGCCACAACATGTGTAGATGGTGACCATGGCTGGCTGTGGCATGAGGGTGCTACAGACTGGGGGCTGTCTGTTGGTTAGCCCCATACTGCAGCATCCTAATGTCCCAGCCAGCTCCTCCACAGCACATTGAGCCAGGGTTGAGCAGCTCTGGGCTTGCAGGCTGACACCCGGCCCACTCCCCCGGACTCCCTGCCAGCCAGGGCTGTGGTTCCGGGTACACATTTAAATGCTGTGCCTGGGAGCAATAAACTCTAGAACAAACTGCACCAGAGTTTATTTGGCTGCAATATTTGCACATGTAGATTTGCCCACTGAATAGTCTTTTCTTTTCCTCACAAGTAGTGTCCTTGCTTTTTTAGCATCTCCACAAGCATGCATGTGCAGCTTGTGGCACAGCAAACCTATCTGTGGTGCCACAAACCGCATGTGCTGCATGTGCATGCATTCACCACACTGCTAATTAGTTTTTTGGCACCGGGAGATCCTGGTGTAAAAAAAAAAAAAAAAAATGTAATA
>NW_017729004.1:50058619-50060184 GCF_001723915.1 Gavialis gangeticus | reverse complement strand
TGGAGCCTGGCTGGCCAGAGCCACACTCTGGCTGCTGGCCTGGCTCTGTGCACCCAGACTGCCGCTCTTGGAATCCAGGAGGCCCCCTGGACTCCAAGTAAGGCTGCTGGAGCCAGCCCAAGTGCTGGCCCCAGCCTCCCCTACCCCACTGAGGCAATTTATCACACGCCAGAGTGCACATGCAGGGGCATGCCCAGGGACAACTAGTAGTGACACAAATATGTACTGCTGCTAGTTGTCCTTGGGGAAACGCATGTTCCTGCTTATGGGGGTGTGCCCTTAAGTAATAAAATGCTCCTTAAGTGAGAATGTTTTTGCCAGAATTGGTCTCTTAGAATAGACAGGATCTTCTGAAGTACAATCGGAAGTCTTTATACTTGCTTATAGCAATATTTATTGATCAGTCCTAAGCACTATTCGATTCAGTTTACATTTTTTTAATTCATCAGGATTTGAAGGTACAAGATAATATATACATAATTATTTCTTATATTGTACCCCATTGTAGACAGTAGAAACTGAAGTTCAATCAGATGAAGAAGAAGATATATTAAGCGTCAAAAAAAATTTCAAAGAAATGATGCTGAAGGAATCGCTATCAAATGGTTTGATACGGCGATCAACTCGGAAGAGCATCAAAAAAACAAGAGTACAAAACAATGGTTTTGATGTGAAAGCTGTTCAGCCTGTAAGCATCTCTTCTTTAGCAAGACATTATATAGTCAAATAAACACTATTCTCTCAAATAGTAGGGTGGGAAAAAGGATTCTTGCTTAAACGAAGTTACGTTAAAAATATCATACAATGTGCAAAGATGTACAAAATCTGTACAAAAAGTCTTAATATGATACCATAGAAGGCTACTCTTTTTTAATTACTCAACATTGCTACTGAAAAATTCTAATCAATTGAGGGGGGCAGTATTTGTGTACACATTTGTAAACTGTGAATCATATTTTGATCTAGTTGTATTCTTATACTCTAGTTGTACTTAATACAAGTAAAGTTTATGTGAAAGATCATATAAACAGTTTTAGTCTACTATAATATAAAAATAAGCTTTTATGTATGAAACAATTTCTTCAATGTGGAAGTATTATATATAAGTTATCAGAAAACTGTGATGTAACATGTAGCTCAAATAGCATATTCAGAGTAGCAGATGGCTGAATTACTACATTTTTCTACCTATAGATTGAAATCTGCTTGATCCATATAGTGAATTAGTAAAAATGTGAATAAGGTATAATCTACTCAGACATAAATATTACAGATTCTCTGTCAAAGAACAGTGAAGTAGTTAGGGTTCCTTTACTGTGTATCTACCTTGCCTTCTCTCTGACTTCAGAATAACACAGCTTGGCTTCTCCCTGACTTGAGACCTCCCTTGCTGCAGAAACACACACGTTTCTATCTCTTCTTTCAGGTATTAATATGGTGTATTAAGTGCACATCTTGACAAGACAAGAGGTATTGCAAGATGTACCATACTTAATGTATATATATTTTTTTATTTAGAAAAGTAAGGGTCAGACTTGATGATCTGCTCAGGTCCCTTCTGACCC
>NW_017729004.1:50024335-50058608 GCF_001723915.1 Gavialis gangeticus | reverse complement strand
TGACTTGAGACCTCCCTTGCTGCAGAAACACACACGTTTCTATCTCTTCTTTCAGGTATTAATATGGTGTATTAAGTGCACATCTTGACAAGACAAGAGGTATTGCAAGATGTACCATACTTAATGTATATATATTTTTTTATTTAGAAAAGTAAGGGTCAGACTTGATGATCTGCTCAGGTCCCTTCTGACCCTACCAACTATGAAACTAGTTTTGAGTATCTGGCAATAAGTAACTGGGAACAAGCAACTGAGTATCCACAAAACTGTCTTTTCTGATAGGTGCATTACATATTTGTACTAATGGGGTCCTTATATTCTAGGAGGAAGATATACCTCCAGTTTCATTTCTGAAAATTATGAAGCTAAACAAAACTGAATGGCCTTACTTTGTCGTTGGGACTTTGTGTGCAATTATCAATGGAGCTTTACAACCTGCGTTTTCAATCATATTTTCAGAAATTATAGAGGTAAGGTTAAATAAAGTCTGTAAAATGTCAAATTGCTCGTTTTACTTTTGATTTTTATCCCTAAATACACTGACATTGTTTTACAATAAATGGAGATTTTTTTTTCAAGTTTTAGATTATATCCTGTGTTGGGGAGACCAGGAGTAGGTGAAGGAAAGGGGGACATCTAGATAGAATTCTCCAGTAGGCATTCTAGCTACTGAGCTGTAATTTTGCCAGGTGAGGTTCTACCATGAAGATATCACTGTTAAGTTCCCTAACTACATCTGAGCTAGTCTGCTAGAAATGCTGCCTCTTTTATGGCGCACCTTATATCCTGATTTATCTTCTCCACACTTTAGAAAAGACAGTATAATTAGAATTTGCATTTTTGCAAAGGCTATGTGCACCACTTAAGTTATTAAACTAGCTTTCTTTTGGTCACTGTCTTGATACCTTCTTCATTCTTTGTAAGCTTTATAAGGTTTTTTTCAAGTAGGAGAAGACATTGAAACTTGTTCTAAATACAATTTATTACACTTGCTTGGATACCTGAATTTATTAGGATAATGTTAATAAAGGCAAACATCTGCCTCCTTTGAATTTGTTGAGTTTATGTATATTAATAACAAAGTATTTTTAAATAAGGTTCTAGTGAATATAGACTTTGTTTGTTTGGGTCTTTCATGCAGTGATTAATTTCTGCCTAGGTGCTCCTGTGACTTGACAAAATTTTTTTTTTTATAAAATAGATTTGTATTTGAAGTTTCCAAGCACCTATTAAGCTCATAAACAAATGAGTTAAGATATTCTTCAAACATTTTATCAGAATTCTTTCAAACCCCACATGGAAAACACTTAACATGGTATTCAAAGACAGGTTTCTTTGTGTACTGTGCATTTTCCGCATCTTTCTACTTTTTTTTAATTATTATTAAAGATAAATGAGAATAAATAGTTTCCATGTTGCTCACAACTTCATGTACCTGTACTAGTTCTACCTCCTTTCAAGTCATAATCTTCTGCTTTTGACATTATGGTTGTCTCCACAAAAACAAGCTGATGTCAACAAAAACAGGACTATATATTCCAATGAAGAAAAATATAAATTGCTACTACTTTAATTAAAAACCAAAGAAAAAGAAAAATAAAAAAATATATTTGTCGTAAAGCAGATATGTTTAAAAATGGACTAGAAGGAATGAATGCCTATTTAAATATATATTATTTTCCAAAATATACACAAAGGCAGAAAACTATCAGGAAAAATAATTATAAGATAAATGTATACATAATAATTAATAAGTTATAAGTTATTTTACAGAGAATTTTTTTTTTGTTTGGAATTCAGACATAAGGCTTGGGACAGAAGTTGAACGTAAGCCAATTTAAGTGATCTGAAACTGGTTTAAATCTGTAACAGAACAGAATTTCAGTGCCCATAGACCGGTTTCAAAATGGCCAAAACCAGTTTAAGATAAACCTGGATGGATGTAGTATCTGCACTGATTTAAGTCAGACTGGTTTATGGGATGTCCGTCCAAGATCCCCTTCTGTTTCAACTTAACTCATAGTCCCCCAGCATCCCAGGATGCTCTGCAGCCCTGGGTTGTGTTTTCTGCTTCAGCTGCCCCCATCCCCCTGCTTACACAGAGCTGAGGCAGTAAAGCCTCATCTCCCTAGCCTCTGCTTGTGCCCGTGAGGATGGGGGTCAGGGGAATGAACCCCCAGCTCCCCTAGCCCAGGTCTGCACAGAAAACACCTTAGCAACCCCTCCTTCTCCCCTTGCTAACTGCTTTTGCCTCTGAGGGGCTGGGCGGGCAGGGTTGGGAACATACCCACTCAGCCTGGCACTAGACCCCCAGCTGGGATCTGCAAGGCATGGAGAGAAGAAAGCCCCCTCCACTTGACTTTTTGTCTCCCCTGCAGCCCAGAGAACCAGGCCACCAACTGTCGACTCACCAACTGCCCTTGGCTTAGAGAGGCTGGGGGGCAGGGGATACACCCACCCAGCCCAGCACTGCATCCCCAGCTGGGGGCTGCAAGGCACGGGGAGGGGAAAACCCCTTCTGCCAGGCTTTTCTCCCCCCTGTAGCACACAGAGCAGGGCTTGGACCCTTAGCCCTGCCCCCTCACCAGCTGCTCTTGCTGCTGGGGGAGCAAGAAGCAAGGGGGCAGGGAATGCCCCCACCTGGACTGGCACTGGTCCCACAGCTTGAGTCTACAAAACAAGGGGGGAGAAGACCCCTCCCTATGGCTTTTCACACCCTTGCAGCCCAGAAAGCTGGGCTGGGATCCTTTAGTCCTGCCCCCTTGCCTCTGATAGGGGAAATGGGGGGCAGTGCACCTTTGCCAGGGGTGGGGAACCTTCACTGGGGCTGGGAGATTGCCAGCCTCAAGCTGGAGGGACTGTTCCCTCTGCCACCTGCGAGACCATACTGAGGAGTGGGAAGGGGGGAATCCTCTCTCTGCACCAGGGGTAGGGCTTGGGAGACCCTGTGAGGGGTGGGGAACTCCCACTGAGGTGCAGGGAACCAGCCAGCCTGCGGCTGAAGGGACCGTTTCCCCCTGGAGGGGGCAGCAAGGCATTGTCCTGGGCAGCCAGTCAAGGATGAGCCCTGCTCAGTTGCCTTTTGGTGCCTTCTACAATGGTCCTCAGGCTGAGAGGCATGCTCTAGCACCCTCTGGCTACTGGTATGGGCCACTGCAGGGGTCTGGTTGCCTTTCTGGTTTCAAAAATGAACATTAGTAGTTCACTTTATCAATTCAATCTATGTAATTTGAAGAAACATGCAAAAATTGAATTGATTCAGCCTGGGGGTTTTTTGACTACAGTTACTCTGCAATAGCATTGCTAAACAGCTTTTTGGTGATGCTGACCGCATAGTAACTTGACTACTGCACAATAGTGTCACATCATGCTTCCTTCTACGTGATGCTACCTGCGAAGTCAGCATCTCGTGTAGATGCGGCCAGTGTTAAGTTAGTTTAAGTTGTTTTGTTCTCTTGTCACTCTTGTGTTTTATAAGTTACTCTAGTTTTGTAATCAAGTGGACAACAATTCCAGTATTTACTGAAAATTCTATCCAGAAGGTTTTCTGGTTGCTTGTCATTTACATCACACACTTTTTAATAAGTTTGTTTGTTTTGCTTTGCCCTGCCAGCTACACTGTCTTTCCCTACAGGAGAGGATGGTCAGGATAAGAATGGATCATAACAGTCTCTCCCCTCCATTCTGTACCAGGCAGCAAACCTGCTTCAATGTAGGTGTAGGAGCAGTTGCTTCATTTTCACAATGGGAACTCCCTTGGAGAAATTCTGCCTGATTCTGACGTTTTATTGTGGAAAAGTAGTGATGAAGAATTAATCTGGAAAAATCCAGAAGTATTACATGAGATTCCAAAATTCTAAGAAAAAGTTGTGTTCCAGCATGTAATTTACTTGTTATGCCATTAATCATCTTTAGTACATACATTGACATTGTTCGTGAGTTTGTAAGACAACAAAATATAGGAAAAGATTGTATCTCTTAGTTTGATTCAATGAAATAAAATTTTAAAATTCTTTTATAGGCTTATGTAGAAAAAGATGAAACTATCGTTAGAAATACCACCGACATGTATGCATTGGTATTTTTAGGATTCGGAATCACTTCTTTTTTTACATTTTTCCTTCAGGTATGTTTCATTATTTTGGCTGACTAATCAATGTGTTATCTTCTCAGAATGTTTGTAGTTAGCTAAGTATACAATGATGAAGCATAGCTAGTTTATTGATTGCCTCATACCAGAAAGATGGTGCTACTGATATTCAAAATTATCTCTTTGGATGAAGAAGTAATTCACATAAGTAAAATTAAAATAAGATCAAGGGGTTGCTTCAAACCAGGGGTCAGGAATCTATAGCCAATCCATGAGCAGCTTGTTCTAGGGTGCAATCATGGGGCTTTGGATCCATTCAGTAGGCAGAGGGTTTGGCAGTGGGGGCTTCTCCCATGCCACAGCAGAGAGAATCAGCAGTAGTGAGGACTTGTCCTGTGCCATGGCACAGAGAAGTGGCAGCAGTCAGGTCCTAGTATCTGCCCACTCAACTCTGACCCAACTGGGTCATTCTACCCCATAATCTAAAAAGGTTACTAGTGACTATTGTACACCATTTTAGGAAAGGTACTTCCACTAGTTTTTTGATGGTTTGTTTGTTAAAACTAGCTGGGATATAAATAGGCATCCTTAAAAACTTTTAAAATGTGGGATTTTTGGTATTCACTTAAGTGTGTACCTGATAAATATTTTTTATTATTTTGTTGTGTAATAACCATTCTTTCATCTCAAACAGGGTTTCACATTTGGCAAAGCTGGAGAGATCCTTACAATGAGGCTTCGATTCATGGCCTTTAAAGCGATGCTTAGACAGGTAAAAGGGCACTTTAAAACTGTTTAAGAATGTCTACACAAAGGGTAAGCATTCTTTATTGTATTAAATCAGTCAGTTTTGGAGTGTAGATTAAGCCTAACTACATGAACTGAGAGAGAAAAGTGCTGTCTTCTGGAATCCAGTTCTGAAGCTCAAACTTGTTTTAAATATGCAGTTATCATCATTGCACTTCCAGATAACTTCACTTGTATCTAAGGTTCCACAGTTAATTATTGGTACAAATTATAATATTTGTATCTCTGATTGACCCATTTCACTTACAAAACTGGAGGCTGGATAAAGGCCTTTTTAATTATTTTTAATTTTAATCCCAACTAGTACAGGAGTAAGTTTGTAACTACAGATGTGTAACACCTATGTTACAGAAGTCACAGTAAAAGTTGGAAATAGTCAGAGGGTGTTTGTACACGCCATGCGATTTTCTGTTTTCCTGATGCCTGTAGAATGCTGAACACTCAGTAGCAGTGTGTACTGTACTTGTACTGCTGAGCCTGCAACACTATTGAGCAAGCCTCTATTTGATAGGCAATGAATAGGGAGAAATAAAAACCTTTCCAGGATCTTACACCACATCCTCCATTCTTGGTATAACTCTATTAATGATACCCTTGTATTGAAAGACAACCAGAAATTTGCCCTAAATCTGTTGTTGCCACTACTCTCATCTGCTGATTTTTCTGAGTTACTTCGCTTGCATGTCCTCCTAGCAGGAGTATGGGGATGCAGTAGTACATTAGATAAGGTGACTTGCTATACATTCAGAAGCATATATATCTGAGTCTTGATTTAGATTTGCACTGAAGGCTTCCACCAGTCAATTAAACTGTAAATGGATATGAGGTCCTTCAACTGGGGAAAACAAAAATAGCTGGAAGTAAAATTAATCACATCATTCCCCTGTATGCCATTAGCTATAGAACCTGGTCTGTCTTAACCACAATAGCCCAAGACACCACTGGGCACATCTAAATGTGTAATTAAGATGCACAAATAAATGCCAGAGCTTATTGCTTGAAAGTTTATTGCTCCTGAGCACAGCATCTTCACGTGCACCTGGGCATGTTGAGCCAGATTAGAGCAGCCTCAGCTGGCAGGGGGCCAAGGGCTTAGTTTGTGAGCCTGGGGCTGCTCCCCTTGGCTCAATGTGCTGTGGAGGGGTTGGCTGGGACCTTTATAAAGTACCTAAATGTGAGGGTACTTTAGCATGGGCCTAACCAGCAGGGGTAGCATCTACACATGCACTGCTGCAGAGTAAAAAACTAGGAAGCAGAACAGTACTTGTATTAACTTGTAAATATAAGTACTATTCTGCTGTGGATTTCATTAGTTTACTCCTAATAGGGGGGCCTGTGTAGATGTGCAGCATATACAACGCAGCTAATTAATCTACTGCACAGTAAATGTCTTGTGTAGATGCGTCCACTGGACATGTCTAGATGTGTATTTTCTATGGCAGCAGTTTACTCATGAGTACATTACTCACAAGTAAACACTTCCGGGCAGGTGTCTACACATGCAGGGAAGTGGCAGCAGAGTTGCTGCTAAAGTGGCAGCAAATCTGCTGCTGCTTCCTGGGGCACTGCAATGGTCCCCTGCTGCCACCAGGGGGAGCTCCAGGCCCTCCTTAAAAGCCAGTCCCACATGCTGTTCTCTGGCCAGCCACTTCCTTGGCCAAGAGCAGCTGTGCCCACCAGAGGGGCAGCACACAGCAGCACTCTCCTCGCTGTCAGTGCCTCCTCGTACCATGGCTGCTCCAGCCCTTGACCCTGGCAGCAATGACCAGTGCTCTGGGCTCCTGCTAGCCACCACACTGGTTCTCCCGTGCTGACCACTGTCTGTTTCATGGCCCTCTTGGCCCTTCTAGCTCCCCCAGGTCCAGCAACTGCCTGCCTGCCTGCCTGCCTGCTGTGCATCATTCCAGGGCCACAGCTGCTACCCACCTTCCACCTCAACCCCATGCGCCTAGCCAGACCCTGGCAAGGATGCTGAGGATGGGCTCCAGGACACCACCACTGGAGTTGCCAACGCCCTTCTGGGCCTCCAGCCACACTGCTTCTGGCCTACTGGGCCAGAGTGGACTGGTGGCTGCATGTTGTCCAGCACACCTTGGACAATGAGAAGTGGCTGGAGGCATTCTGGATGACCTGGGCCACCTTTCAGGATCTTCTGGAACAGCTCCAGCTGCACCTGGTGCAGCAGGACACTGCCATGCACCCACTCTTCCCTGTGGACACCTGGCTGGCCCTTGCCCTGCTGAAGCTGGGCACACGAGCAAGCCTATGGTACATCAACCACCTGTTTGGTGTGGGCAAGGCCACCATCAGGGAGGCCATCCTGGAGGTCTGTGGTGCCCTCCAGGATATGCTGAGGGACACCAGGCTTTGTGTGTATGACCCCCTGGCAGTGGTGCTGGGGTTCCACAGCCTGGGATACCCCAGGTGCATCTGGCCCCTACACAGGACCCACTTCCCTGTCACCTGCCTGCCCCATGGTGACTGCCCCTATTACAGCTGGAGGAGATTTCACTCTGTGGTGCTCCAGTTAATCATAGACCATTGCAAGGCCTTCATACACATGAGTGCCAGCTGGGCAGGCAGCACCCACAACACCCGTGTCTTCAGGAACTCTGGCCTGCCAGCCCTGGTGCAAAGCAGCTGTTTGGTGCCGGACCTGCAGCTGGGCATTATGATGGTCACACCCCTGCTCATCAGGGACCCTGCCTACCTGCTCCTGCCCTGGCTCATGCAGGCCTACTCTGGCAACCTGGACCCTGGCCAGGCCCACTTTAACTGGTGCCTGGGTCAGACCTGTGTCCTGGTGGAGTGTGCCTTTGGCCGCCACAAGAGCCACTGGTGCACCCTCATTGCCTGCCTTGAGTTTACTAAGAACAACCTCCCCTGGGTCATCATTTCAGCCTGTGTGCTACACAGCATCTATGAAGCCCCAGGGGTGCTCTTCTGCGAGGCCTGGGCAGAGGACACCTGTTGGCAGGAGTGGCAGGTGGCAGGCACCTGGGCAGAGGACACCTGGTGGTAGGCACCACCTGTGGTGGCAGCAACAGTGGTGGCCCACCCCTGCCAAGGCACGAGGAGAGCTGCGCACCTGCCAGTGGGGCCAGGGCACTGAGTGCAGGAGGCAATGGCTGACCACCTCCTCTAGCACTCCCTGCTCTAACCCACCTGCACTGCCCCCCATGGATCCCCAACCCACGCCTGCCCCTAGCACCATGTTCTTCTGAGACATGTCTGCAGTGAGCAAGTTTTTATTTCCCTTACATCAGTCAGAGCCCCCCTCTCCTCTTCCTCCCCAAACAGAGACCCTCAACCACCCAACCCACCTACATACAATAAAGCACCATCTTCCCCATGAAAATGATCTACAATGTCCAATGTGTGTCATCCTAGGGTGCGGGGCTGTGGGATGGGGGTACCTAGGGGCCAGAGCCTGGGGACAGGCAGCCAGCACCCTGGGGCTGTGGATCTGTCATGGCAGGTGCTGGCCTGGGCTTCCTGAACTGTTGGTAGAGGGTACAGCCAGGAGGCTGGGCAGAGCAGGCTGCTGCAGGCCTGAAGGGCCCTCCTGGGGGTACAGGAGCTCTGGAAGGCCAGAGCAGGAGCTCAAGCTCTGGCAGGCTGCCCATGCCACTCTGGGCAGCATCAAAAAGATGTGCTGATGTGACATAGTGACAATACCTGGTACAATTGTTTTTGGCCTGAGATAACATAGTGCTATTGGTGTTAATGCAAATTAATGGGACTTGCACTTAATGCAGTTTATTTTGAATTGTAACATATAAGGGATATGGAATTTGATTCACTCCAAAAAAAATAAATAAAAAAATGGAACCCTCCATACTATACATCATGTTGTCAAATAACTCAAATTGAAATGATTTATTTTACGTAAACCAAGATTTTATTGTGGGGTATTTAGAACACTAGAACATTTTTTCAGATTCTAAGAAATGTGTTTTGTTTTGTAGGACATCAGCTGGTTTGATGATCCTAAAAACAGTACTGGGGCATTAACAACAAGACTTGCTAATGATGCTTCCCAAGTGAAAGGCGTAAGTGGCATATATTATATTGGCATATAGCAAAGTTACAGCAGAGATTTGATTTGCTAGATGGCAATTCTTATTTTGGTGTCCATTGCAAAATATTCTTATTTATTAAAGAGTTTTGGGTTTCACACAATTGAAACATATAATAATGCTAGATATTGTAATATATGTTTTCAGTATAACATTCTGGAAGATGTTTCATGGCTGGAGCATTACCACTTTCCTATGCTTTCAATTTTGCTCTGAATCTGTTAATCTAAGAACTTTATTTAAAGTTAACTACTTAATCAAACCAGATTTTTATGTAGCATGTGTTGCCATAATTAGTGTTACAATCCAACAAAGTGCCTAAGCATGTGCTTAACTTTAAGACAGTGAATAGTTCCATTACATAAGTAAGTTTACTGACATGCTTAAAGTTAGGCATCTGCTTAACTTAAGTACTGAGCTGTATTGTTTTATGATAAAAATATCATTAGCTCAAGGTCCTGCTTCCTCTCCAAATGACGCCATTGTATGTTCCAAGAGACTTGGCAGATTTGAAGTTATAGTTGTAAATACAAAAACTATGAACTATATAAACTCCCTGTTTAAACTTTCTGCTCAAAATGCTAAATTACAGCTGAAAATCTGGAGTGATCAGAGGGAAACTTGGGGTTGGAGAGAGGTATTACTGCAAACAGCAAAGAAAAAAAAACTAGGCAGTAAAGTCATCTTTGAAAGCATGTGGCAAAAACTCTCCCTCTAGCAAAATTAAAGCACTTTCAGGTGTGCTCTGGAAAATAAGCCTGCACCAGCTTCTGGATCATCTAGATAAGTATTATCCATGTCTAATGTTCATGTTGCCTTTCTACACAGAAATATGCAATACAGTTGTTTTATTTGGGTTTTGGTTTCTTTTAGGCTACAGGCACCAGACTGGCTTTAATTGCCCAAAACATAGCTAACCTTGGGACTGGAGTTGTTATATCACTGGTGTATGGCTGGCAGCTGACCCTTTTGCTTTTAGCCATTGTGCCAATTATTGCCATCTCAGGAATGATTGAAATGAAAATGTTGTCTGGACATGCAGAGAAGGATAAGAAAGAACTGGAAATTGCAGGAAAGGTGGGTCCAATGAAGCTTAACTTGCTTAAAGGTACAGTCCTGTCATATATGACATTGGTAATAGATCAAAAGTACATTGCTTCTAAGGAAAGTCATGCTCCATAGTGTTATGTTATTTTTCATTTACATATTGCTGTACATGCTAGATAATGAACTTAAAACTAAGAGCATATTAGTTGATATTATTTACATTGTTATAATACCCAGAATGTGCAATGGTATCTAATGCACAATTCACACAATCATGTTCCTGCCATGCCACATGTGCATCAACACGTGGCAGGT
Organism: Gavialis gangeticus; assembly: GCF_001723915.1. Lineage (NCBI taxonomy): Eukaryota > Metazoa > Chordata > Crocodylia > Gavialidae > Gavialis > Gavialis gangeticus. The sequence continues at coordinate 50,048,270 of NW_017729004.1, read as the reverse complement.
ACACGGCGTTGCGCCACTTCAGGGGCAGTGGCTGCAGGGTGCAGAGCTCAGCCCACAGTGGCAGACCACCTCTGCCCTATGCACAGATTTGGGGGGCACATGCCCCCCAGGCCTCCACCGGTGTGCACGCAGTGGCGGAAGCCCACCCCGCCACACCCCCTGCAACCCTGGATGAGCCACCCAGGCTCTGAGCATCCTATGACCCACCCTAGCCCCGGGGCCTCATTCACCCCAGCCCCACTCCCTCCCTCACCACAGGGGCTTCAATCTGCTCCCCCATGTCCCTTCACTACAACAGACTTACCTGTTGTGGTGGTCAGTGCTGTACATGCTGCTGGGCTACTGCAGGCTGTGGCTGCATGTCTGTGTCTGTGCGTGCCCCCCCTGCCCACTGCAGCCACCCAGAGCCCATGCCCAAGCTGCCTTGTGGCCCACTGTGCTGCCACTACTGCCCCACATTTTGGGGGCTAAGCCCCGTTAGCCCTGGACTTCCACCACCTATGCTTGTCAGCTGCAGGCCTGGCAGCCAGTGGTGCACCCCTGCCCCAGCCACAGGGGAGCACTTGACTATGTGTTCAATTAATGGTGTGATTAGAACAAACTACAAAGTTATTACACATTTTCTGTGAACTAATTTTTAGCTTATTGCTTGTTTTATTACACCATTCATTGGTTGAACGTATACCTGGGCTACAACTTAAGGTTAATCATGCCTTAAGTGTAAGGTGTAAAGGGGGCCTGTAACACACTTTCTCTTTTGCTATCAAAAATATTGCTATTCATATTCAATAGCTAAAAGTAAATTCCACTGATATAATAGTGGGCTCTGAGTCAGAGTTTCACAAGCATCACAAGATTCCTAATAGAGATTGTTTGCCTAACTCCTTAGCCATTTTTCAAAGAGCTATCTGCTCCCCCTTATCTATTTTATTTATTATACCAATAAGGGTAGATTTTCAATCTCAAAGCCAATGGGAATTAAATGCCAAAATGCAATGAAAAATCTTCCCCTAAATGTTCAGAAGTGTGTTGATAGTGTTGAAGTGATGTCATAGCTGTGATGGTCCAGAAAGCGAGAGGCAAGAATTTTTGTGGGTGATATCTTCTATTGGACCCACTGCATGGTTGGGATAGATTTAAACATATTTTTTGTACTACAATACCCTTCCTCAGGTCTCTGAGGGAGAAACAGACACAAAAGAGCTAAATAGGAGATGGAACAAGGGCTTGTGTAAAACTCCACGTGTAAATAAAAACAGGATATGAGAAATTGGTGAATGGAGATTCTGTATGGTTCCCAGTGCAGCCCCAGGGCTGGAAAAGCCCAGCCACTGGCCCCAGTCTTCGGGCTACACTTTTCCAAACACCCCACCCCCAGCACCAGGCTATTTTTAGCCCCCCAGCCTCTTGGTCCCACCACCCACAGACTAGCCAGCTCTCCCCTCAACCCCCCGCCCCCCATCACACAAGCTGCTCCCAGTACTGATTATAGCAGCATTCACCAATGCTGGGGGGAAGGAAGTAAGTCCCAGCAGGGTGAGGGGTGGGGGTTTCGGTTTGCTGTGGCAGGGTCATGGAGCTAAAAGTAGACCCCATTCCCCCCAAACCTTCCAGCAGACCCTGCAAGTCCTCCCTGACCCCGCCAAAACTTCCCAGACCCTACCAACCTCTCACAGACCCTACCTACTCCGCTGATCCCCCTGAAGATCCTGTCTGCACCCCCCCGCACTCCCGCTTATCTCCCCATCCTAACTTACCTTAGGTCCGGTGGCTATTTTTAACTTGATCTAACCTCCCCCTTACCTTCCTGAATATTTGTAGTTAGCCACTATTGCTTCTGTTATCCAGGCTAGTCATGCTGTAGTAACATCTTGTATTGCATTGTAGACATACTCTATGTCACTTAATAGTTACCCCAAGCTATGTTTACCAGGTTAGAATTAAATACTACTGTGCAACCTTGTTTTTTCATTAATGAACATGTCCTTTCTGCAATACAGATTGCTTCTGAAGCCATAGAAAATATTCGAACTGTTGTAGCTTTGACTCAGGAAAGAAAATTTGAGTCTATGTATGGACAAAATTTGCAACTACCATACAGGTAATATATATATATATATATATATATATAAATTAATTCAAACTCTTGGTTTTGGAATTGAGTGTAAATTTTCACTAATAAACTAACATGATAGACTAACATGTTACAGGGTTGTAGGTTGTAGCCGTGTTGGTCTAAGGACATAGGCAGATACGGTTCTTTGGGTGAATCTGATATCTTTTATTAGACCAACTTAAATAGCTGGAACCACTTTTCTTAGCAAGCTTTTGGGTTTAAAAACCCTTAGTCAGGCTGAGGAAGCATCTGCAGTTGGTGTGCTCTTCGTGGATGGAATGAATAGTAAAGAGGCCAGCCCAAATAACCTTTTCTATCATAACATGTAGCAGGCCAAACCCACTTCGGACATAAAAATATGCTATATATTTTACTTCAGGCAAAGTTAATAAAATATAATCCTTAATGTACTGTTCTTTGAATAAATGATACCATTGTATTCTCTTATTGTAGTATAGGCAGTCCTCGGACTTAAGACAATTGGTTCCTGAAAACCACTTCTTAAGTGAAAACGGTGTAACTTGGAACCGATTTCCCCATAAGAAACAGTGTTACAAATGGGGGATTGGTTTCTGAACCGAGGCCCAATACCCTATTTTCACCAAAAATAACCTAGAACGTTATACTCAATCAATTATAGATGAGTAATATAGCTACATTATTGTATTTATATTGTAAATAGCAATCATATTGATTTGGAAAGACTTCTTTGAGGTGACTTTTCTGGACTTTTTGAAGGGCTTTTTGCTAGAGTCTTGTCAGGAGTCTTGGCTGCAGGCTTTTCTGGAGTCTTGTCTGCTTTCTTAAAGAAAGTGCCCAAGGAAGTTTGGACAGATGTTCTCCAGGGAGATGAGTGATGCAGCAAACTTATTCGCTGGCATGGCGTGGTGTTCTAAAGTCAAAACCGATGACAGAAAGTTGAAACAGGGTGTCAATTTGTAAATGTTGGAAGTGCGAAATGCTGTAACTCGAAAGATTGTAAGCTGAGGACTGCCTGTACATGGTACTCCTGTTCCAAAGAGTTTAACTGCTACAGAAGCTATTTTCTAAAATAGAGGTTTCCCTCACTTTATGCTGTACATGCGTTCCTGGAAAACAGTGCATAACTCGAATTTGCATAGAGGGAACCCACTTTACCATGTAACAAAGAGGGATACATTCCAAGACCTTGACTGTACTGACCCCCAGACCCATTTCTACCACTGTTACAAGACAATTTTGGTACTCACCAACGGCAGACAGTACACAGAAGCACAGAGTGGTGGTGAATGTTACCATAATGGGGATGGCAACTAGAGAAACATGTGTCACAGGCAACAAGCATGGAGGACAGATCCACACAGGAGACTATATTTTGGTGCACATCACTCCCACAATGCACCGGACAAAGCAGCTGACTGCAGGCTTTCACCATACCGATCGCATAAGAGTGAATTTACCTTGCATATAACACATTTTTGGCATTAGAAGGGTCATTGCATAAGAGTGAATTCGCACATACAGAACCTGCATAAAGTGAGGGAAACCTGTATAGTCCTTTAATCCATGTTGGTAGTCATAAGCCCTGTTTTCTAGTGTACATATAGTTTTATTAGCCAAAAGTCTACTTCTGCATGATTACTTCATTAAAGCCAGTATAGCTTTGCCTGGGTAAGAACTACAAAGGTAGATCTCAGAATTAATTAGTACTTTCAGTATCAGGCCACTAAGCATCTCAGGTGTTTAATCAGCTTCACATCACAGACAATCTAAAGCATCATCAAGTCATTCCAAATTTCAGAAAATACTGAGTACCAACTCTCCAAAACACAGGGTGAGCACTCAGAATTACTTTCACTTTGGAAAAATATAGGCATACATCTATGCTGCAGAGATGTGATTGCAGCCTATGCAGGCATGTCCATGCTAGCTATAATCCTTCCAAGGTGAGTTCAGTGGAAATGAAGATTAGGGGAAGAATTTCATTATCCTTTCTGTAACTAAATGGCAGTTTTCCAGTTGCCTCATTGGCATTTTTTGGTATCTTGACAGATTTCATTTTCTTACTTCTGCACTATAAATATGTTAGTGTGCACACAATCTGAACATGTGCAGTAAGCTGCGTACTGAACCAAACTCCATGACTAATGGGTATTAGACACTAGAAGAGAAGGCATGCCCTCCTGCATTTTAGTTCCCAGTAATTGAAATTTTGCCCACGAAGTAGGAAACCCAGGTTTTAGGCCCCCGTCATTTATAAGGGACTTACACCTGTGCCTTTCAAATTGGCCAAATATAGTGCTCCAGCCACAATACCACAAGCGAGGCACCAGCCAGACCCTTTCCAGCACTCCTTTTGAAGCAGGTCACCTGGGTAGCCATGTGAGGGATGTGGAAGGCAGTGGTTCTCAACCTTTTGGGGCTTAAGGTACCCCTCTTTGGACATGAGACACCCCTCTATAACTTTTGTGAACTGAGTGGCACCCAATTTCAAAAAAATATTTATATTTTATAGTGCTTACTTTCTTGTAGAGGAGCCAGGCTGTGGGGGTGAGGGAAATCAGCAAGACAGGGACAAGCCAGAGTCTGCAATTATCTGTTTATCTCCACCTTGTTGCATGCTTCAAAGGATCTGGTGGCACCTCAGGGTACCACAGCACCCTGGTACAGAATCATGGGTATAGGTCCAGGAACAAGAGAGCCAGTTAGACAGTGTTTGTTTCAGTGAAACGACCTCTGCTCTGCAAGTGAGCAGGCCTTCAGTTCTAGCTTAGATCCTTGCTCCCACTAAGGCAGAAAATTCTCCACTGCTCTATTTTCTGTCCAATGAATATTCAATGCAAGATACAGCTTCAAGAGGAGAGGAGCCTGGGTAATGCCTAAATTCTAGTCTTTTGCTGGGACATTAGAAAGATGCTGATTCAAATATTCAAAGGTCTATAATCCTGTTTCCTGGGTGTGTACTCTCAATATCTGAGCTAGGCACAGGGAGAGTGGGGGGAGGAGAATAAATCATTACAGGGCTCTACTCTTCCTCCTCGCTTTTCAGCTATTAGGATTAAATCAAGAGAGGGACTTCCTCCTCTTTTTTTTCTGGGACTGTCAAATTAGGCACCTAGAGATGTAGATTTGTACCTGCCTGACCTGGCCAATAGCTCTCTCTGTGTACATGTATTTATGTGTCTACACTGCAGGGGCAACTCACTGAGTTTGTAATACTAAGTGCCAAAAAATGACACAGAGCTTCCTTTCAGCCCGCAAAGGTTAATGGAATACTGCTTTAGATGTCATGGGCTTCGGTGTTAATTGATTTTAGCGCAGTTTATGCTCTGTCACTTTCCTACTTCACATCCACATTTAACCAGAAATTACACAACATTGTTTGCAAGGACAATCAGCATCAGCATGATAGCTCAGGTGTTTTGATTAAACGACAGTATTCTTATCTTAGAGTTGGCATAAAAAATTAGTTTTGACTGAATTATTTTTTGTTTCCTAAAGAATCCTGAAGATTTGTTGTGATGCTGTACAGTTTCAAAAGTGATTATTTAATTGAATCCTTGAAAAATATAATTGCATCACACTCTGATAATTTTTTTCAGGGACACAGAATTCTAAAATATACAAGAATGTTGTACTTTTAGGTCTCAGTCTAAGCTTGGCGATTGCTTCCTCCAAAAATATTACACAACTAACTATTGAACACTGAAGTCAATACAAGCAAAGGGCACTTAATATCTTCTTAGAAATTTAAACATAATTGTGAAAATACCTATTCTTTGTTACAGAAATTCTGTGAAGAAGGCACATATCTTTGGAATTACTTTTGCCCTTTCCCAAGCAATTATGTACTTTGTCTATGCTGGTTGTTTTCGATTTGGTGCCTATCTAGTGAGAAATGGACACATGCAGTTTAAAGATGTAATTTTGTAAGTATCTCTATTGCAATTTAATTTTTTGTCCCTATAAAGAAAGATGCTTGTATATTGCTACAGATAGTCAGGTGTGTTTTTTTGTAGTCAGGCAGAAGACAGGCTGGGTGGCACAATTTTATGGATACAGTAGAACACGGTTTAAGAATCCTCAAAGATAGCCATGAAAAAAACAGAAAAGTTCTTCTTCTGTCCCCAGCCATTTTTATACTCTAAAACAACAGGTGGGTTTAGATATACCCTTACTTATATCTGTGTAATTTCTTGGAGTCAGTGGACCTGTACTGTGGTAAAAAGTGCAGAATGAAGGCATATTGCACAAGTCTGTACTCTGCTTCCATGGACAGAAAGATGGTTTTTAAAACAGATCCAGCTGTGTTTTAGGGGAGCCAGAGAAGTCATTTGCCTTCCCTGCACTCTGCTTTAAAGGACTGGCATAAGGAATAATTGGGATCAAAGAGCGGTAGAGAACCAGAAGACAAGTTACTACAGAAGTGCCTGGCTTCCTTTTCCTTTCCTCTTCCACTTAGCAGAAGAACATATTACAGCCAAATTCCTACAAGGCTGCTAACTTCAGATCAGTACTGTTGGCAGACAAGGTTCTTTGGGTGAATCTGATATCTTTTATTAGACCAACTTAAATAGTTGGGGAAAAAAAAATTTAATCAAGCTTTTGGGTTCAAAAACCCTTTGTCAGGCTGAGGAAGTTTCAGCAGTTGGTGTTTGCTTTTCCTGGATGGGATGAAAAGTAAAGACACCAGAGGCTGGGCTGGTGTGCATACAGTTAGTGAAAAAGTAGATTGAGGAGTCAATGGGTGAGAGACAGGCTGGGTGGGGGGGAATGTCTGTTGTATTTTGGAGATGCTATGCAGAAAAAAAATCTTCAAACTTTAAACTTATGCTGGATATGAAGATTTATGGGAATTTTTAGAGATGACACTTGGATTATGTGAAAAGTAGGCAGATGGTAGTGTTTCCTCAGTAGCGAAGGATGGAGATTGGGAGGAAGGCATGAGGCAGAAGTGTGGAGCTCTGTTTTAGCCATGCTGAGAGCCTACAGAGTCCACATGTGATTAGAGCGTTACTTTGCTATGTACTATACAAGGAGACAATAACAGAAACCCTTATCAGAGTGCTTCAGCCTAAACAGAAAAGGCAAAACATTGTGCAAGAAGAGTGTTATCATCATCCCTGTTTTAAAGGTGTGTGGGGCACTGGGAAATTATATGGCCTTGAGACAAGTCATAAGTAAAACATTTCCATTGGCAAATAGATATGTACTGCTACGCCAGTGGTCTCCAACCTTTTTAAGTAGAAGATTGCCTTTGGCACTTAAAAGGAACCCAAGATCTACCATGTGCCTCTGCCACCACCCCCCACCCCCTCCGCCTGGCAGGTAAGTCTGTGGGGAGGGAAGCGGGGTGCAGATCGAGGCAGAGGGAGAAAAAATTATTTGGGGGTACGCCTCCCCAGCAGGTAAGTCCCACCTGGCCAGGGCTCCACTCAAGTTACCCCATGCTCCTGCCTCTGTGGCAGTGTCCCTCATTGCAGGGGCCTCGATCTAGCTCCCATCCCTTCCCTTCCCCATGGACTGACCTGCTGGGCTGGGGCACGTGTGTGCATGAATGCAGGCCCTCAGCCCCCCACCCCAGCCTCGGATCAACTCCAAGAGGCTCCAAGATCTACTGCGAGAGGGTCCGAGATCTATCAGTGGATCAAGATCCACTGGTTGTGACCACTGTGCTACACTCTTGTCAGTTATTAGCAGGATCAGGTGACTTGCCTAAGATCACTGAGGAAATTTCTGGTACAACCAGGGATTGAAGCTATATCTCTAGGGTAAAATCCAATAATATATTTGTAGTCAAATTTAATGGGACCAGGATTTTTTCATAGTCCAAAAAGCCATCTTGTCTTTAATTTATATTAACAGGGAGTGAAGAAATACCAGTTGCATATGATTCAGATTGAGGCTAAAATAACAACACGCTTCAACTTTTCTGATCTGGAAAAAATAATCTGCTCTTAGCAAGGGAGAAAATAGGGTGATTTAATAGGTATTTTTACTTGTGATGTTTTTAATGATACTGAGGTACAACTGAGAGGAATAAAGGCACAATTTTGAAAAAAAATGGCTCTTGCACTTTAGTGGTTTCCAAATTTGGCTCTGGAAGATGATTGTGGGGGGAGAATTCTTGAATTCTTACAACCTGGCAATAACAAGCCTATAAGCCTCTTAAATACAGGATTGGCAGGGTGAGAAACATAATATCATACAAAAATATGATATTATTTCTTCTACAGCTGCTGTTTTGCCTTGTCCTGAATCCTAGCTCTCACAAACGTATCCTTTTCCCCTGCACTTGCCCCTTGCATCCTTTCCTTCATAGCTGCATAGCTTTGGATGAGCAGTTCTTCTGGATTCAACTTTTTCTCTTTAGATCAAGGTGACCCTTGATCACTGCCAAGCCAACACGTGCTATTTTATTTTAGAGGGAGCCTAGCAATATTTTCTTTTTTTCTTTATGTTTCTAGCTCCTGGAGTCATGAGATTACACATGAATCTCAACTTTATTCATTTTTAAAACAAACATTGTTAGTTCTCATGGTTATAGAAGAAAAATTAAGAACTGGCCATCCAAGACTCAAAACTGAAAGGCAAATTATAAGCAGAAAAACTTACTATTTTTCAAAATGTCCTCTGATTATCTGGGGAAGGGTGACAAAAGTCATGATTTTTTAATGTTTGGGGTAAACAATTCATGAACATGGTGTTCAGTTTAGGAACCCAACTCAAGGCTATCTCCTCCAAATAAAAAGAAGGCCACCCTTCCATAAGGAGGTAAAGGAGAAGGGCCATCAGCAGCTGGAAGTATGAATGTATAGGTGTGTTTTTGTGGTGATAGTGGGTATAAGTAAGGGTACGTGAGAGAACACAGCGAGTGGGTATTTTGAGAGGTGTGTATGATAGATAACAAAACATTTTTTCCATGATGATAAAATGTTTGTGATTGGTTCTGTTAAGCTTTACTTCTGTTGTCTCTTTACTTCCCAGGTGACTATGTATTGTACTCATTACACTTATTTATATAGGCTGCTTCTCTGTAAATAAATACTCTGCTGTAAAGGACAGTACTAAAACTGGTTTTGAAAATCCTAACTAAATTGTCATCTGAGCCACTTGCTTTGTACTGAAAAATGCTTACTATAAACACAATACATAAAAGTAATTCAGCTAGATATAATAGAGGCTTGTTGTACTTAGGATATTGATGAATTCGGATATAAATTACACTTACAGTGTCAAAAATTTCCCCATGCAGCTGCACGTATGGCTACTATAATAAGTTAAGCTGCCTTGAATGTTAATTTTCCATTGAATTTCACAAAATCCAAGTTGCATCAGTTATTTATTATTAATATTTTAACTAAGAACGGGCTCAGTAGTGCTGGGTGTGGTATAATCTCAGAATAGTAGAAAACAGTTCCTGTATTGAAAAGTTTACAGTCTAACTAGACAAGACAGACACAGGGGTAGGAAGAGGAATAGAATACACAACAAAAGTGAACTGAGGGATGGGCATAATAGCATTATGATTTTTGCGGGATGGGGGAAGAGAGAGGCTAAGAGAAAAGACAGAAAAGTGGAGGGAGAGGGAATAGAAAGGGAAGTAAGAAGGACAGGGTATGGGAGAAGAGGGTAAAGGGCAAGTGTTCAAAGAAACCAAGGTGAAAGAATTGAGTAAAGGAGGGGTTGGAGCAAACAGATGATCAGCACAGAAAAATCAGCAGTAAAACCAGTAGAAAATGCTCTGAATATCTGAGATTGGTTGTGTTTGCAGCTGTTCCTACCATCTGCAGACTTCTTAGCATTCTCTTTTCTTCTTCCCCATATTCACTATCTCACTAAATCTTTTCTACCTTTTTGATACTGCTAAAATACTTTTCCATATGCAGGTCAACTGTCCCCTTGACTCCCATGAATTTCTCCTCTTTAGGTTTCAAGACCTCCCCATTCCCTATCTCTTATCTTTGCAAAACTCTGTTGCTGCTGATGTTATCTTTTTATTCTGATCACATCACCCACCCCTTCTTTGGATTTCTCCATCACTTGTCCTTATTTTACCACATTACACTGAATTTCTTTGCCTCCACCCAAAGTTCTGTTTTAATTTCTATTAATACTTTTGCTTCCTGTGGCACTTCCCAGTATGCCTTCCCCCTCACTGTCTCTGGGTCTCTCTAATTTTGCTCTCCTTCTGTGCTGTTGCCTCCTACTCTGGAATACTTTCTTAGCTGGCAATAACATTCTCTCTTTCTTCAAACAATCCCTCCTCTTTCATCTTTCTCTTTAATAATCATACCTTCCTTTTCTTGCGCTGCTGCCCCATACCTTGTCTTTTATTAATCTTACCTCATCTAGTCTTGACAGGGAAGATTTATCTGTTTATAGGGCATGGTAGCTTTGCTATGTCAATGAAATATGCTCAAGGGCACAGATAAGCAAAAATAACATACTGCAGCTTTTTTATCCAATTTACTGGCACATTATTTTGGCAAAAGGATGTTGTTTTGTGTTTTCTTCATAATCTTTTAAGCAATGCATTACCAAACAGAGGATTTTAACTGCTCTTGCAACAGTTACAGTTTCACAAGCAGTTTGTCCCACAGATAGAGCTCACTGTGTGAAATGGCAAATCATGAGTTTCAGCCACAAGTTGCAAACAGTTTCACCAAGATGTCAATATAATTATTCCAAGAGGAAACTGAGGCCCAGAGAAGTTACCATGGCCATAGGGTGATCATACATCGTGTTTTTGTTGGCAGTGTCCCATTTTAAACACCTGTCCTAGGCATCCTTCTGAACTCACCAGTGGAACACCCAGAACAGATGTTAAAATGGCCCTGTCCTGAAGAAAACAGGGCTGTTCCACCCTCTGCTCATGCTCACAGTGCTCTGCAACCTGCCCACCTCCCACTCAACAGAAACTGGAGCTTGGAGACAGATAAGCATGCCAGAGAGTGAGAGCAGGGTGGAATGTCCTGTTTTGTGACAAGGAAAATATTGCACTTCAAATTTTCCCCATGTCACATATTAAGAAAAGAATAGAAACAGAAGCCAGGTTTCCCTCATCTCTTATGACAATAAACAAGGAGGGGAAAGAGGAATTTAGTTCCCTCCCCTGCCAAAAACAAGAGGAAGAAATAAGGATTCCATCAATAAAAAAGGAAAGCACTGAATTTGGGAAAGAATGTGGATATATCCAGGGGTGATGCATAGGGGGTTCATGTGGATGCACGTGCACCCCCTGCATGTGCCAGTGCACCCCCTGCAAAAAGGTGCTGCTGACATTGTCGGCAGTGCCTTTCGCCGGTCACTGCTTGCCACCCCACCACCGGTGGTGGCATCTGCGGGTGGTCCACGATTGACCCTGGCTGCCGCCAACGCTGCTGGTGGCACCTGCAGGAGCTCCCTGCTCACCACAGCCATACTCCCACTACCGCTGCCATGCACCCACCACTGCCGGCGCAGCTGTGCCTTACCAGCCGCTGGGGGCACGCACCATTCATGGATATATCTATTCATGATACAAACCTGCTCATTAACATGATGTTCACAAAAAAAGACTGACTATGCTCTTTGCCTGTCCTCAGTATTATATGTATTCATGTTAATAATTCATACATACTTCACTGTCTCTTTTGGTTTGTATTTACAGGGTTTTTTCAGCTATTGTATTTGGTGCAATGGCACTAGGACAGAGCAGTTCATTTACTCCAGACTATGCCAAAGCCAGGATGTCAGCAGCTCATATGTTCATGCTGTTTGAAAGGGTACCCTTAATAGACAGTTACAGTGAGGAAGGACTGAAGCCTGTAAGTGAACAATGCAAATTATATTGCTTACTTCCATAACCATTCATGACTGTTGATATTTTTCCCACCTTCTCTCATTAGATATTTTGATTAAACTGATTTTAGGGCCATTAACCATAAGACTAATCCAAAAGAAACATCTCACTAAATCCTTTCCTGTCTTTTAGTATTGCTAAAATTTACATTTAAGTCAGTTGTCCTGTTGATTCCCATAAACTTGTCTTTGGTTTCAAAACCTCTCCAATAATGAGCTGAATTTTGCTTCATGACTCAATGGACTATCCATGCCAAACACTTTCTTGTTGAGAGCTCTCTGTACTGTCCAGTGCACTGACTATAGGACAATGTAGCAGGGGTCAGAGATTCTTCCTATCATGCATGACAAAATGATCCTGGCATGGACCTTGGATAGTCAGGCCCCGTTTCACTTTTTATTCAAGATGATAGTAAGAGATAAGTGAGCTAGAATAATTATCAAATACATTTAGTGAAACTACCTGAATCACTCTCAGACATAGACAGCCTATAGCGTATCTGTGTGTGTACGCAGAAGGTATGGACAAATGAGGATGTACAGCGGCTGTCTGTTTACTCCCTTTTACCTATATCTAATAATGGAGAGAAAGAGAGAATGAGAGAGATATGTATATGATCCACCTCAGGCTAGCAAGGTAAGGCATGCCAGTATTCCAGGAAGTGAAATGACTACCATTAATGTCTAGTCACCTCTGATTCCTCAGGCCAAGAAACCTGTTACCCATTTATAGCAAGTTGTAATCAAGGCTGCATTCAGCATAGATCTGGCCCCCAGGCAAAATACTGCCTGGGGGCCAGATCTAACCTGCCAGGTCATTCTATCCAGCCTGTGGGGCCCTTAAAAAATTTAGAAAATTAAAAGGAACTAGCAGCAAGGCCTGCCTAGCCCTGCCCTCCCAGCCAGAAGCCTCCTGCCTAGAAGAGGCTTCTGGCCTGGGACTATGGGACTGTTCTGCTTCCCTGCACTAGATAGGGGTTTAGACAGCTTGCCAAAACTTGGTAAGCAGCCCTCCACCCGAAATAATTGCCCGTCCCTAGCATAAATCTAACGCCAGATTCATTCCTCTAGTGATTTAGCAAAATACACTCCTCCATACCTCTGTTCACCCAGGCTATAAACATGTATTGCAGTGAATTAAAAAGGGGTGTGACTGCTCATAGTAAATCTCCACCTTCTTCCAATGTGAAGTAATTTGTTCATTTGTCCATAACCTCTGTCACTTTCTCTTTCCCGTCACACTCTCATTCCCAACCCTTCTCAATTCAGTACCTTCAGTTCCTACAACAGCCATAGATTCACATGGCATCTTTGACAGCAAAGATGGTTGAAATTTGCTCCATCTCATTTTTGAATTGTAAATGATAATAATGAAGGGTAAGAAAATTGATGTTAAGATTTCCTATGAATTATAAGTTTGACATGTTATGCAGGTTAAGCCATTTGTATGTTTATATAATAATATTTATTACACTGATTTTATAGTTTTGGGGGGGAAGTGTTAAAACAGAAGGATTGCTTTGGTTTGGAGGCCAAGACTATAAAAAAACCCTTGATTTCCAGTAGCCAACTTGAATCAGTCCCCCTTTTTTCTAAGAAGATGTTGAACAAGCAAGCCCTCTTGGAGTATCAGAAGCTGGGCACCTAAAATTGTTATAACTTTTGAAGAACTGGTCTTATTTTAAAACTTGTTTGAAGCAGAATTGCCAAAATTTAAGGGCCTTTTCAAAATATTTTTTGAAATATCACAGAATGGCCAGATCCCAATAACATTAAAATTAACTGCAAAATTCCGATTGATTTCATTAGTAATGCTCAGCACCTTCTTTTAGGATCTGCCAAAATTATCCTACATATTGATCATATATAACCTTTTCAATTATAGGAAATATTTGGTGGCAACATAATGTTCAAAGAGGTGATGTTTAAGTACCCAACTCGACCAGAGGTCAAAGTGCTTCAAGGTTTGAATATTAAGGTAGAAAAAGGACAAACCTTGGCTCTTGTGGGCAGCAGTGGCTGTGGGAAAAGCACTGTTGTTCAATTGCTTGAGAGATTCTATGATCCCCTTGATGGAGAAATGGTAAGTAGTTATTTGTGAAGATCTAACTTTTAGTTAAATTATAACTTACCTGTTGTATTCTTGTTAATGGAGTAGAATGCACTAGATATTTTTATATTTTTGTAATGTTCAAAAAGATTAGGTGTAGGTACTTTTGAATTTTCAAGGTTCTTCACATATAACCACAATAAACAAAGGGAGAATGCAACTTTTCCCCCATCATTTTGAGAACTTACTGAATGGTTGAGAAATGCTACAGCAGGGGTGGGCAAAATACGACCCACGGACCAGATCTGGCCCACCAACTCATTTGATTCGGCCCACAGGCTGGCGCCCACTAATTAATTGTGTCTGACCCCACTTGCGGCTGCCCCTGTTGCGCTCTGCATGGGGCTGAGTCCTGCCTTCTCCCACCTGGAGTGGTGTCTGCTGTGCTCCCGGCTTCCCCTGCCGGAGGGCGCCATCCCTGGCCAGGATGCGCAACTTCTGAGCAGGGCTACTGCTGGTGCTGCCCAGGGAACTGCTGAGCTCCCTGGGCCTCCAGTGACTCTTCCTCCTGTCCCTGCTGCAGTGCTTGGGGCAGCAGGTAGGGAGGGGAAGCTACAGCATTGAGGGGAGCAGGGCTCTGCCTGCAGCTCACTCTGGTCCTGCTTGTGCACGGCTGGGCTGGGGAGCATGTGTATTGGGGGTGATGCTGAAGGAGCTCACCTGCTCACAAAGCCCCACCGTGCAGGCACAGGAAGTGGGGCTAGAGCAGGAGCCAAAGCGAGCTTGATGCAGCCTTGCTGGGCAGGTATGCAACAGAGACCAAGGGTGCCAGGCTCAGCTGCCTGCCCCTCTTCCCCTCTCCTAGGGGCTTCTCTTGCTGCCCGTTGGCGGCAGCTGCTTTCCTGCCTTTTGCAGCACACTGGGAGCCAGGCAGGCAGCACTGATCCCCTTCTACCTCCTGCTGAGGGGCTGGGCTGAGCCACATCACAAAGAGCAGGCAGGGGGTAAGCCCCCTACATGCACACACCCAACCCACCCAAACTCCAATCACACCCCACAAATGCACCCACACTTCCTCACACACCGCACCATACCCACACACATATGCCACCCACCACCACATACACCCTCTACCCCATCACACAATATACAAACAACCCCTCTACCCCCCACCAGATGAGGCAAGAGGAAAGACTTCCAGTGACAAAGGTAAGGGGTTAGGGGATGGGAATTCCAGTTACAAGATGGGCGGGCTACCCTTGCAGCCCTCAACACCTCAGCAAAACTCATTAAGGAGCCCTCCAGCCAAACAAATTGCCCATCTCTATGCTACATGCACATGATTTAGAAGCTGCGCTAAATTCGGTGCAAAGGACTGCATTGGATTCAATGGTATTTTGTAGGGGGTCTGTAATAGCTAAATACTTACAAATGAATAGAAATGTTATCAGAGATGATCTACCTATATGCACTCAACATGTATCAATTCCTTTTACATTCTATATCTTAAAACAGCTGAAGAATAATGTTTTTGCTTCTTTTTAATGTTCAAAACTCTATTTATGCTACTTAAAATGTGCCCAGACACTATGATTACAATAATGCTTCCCGTATACTTACAATGATCTTAGCTTAAAATACATATAAAATTGTATATGGTTTCCTAGTTAATCAACATTTATAAAGCATTTTTTGTATTATTGTTATGACCTTCCTCCCATCCTTGGCTCCCCCTGTAGGCTCATATGGCTGGGGCTCCTAGCCATGTCCCAGCCGTAGCCAGGACTGAGAGACCTGCCAGGTGTGGGGACTCAGTTCCAGCGTCTGTGGGTTGCTGCTGTGATCTCCTAGCCCCAGGGGTGCATGGAGCACACCATATAGCTGGAAGTCTGTGGAAGGGCCCCTGCAGCTGAGAAATTGCAGTGGCTGGGGTCTCGCACTCTTGGGGAGGTGTTGTGTGGGACTGGGTTGGTGTGGTGCAGAGCCCAAGCTGGGCATGTGAATCCCAACCCCACAAGGGATCCAGCCCAAACTTCTGTCAACAGGGGAGCACTAGATCATCAATCGCTAACAAAATGGTTTGTCTCCCTGCTTGCTATTCACTCTATTGGCACTCAGTTGACCTTTCATGCACTGGTTATGCCCTTGCATGACCAGATTACCCCAGGGCACAAATTGTGCCTCCCTTGATTCCAGCTGTGCTTTAGGACTCTAATCGTGGCCTCCAGCCTCATTCATCACCACACCCATGACTCTCAGACATTGCCCACTGCCTTGCTCCATCCTGTGGCCTCCATACCATCCCTAGAGCCACAGTCTGGTCCTCTGGTATCTTAAACACAAAATGCAAACATAAAACCATCAACCCCTAATGTAAGTTAGTACTCTCACCTTGGGTGTCTATGCTCTGCAAGCTCCTGTCTGTGCTTCCAGGGTCCCTGCAGCCACTCATGCAAAAAAGAGCTCTTTTCTGTCCAGGGAGCAAGATCTAAAGGTGCAGACAGAAGAGCAGCTCTCTGTTGTAACTCATGGCACTTTGCAGGAAGTGCCATGAGTTACAATGATCACCTGGACTCAACAGAAGTTTGCTGTTGAGCCCCAGGGGTTGGGGAATCCAGCTGCTGACTGTGAGACTGCAGCTGGTCTCCCCTAACAATGCCTCTCCCCACTCTTAGCCTTGGTTCTGTTTTCAGAATGGGAAGGAAGGGAGGAGAGTGAACTCTGTCTGGGGGTTCCCAGCCAGCACTGGAGGGTGGGGTGGGTGGATTTGAGGCTACCCCTCCCACAAGGTGAGGGGGCCCAGTTCACCTGCCCTACCCTCCCGCATAGGCTGAAAAACCAAACTCCCTCCCCGGTCCCTTTTTCCCCTCCCATTCTGAAAACAGAGCTGGGGCTGGGAGGCAGCACAGACAGAAGTTACTGAGGGTGCTCTCTTTTGAAGCATCATCATCTGAATCCTTGTGCAATGAGAGTTCAGAGTTTTATGGGATCAGGCCCTTTTAAAGTGCTCTGCAGCTGTGTACTTCTGCTTAGTCACTACTATAGAGTGCTTTCAGGGGCCAGATTGGGCAAAAATTGTCACTTCTGTCTGTTCTGCGCTGAGCTTTTCTACTCCTGAGCTCTTCCTCTTTCTGGTCGCATAGCTCCCTTAGCTCCCTTATGGAGCCGAGTGTCTCCTCTTGGCATAATGAGTAGTCTGCTCCTCTGGTGTAGTTTACACAGCAGAGCTGCTTACTGAGTAGCTGACTTGACTGCAGCTGTCCTCATCAAAATTCTGCTCTAGCCTGCTGCTCTCCTTTCTTAAAGTAACAGGGGCCTTGGCCCCCTGTTACACCTTGAAAAACTAGTGTTCCTTCTGACTCTCAGAGACTTCATGGCTTCAGTTATTTATCACACTCCATATGCTCAGGTAGAAATGAGAATACTGAAGCATTAGCTAGCAGTGGAATACATATGAAGTGCAGACAATCTGCCTAAAAACTAACTATTCCAGAAGAAATGCCACTGTCTTTGATGGGATGAATCCAAGATGGGATGGATGCAAGAAGCGTTAAGTCATCCACTTCTGTCAGTGACAATCACAATCTTGGATTGTGGTTTTATGGTACAAGGTCATTAGATGAAAGAGGAAAAGACTGCATTACTAGAGTTGAGACCAGTTAATCTAGCTCCCAAGCCTGTTCTTCCTTCAGTATACATGGAAAAGTAGTACAGGTTGTCCCAAGCAATATAATGAAAATTTATTATCTCAGCAAGTGGTGTCAAAGTACTTTCCCAGCTATGTAGACATAGGACTGCTGTACCCAGCAAAACATTTCTAACCAACTAGTGAGCAGGAAAAAGTGTCCTGTGGATCACCTAAGCAGACATATGCCACAATTTTCAAGACACATTTGTTACAAGAGTAACTTAAAGTAATTTTGGGCACTGATCTCTGTATACACAGCTGTTAACAATCTCTATCTCTTCTAGGTTCTTCACTGTTTGTGGGGTGGCCCGGGGGTGGGGTGGGGGCAGGAGAACCAAGTTTTCCCTCACTTCTAATCACAAATTCTCTGCCACTGCCTGAGCAAAAGTCTGGTAACATACCTTGTCTCTTTCTGTGCCTTCTGCTTCTATTTTCTGGTACACACAGGATTCTAGAGTGTCTGTCTCACATTTTTCTAACTGTTTTTTTGATCTCTCTGAAGCTGTACTGCCTGCACAACGCTTTGCTATAACCTGAACTGGTACCTTACACTTTACAAACTTCACAGCAAACACATACCTGCTCTTGTTCTTCCTGCATAGAAGACTGTAATTATTCTCAAGGGCCCTAGAGTCAAAGGACCCTGTTCATTCACACAGCCCTTCTAGCAGAGAGATGACTTTCTTTGCTTTCTAGCTTCCTACTGTAAACACAACAGGAGGTTCTCTGCCTGACTTGGACATACAAAGTCTCCTGGTTAGCAGTAACAAACAACACCTCCTGCACAATACTTATAACTTTAGTTACAATTACTATACAGCTCTACCTTACTACAAGTTTCAGCCAATCCCTCTAAAACTGATCACTTTGTATCAACAAATTCCCATATCAGTTAGGTTACTACTCCTGTGTCCTGGTAAAGTTGCCAACTGTTGGACTGGATTTGAACCCAGCACCTATACCTTTGTTCTGGATGGACATAATCCTCAGGCTGACCACAACACCTGCCAGTCAATGATAGGTGAATTTATTGATGCAGAGTAAGAAAACAAAAGAGCAACAATACAAAAAATTAAACAATTCTATATCCACTAAGCCTAGGGCTGTCATCAGAGTTAAGGTACATCTGGCCAGAATGCAGGCTTCACTCTGAGGCTTTCTCTCTTAGGTGTTAGCAGTCTGGAGGTGAAATCTTGAACACTCCAAGCTAAAGCCTGGAGGGTAGTTGCTTTACTGAAGGCCGGCTTCTGTGCTTTTTCACTTAAAATTCCCTTGGCCCACCCTTGGGCTGTAATCCAAGTTGGGCTAGACAGGCTCTCCTAGGGCCCCTTCAATGAACCCCCATTCTGTTTAACTCAGCTCTCAATAAAATCACAGAAGTCTCCCTGACCCCACACACACAGAGGAAAAGCCTCTGAACCCACTGCCATGCTACTGGGGAAAAGTATAAGATGGGGTACGATTGCTGAGGTGGCCCAGGAGAACCTAGCACACTTGTGTGTAAGTACGCAGATAGGCCTTACCCTGGTAGAATCAGGATGATCAGTCCCCTCCAAATGTGTTGAATCTTGCCAACTACACCAAGATGTTAGACCCTGACTCTATGCATCACCCAATGACTAGGGAGACGATGATCCAATTGCCTGGGATCCAGTTGCTCAGGGAGCAAACAGGAAGCGAACACCAGCGCACATTGTTCACAACAGCTTTATTCAAAATGGAGACAGCTTCGGGTGAGCTCCCAAAAAAGAAAAACGGGAGAGCAGCAGCGAACATTAGTTCTTTCCACATTTATACACCTTTGTTCACGCTCATTAACATTTACTCCACCTTATTGTCACCCTAACAACATTTATAAACCACCATTCATTCTTAAGCATAGCATTACATTTGATTGGACAGCACTTCAGTCCTGCAATTAGGATTTAAAGTCCTAATTGTGTGATACTATTTGTCAATCTACCTCAGTAAGGAAATATGCAAGACACCTGAAGAAGGAATAAAAGTTGCTTGTATATGGAGCTCTTTAGGATGAACTTTGCATATTCATGCTCTTTCCCCACCTTCCCTACTGAAACAGCATCCTAATGAAATCTTGACTTTCAAGAGACAGGACCTGAGGTATCAGACAGCATCACATCTTTTTTTATAGCCCAGCCCTCAGATCATTCTGAGATGCGGGGAAAAGTAAGAGGGAGGGAAACATAAACACTCAAATAAGTATTATTAAGAGAACGTTTCAGTGCCCCACCTGTAAGGATTGACATGACCATGAAAGTGAATGTGCAGTGTCTATCACAAAGAAGTGTGATCCAAGGTAATCTCAATTTAATTTCTATGCTTCTGAAATGCAAGGTCTCTTACTTTTTTAGTTGCTGGATGGCCAAAGTGCAAAAGCATTAAATATCCAATGGCTTCGAGCTCAGATTGGTATTGTTTCACAAGAACCAATTCTGTTTGACTGCACAATTGCTGAGAACATTGCATATGGAGATAACAGCAGAGAGGTGTCACATGAAGAGATTGTCAGTGCAGCAAAAGCAGCCAACATCCATTCCTTCATTGACTCTCTACCAAATGTAAGTTAAACCTGTCTTTCCTACCCCAAATTAAATGTTTTCAACAAGGAAAAATAAGGTGTGCTTTTTCCTACTTTTCTGAGATTAGAAAGACAGCAGAAATGTGTGTTTTCTCTCTGTTGGTTTACACCATTAGAAATTTTTTGTTTTGTCTCAAGTTTTGTCTCACTTTTTTTCTGAAAGACTGAACAAGTGGACAACTAAAGGTTTAGGCCAGCAGAAAAAACTGAAATTCAGATTTTGATAGCTTCCTGGTGGCACAAACCTGTAGCCATTGCTTCCTCTTAAAAGGTCATGAGCTCAAATCCCCATGGGCCTTTGGGCAATAAGTAAAAGTGTTGGTACTTTGTTCAATAGATGATCTCTTGATCATGTCTCTTCTCATTCTATGTTTCTAAGAGATGTAATTGCTTTTTAATTAAGGTAATTGAAAATGTGTTCTTTTTGAAGTACAGAGGCTTTACATGAGGGGGCTTTGTAGTAGTCATCTCAAACATTTAGTAGAAAATATATTTGCTAAAGATCTCATTTAGGGCTGAGATACCTTCCAAGCCAAATTAGGATGAAGACAGGTGTCCTCCAGCTAAACATGTTGAGACAAAATTTAACATTTCTGATATTTCTAAGGTAAAAGAACAGTCAACCTGGGTTTCCTGTATACTCACAGTTTTTGTAGGTCACCTTTAAATGCTACTGTGAAGAATTAATATCCCCAGGATATCTGCAGTTTCCTAGAATTATTAAATGGAATGTAGCATATAGAAATGTCTCATTACTGTTCAAGTTAATTTTTTTCATATATTTTAAATTTGGGTACCCCTCACAGTGAGCTGTACTGTGCATCGTACATTGATTGTGCATCAGTTTAAATTATTTTATGTTTGCATTTTATTCTCTACCAGACATATGAGCATAGTGGATTAGAATGAGCCCCTCTAATAGTTGTAGCTACACTTCTCCAGAGATATCACATAGACTCCTTAGCAAAACTTGCAGAACCTTGGACTACTGAGACAGGGTGTTTGCTCAGCCCTTCCTGGAACAGTCACCCAAGTACTTGGTAGGAAGAAACACCATTAAAAACTAACAACCTAATTAACATTACTAGATAGTGAAGCAGTTCTGGATACTCTGTATAGAAGGGAGAAAATTGCCATACACAAAAGGAATAGCCAGGGAGCCCCAAGTTACTTTTTCCAAGTAAGGAAAAGGAAAATGTTAAGAGAGCTCAAGGAGTTAAGGTCTCATTAATATTCTTAAAATGTCCTATTTAGCAAACCAAAGCTGAATCAGAACTATAATGTCATACATACAATAGGCCTCCAGAGAAATGTGATCTTATTACCATAATCCTTGTCCACCTATGCACCCCTCCATTTACTCCTATTACCATCTTTTGTTCTGTCTTGTCTTTAATTACTTACAAGCACTTTTGAGAACACAGTGCTATAGAGCAGCGGTCTCCAAAGTGGGGTGCGCAAGACGATCCATTGGGGTGCGGGAAGAAAATATTAAAACTTCTATTTATATTTATATAAATATGCATATATTGGGGGTGCGTGCTCAAAATTTTTTACTGATAGGGGTGCGCGATCAAAAAAGTTTGGAGACCACTGCTATAGAGCATCTTTACACATGCTCCAGAATGGTATGTGTGGGGCAGGGGCAGGAGGGAGGAACTTTAGATTGACTGTTGGTAGCCACTCTAATTAAAGCACCCACAGTGTCTTGTGTATTCAGTGTCTTGCACTTCAAAATGGCAGCGGGGGCAGTTTTAAAGCTCATTCAATGTGCTTTAGTTAAAGCGCCCCCACCACCAATTTGAAGTGCAGGAACACTGAATTCACATGACACGAAAGCTGCTGGAGCATGCTAATTAGCACACTCCAGCAAACTCATTTAACTGAGTCTTCTCCAACACATGCTAATTAGCATGCATCAGAGCAGGTGTCGGGCACGTGTATCAGTGCCCATTGTGCCTAGTACATTGGGTCTAAATTATGACTGGAGCCTCTGCATGTTACCATTGTGTAAAAAAAATACCATAGCTTGGGGGAAGAGAACGTTACTGCTGTTGTTACTGCCTGGAAACTGAAGACCTTGGTTGATTTCCTTGCTGTGATACAGACTTCCTGTTTACACTGGTCAAGCTTCTGTTTACCTCTGTTTCCTTACTGTACAATGAGGTTACTATTCCTTCTCAACCTCTCAGGAATACCCTGAAAAGAAAAACATTTAAGATTTTGAGGTGGTAATATCCTACAGTGAAGAGGCCCCATGGATGGATATTTGTGACCTCTAGTAATTCTGGTCATCTGGCTTCAGATAGCTGCTGACATAGAATAGACCCTCAATTAAAAGTGCAAGTTCTATTGAAGTCAATATGCTAATGTCTACATCCAAGGCAAATCACTAGTTGGATGCACTTTCTAAATTCTGTTTATTATATTTAGAAATATAATACCCATGTGGGAGACAAAGGAACTCAGCTCTCTGGTGGTCAGAAGCAGAGGATTGCTATAGCTCGAGCTCTTGTACGTCATCCTCAAGTTCTATTGCTGGATGAAGCGACATCAGCACTTGATACAGAAAGTGAAAAGGTATTTGTTTGGGTGCCTGCTAGCGGGCAGTCATGACTATTCAAACAACTGTTGTGATTTGCCTACTGTTACAGCTTTTAAGTAACTACAATATGTAGTTTTGGAACTGCAAATGTGGTTTTAGGCTGCACCAATAGAAGTATTAGGTGCAAGTCACAGGAAGTGGTATTGCCTCTACTCAACACTAGTTAGGCTCATCTGGAGTACTTTCAAGCTCCACATTTTAAAAAGGACTTGGAGAAGTTATAGAGGGTTCAGAGGTGGGCAACAAAGATGATCAAAGGCTTGGAAGGCAACTCATGTGAGGAGAGGCTGAAGGAGCTAGGTATGTTCAGCTTGTGGAAAAGGTGCTTGAGAGAGGAAATGATAGCAGTCTTC
This sequence comes from Gavialis gangeticus, assembly GCF_001723915.1. Taxonomy (NCBI): domain Eukaryota; kingdom Metazoa; phylum Chordata; order Crocodylia; family Gavialidae; genus Gavialis; species Gavialis gangeticus. The sequence continues at coordinate 50,025,037 of NW_017729004.1, read as the reverse complement.
AAACACTTGAAGGGCTGCCATAAAGAAGAGGGAAAGCACCTTTCCCCTCCTGCTGCAGAGAGAAGGAATAGGTTGAAGTTGTAGCAAAATAAGTTAGGTTGGATATCTGGAAAAACTTTTTCACTGTTAGAATAATGAGGAAGTGTAATAGACTGCCTAGGGCAGTTGTGGACTCTCCATCATTGGAGGTGTTCAAAAAGAGGCTGGACAGCCACTGGTCAGGGATGACTTAGCTATGGCTACAATGGGTATATTCTACAATGGGTTTTTTCCCATGCTTCTGGGCTGTGCTGGTTTCTATCCCCCCTCCCCAATTCCTCCTCCTTTCTGCTGCATGTGTCCAGGTGTTTTTAAGTCTTCCCAGAGGCATTGGGTGTTGGCTACAGCCCAGGCTAGGGACTTCATACTCCACTGCCCACGTCCTTCCAGGTTGAGGAGGACCCATCCACTACCACCCTCTGGGTGCGGCCCTCCAGCCAGTTGGCAACCCGTTTGACTGTGTGGGTGTCTACGCCACAGCCCCCCACTTTCTTAATGAGAACGGGGTGAGAGACAGTGTCAAGAGCCTTCCGGAAGTCCAGGAAGACTATGTCCACTGCTACCCCTGCATCTAATGATCTGGTGATCTGATTGTAAAAGGCCACCAGATTGATCTGACAGGACCTGCCACTGATGAACCCGTGCTGATTGCCCCTAAGCATG
>NW_017729004.1:49998655-50024293 GCF_001723915.1 Gavialis gangeticus | reverse complement strand
TTGGTCTGAGCTGGGCTGTAGTTGTGGGTGTTGTTTGGTCCGGCAGTCTGATGTTTCCTCTGCCCTCATCTTCCCCTTCCCCCGACGAGCCTAGTTTAAAGCCCGTCGGAGGAGGTCTGCCAACCTAGAAGAGAACACACGCTTACCTTTAGGGGAAAGGTGGAGCCCGTCCCATCCCAGCATGTCTCTTGTCGTGATGTGCCGGTCATGGCTGAGGAAGCCAAAGCCCTCCTCGAAGCACCATTCCTGTAGCTGCCAATTGGTCTCCGCGATGCACGTTTCATGCTGACTGCCTCGTCCACTCACTGGCAGGATAGAAGAGAAAACCACCTGGACTTGGATGGGGGTGTGCCAATTCTGCTGCTAGGACCAAAACTTGAGGTTCCTGGCTAGGGGGTCTTGCTTGTCTACTCAGAGTCAGGCCAATCACCAAATTTGGAGTCAGGAAGGAATTTTACCCCATGGTCAGATTGGTATGGACTATGGGAGGTTTGCCGTCTTCTGTAGCAAGGGGCATGGCCCTGTACCCAGGATCCCTTGAGTGTAAATATTATCAGCATCTAATAGAAGCAGGACACTGGCTGCCATGGTTCCCCTGGTTTACCTGTGGCAGGTTAGGGTGTTGGGTCTATATTGTGTCAGGATTGATAATAGTCCAATGTATAGTTTGGATAGGAATAGTCCTGCCTCTGGCAGGGGTTGGAGTAGACGACCTCTGGAAGTCCCTTTCAGCCCTGCTTCTCTATACTTCTGTGATTCTATGATATGTGATATCTAGACTTCCCTTATTTGCACAGCCGTCTGGAATACCCAAATCCAATCATTTCCCTTTCAAACTGTCTTCAATTTTCTATCACACATTTGATATCAGAAGAACTGAAGTACAAAACCATTTCTGCTTTCCTCCTCTTTCACCCTGGCCCCCCTCCCCAAGAGCAGAGAGTTGTAGTAGTCAGGGCAGGAACTAGAGACTAACTGGTTCAGACAGGCATTTGCTTTTGCAAGCAACAACTTATTTCATCAGGTGCCATGAAAAGTACCACCTTGCCCTATCTTTTCCCTTCATAACATCCCTTGGCCCAATTCCTCTTTCCCTGGGACTGTTACCTTTCAGGATTTCCACATCTATTGGTGATATGTAGGAGATGCATGCGGGTGCACCTGTACCCCCGAGCGTGGCAGTGCACCCCTTACGAAAAGGCACTGCCAACACTGCTGGTGATGCCTGCGGGTAGTTGCTGCTTGCCACTCCTCCACCCCTCGCTGCTGACACCACCAGCAGCATCTGCAGGTGGTCACCAACCACTGGTTGGCACTCACACCCCCTTCCCCACTTGCTGCCAACAGCACTGCTGCTGCCTGTGGGAGCTCCCTGCTTACCGCTGCAACACTCCCGCCGCCAACAGCACCAGCACCACCTGCCGGAGCTCACCATCCCAGCCTCCAGGGGCATTTGGCATTTGTGCTCACATCCATTCAGAACAGGCTTTCTGGAACATGAACCCTGAACCTGGTGCAACACATAAAGCAGCACGTAACATTCCTCCAGCCAGGGTTGGGCATTATTTCTAACCTGCCTTATTCCCTCACAAAGAAATTGCCAGAGTGCCAGTGTACATGATGACTCCCAACTGCACCATCTCCTGGGTTGAAGTCCGCCAGGGTTCTAACCAGAGCTGTGGCCCTCATCAGTTGCACAACAGATACAGAGAAACACAAATATGGAAACATGAAACATTTTTAAATGAGCAAGTTATCCATAGTGCAACCCCAGTGTTCAAAAATTGAGGCAGATCATCTTCAAAATACTGAAACTAGGGTAAAAATCCCCAGATTAAAAAAAATAAATTGCTTTCTTGTTAAGGACTCTTAGGTTTCTCTGCAGTAGTAAAGGCTAAGACCATTCTCTTTCTCTCTCTTAAAGGAATGTTTTGAGTTTGCCTCACGTTTTTAGCTTGGAGCTGGACTTTAAGAACACTGTTTACCACAAGACGTATGATGAAATTACAGATTTGGCTACACAGATTTACTCACTTAAAACAGCTGGGAATTCCTTTGGAGGGGTAACAGATGAGAAACCCTTCACCCACTGTGAACATAAGCATAACACAGAGTTTTCCATTGTGTACTCAGAATACATACTAGGGAGTTTTAACTAGGTACGAATTCTGTTTTAAAACTTCTTTTTAAAAACTAAAATAGCCTAAAAGAAGTGTTGAGTTGAAACCTGTGTAAACTAGCCTAGAATAAGGTGGTTTACATCAGGATTGATACCTTCATAATTAATTACCCATGTAGACAAACGCTTAATTTCCATGTGACACTTAATTTATGTTTTAGCCCAAGGGCTAGATTCAGGTGTGTGGGGCTAGGCTGGCACACATCTAGAGCTGGGTACACAGGGTTAGTCTGACAGGATTGCACTTGCAGACCAATCCCACACAACTCATCCAACCCATGGGGCCGGAAGGTTGTGCATCACAGTTTTAGCCCGTTTTAGGCACTTCCCCCATGTGTTAAGAGACCTTTTTAAGATAGGTCTATAATTAAAATATAAGAGGGGTTCCAGGTCAGTGGCAGAGGTGTAGACACTTGTACCACTGCTGTCTGCTGTCAAAATATGGAACCCATATTGAAAATGTTTTTGCATATATTATTTGTTTGTCCAGAAAGGCTTGAGGTTGCTAACTCTCATGACTTCATTGTGAATTTTCCAGCATTTTCCTTGAAGCCCATCTCCTGCAATCATGAAATTATATGCAAACTCAGCTTCCATTAAAAAAAAATAAATTACCTGGATGGCTGTAAAGAAGTGTTTTAAACATGAACCAGTTCAATTATAAATGCTCAGAAACCAGAAGACAGATAAAAAGACCCAAAATATTATTTGTAATGATCTACGATTTAATAACATTTTGGAGTTTGACTTGTGCTTTTGGAATGTTTGGGACTGCTAATACTGAAACGTGATCCACAGCTGACAGCAGGTTTCCATGTTTTAAAGCAAACGTAGTGATTGTTAAAAAACTGACTTTCCTACCACTTCTTAACACGGGGCAAAAGGAATGAGGGTAGGGCAGTGTGTAACCCTGGAGCTTCTCATTTTGTCTGCTGAGATTTCTACAAAGGATGCTAGTTGCATTGATACATTTGGCAACAAGACATATCTATTCACTAACTAGCCAAAGATTACTAGAGGTGCACTGATGCATCAGTCCATTTTGTATTGGCACTGATAAAAGGAAAATCAACATTATCAGCAATCAGCTTTTTCTGGCTGATGTGGCTGATAATGCCACTGATAAATGCTGCATGCATATGCAGCTACAGCATGCACATGGCCAGCCTGGCAGCCTGGAGAGCAGCGTCCAGCTGGTACACTTGTTAAGGGTAAGGTGTTGGGTAGAGGGAAAGGGGTGTGTGGGGAGGGGGCAGATCAAGGCCCCTGCGGTGAAGGAGTGGGGCTGGGCATGGAACAGAGCCACGAGCAGCTCATCCAGGGGGCAGGCAGGGGGCAGCTTCCACCACTGCATGCACCCAGGGGGGAGCATGGGGGCACATACCCCCAGATCTGTGTGCTGGGTGAAGCTGGGCTGCAGCTGGGGCTAGTGCCAGGCTCTTCCCGGCGGGGGGGCTGGGTCAAGGCTGTGCTCAGGGCAGGTGGTAGTAGCAGCGCTGGGAGTGGGGGCTACCATCCATAGCCCCCTCCTCCTAGCTCCGCTGCCACCCAGTCGGAGCACAGTCCTGACCCAGTCCCCACACTGGGAAGAGCCTGGCGCATTCTCCAGCCGCAGGCTGCAGCAGCAGCCCGCCCTCACCCCACACAAAGATATGGGGGGCACATGCCCCCCATGGCCTCCCTGGGGTTGTGTACAGCGGCAGGAGCCGTGCCCCCCTCCCTCACTGTAGGGGCCCTGATTTGCCTCCCCCACCCCTCTATCCTCCCCACGCCCCTTCCCTCCCAACAGACTTATTAGCTGGACACTGCTGTCTAAGCTGCCAGGCTGCATACCAGCAATCAGACTGGTATCAGCCAATATGGCTCATTAATAATCGGCCATCAGTATTGGCCCAAAAAATCTTCATCAGTGCACCCCGAAAGATTACCAACTTAGTTCTGTTAGACAAACCACTTTATCATCAGTGTCAACAGGGTCACTCGTCAGTACAGGCTAAATTTAGAACAAAAAACTAGAGATTCAACCCATTACCAACCCCCTAAGTCATTTTTCTCCTTGCTGTTTTGCGTTTTAGTTAAAGGATTTAAAATATTATATTACTGACAGCTGTTAAGGATATATCTGAATTACATTTTTAACTTACAAGTATCTTTTGTTTTGGCAACTGAACAGGTTGTTCAAGAAGCATTGGATAAAGCCGGACAAGGTCGCACCTGCATAGTAATAGCTCACCGCCTGTCCACCATCCAGAATGCTGACAAGATAGCAGTGCTCCAGAATGGAAGGATTATAGAACAAGGAACTCATCAGCAACTCTTGGCTGAAAAGGGCATCTATTATTCACTTGTCAATGTTCAAGCTGGGTTGTGCAATATGTAAATTAAAGACAGTTCCGTATTTCTGAAGTAGGATTGTGCTTCTCTTTCAGTATTGTAAAAGGGCAGCATTACTGAACAGGCTTAGTACCTTTGTTTTCAGGAAAGGTCTGTAAACAGAACAGGCCCCTTAATTTACTGTGAATCATTTTATTAACATCACATCTTGTTGGCTCATGTCCACACCACAAACTTACCAGATCAGGCAGCAGCTCAAATATATCATTTCACTCCATACTAAGAAACTGTGTAGACATAATTTGCATGATGCTGCTGGTGGCTTAATTAGCAGCAATGCTAAATAGTTTCAGACTTCATGAAAAGCCGCACAATGATGCATTCACTAGCACAGCTGCACTTGAGTAGAGCTCCAGGCTTGTTCTCTTTTAAATAGATTTAAGAATTGTTATGGATCCAGATGCAGTCTAGGATTTGAGAGATGTGGGTTCTATTTCTAGCTGTCACTGACACCCTCTTGATGTGTGAACATCAGTCTACTGGGAGTGAATTCAGCCAATCTGGGTAGTGAGTGATCTGAGTTTCTCTGTGCTGATGCTGTGTTATGACACCAGTAGATCCCCACGGACTGCCATATTAACCATGGGACCCTATTCACCAGCTCTTCCAAACCTCCCAGTTGCTTACACATGTTTTCCAGAGTTCACCTGTCTGTGGGACCTGTTTTTTCCTAATTAAATCCTTCAGAAACAGTAAACCAGAAACAGTAAAGCAAGGAACAAAGGCTTAGTAAAAAAAGATTACTATGTGTTTATTTTAGAACATTTAAAAATTGCCCTTAAACAGTAAGTTTGTCTCAACTTTTAACTGAAGTGTTAGGTCAGGACTACACCAATCCTATGCAAGCCAGGAAAGAGTTAATAAGCTGTGAGGAGAGGGGAGGAAGAGGGCGTTAATCATGTGCTGCTTAAGGCTGGTGTCAAGCTTTAAGGGAGAAGGTAAATGGGTGGACCTAGCTCTGTTGATGTTTAGATCCGTATGGAGAGCTGTGCCTATGTGGTTTACCATGCACGTGGTCTTATTTCACTTCTTTCTATAGCGTCATGCTAAAACTTCCTACCTGCTCTATCCCAGGGCTAGCATAGGCTACATGACCAACTCTGGACGTGTCTACACGTGATGCTATGTTGCCATAACACACTATGGAAACAGAGCATCCACAGGCATCTACACGTGATCAGCAGCTACTTATAGCATGCTGCTATGGCAAAGTAGCTGCTAAAAATAACTGTGCACCACGCATATGGTGTAGTATGGGCTGTTACTTCAAGATTTAGTACTTCCTACTGTCACAGCACAGTAACATTGCCATAGTGACATATAGACATGCCCTGTATGTCCTAGATTGCATCACCACACATCAACTATATACCTATGTAGCCACTAAGCACAGAGTTCTATATTGTCTTCCAACTCTATAAAGCCATGTAAATAACTGTAATTTTTAACATTTTCTAATAAAGTTGCTCTTTATGCAAGACAGTAGGCTATCTGGGAGTCAGAAAGATTACTTTCTATTAAAGTAAGTCTGGCAACAGAGCACCTTGTTTGCATGCCAATAACTGACTAAGGTTTCCTGAGCCCAGGTGGGATAGAAACATCTGCTTTGTCAATACTCAGTAGAGTTTAGAAAGGGAAGAGTCTACTGAGGAGTAAAGAGTTGGTTTTTGTGTCAATTTTGAATTTTGAATACATCTGAAGAACAGGAACTTTGAAGGACTTGCATGATGTAGTGGAAGAGTGGATCAGCTGAAAGACCAAAAAGCAAACAGAGGCACACGCACCCCCATCACTGTGCTGTGCCAGCAGAGGCAGTCACTTTTTGTTACTGCCCTACTATAACAGTGCATCAAGGCATTAGTAATTTGAGCTCAGCTGTGGATTTAAATACTGCCATAATACAAATAATAAAAAATCCTTGACTTAGGAGCTCTTATATCTCAAAGCAGGGCAAAGAGAGTGATGATTTTAGAATCCCTGAGTCATTTTCATCCTTGCACACAAAATTTCTCCTGGTAGAAAGCTGGTTGCTGTGCATCAGCCTGGTTATCTATAAACCAAACAGTTGATAAGAAATAGGCTTTCTGGACTGTTTTATTTGAGAGAAAGGAAATTACAAAGTTTATCAAACATAAAAAGTAATCTTTAAATTATAAAGAAATCTTAAAGTCCTGAGAATCTTACCAAACTGTACTTCCTACATTGCTTTAATGTGTACTCTTCTGTAGAGCAGCAGTGACATTTGTAGTTAGTTCATCCCAAGAATGTCATCTTTTGAAACTTCCAAGTAGTATCCTCCTTTTCACTCTCACATTTAGAAAAAGTCACAGTCAGCTTAAATCTCTGATTATAGTGCCTTCCTCCTCCACCTGAGAAATTTCTTATTCAGAACAATTCTTCATTTGACAGAATCCCAATGGCAAAAATAGGAACTAGGAATTGTTATATTCATGTACAGCTTGAAGGAGACAGACAGATAAGCTAATACTTCTCCTTAATTTTCATTTTTCCCCAGAAATGACAATTTATGAACTCCATTAACAATTTCCCATTTAGAAAGCACCATCACCTATTAGTGGTGGAAAAGATATTCTGAAATACACTTCTAAGTGCTCCACTGAAATAAACTTCAGTGGTTTATAAAGTATTCCACAAGCTACCATTAGAAAAATTGTAAGAACTAAACATTCATAAATTCTCCATTTCCAAAGGCAGACATTTCTGATACATTTGCATTGCTGAGGCATTGTTTTATATTGCATAGTTCTACTTCGATAACTTGCAATAGTTTGCATTCTGGGTGCAAATAGTTTTATTACTCTTTAAGGAAGCTTGCATTGTTGCTGCGGTAAATTCCATAAAATCAGTAAGTTTTGCATTATTTCTGTTTAACATCTATGCTGACCTATCACTTAATGTCTTGCATAGACTGTTATAACCTTTAAGAATAGCATTTCATTCAGCACTGTTACGTAATAATAATGAAAGACACAACAAGGCACATTTACATTCCCATCAACTCTAAAGCTGGGCAGTGGCTGTTAACTGTATCATGTCCTGGAAACACTGGAACATGTTCTTACACAGCATTTCTGCATCAGTCTCTGGGCATGACTTCCAAGCAGAGCAAGCCACAACAAACCTAGTAATATGAAAATTAACAATGTTAGATAATGAACGCTTTAAAAATCCTACAGACAGCCATGAATTGTGAACTTACTAATGCATGTTTTTTTAAATGTGGGTTTCTAATTTAGGCACCTTTTAACTGTTGCAATTTTTCAAAAAATCAAAACTTTCAGAGCTCACATTGACTTCAACTAGAAATGTTTGTCCTTGGAGATTCCAAAAACTGACCCAGTGTTTTACATCCATAAACAGATTTAGATGCCTAACCCAGGTGCTTATGCTTGAAAATGTTGCCAGCTATTTCTTTCCTGCAAGTAGCTTGAAAGGACTCCCTTTTCAATAAAACCTATGTAAACAGATATGCTGCTCTAAGGAAGAAACTATTTGCCAATCTGAATACATTCTATGAAAAATCCACATTAAGCTATGAAATATTTCATAAACAGATTACTTATGCAGGAAGTGAATGCCACTGCTGCTCCCCCTTTTCCTCTGCCACCAATTTTAGTCACCTGGATTACTTCAAACCTCAATTATGGCAGAAGGGAAGCAAGCAGCATTAACTCCCTAGGCTCTGGAGCCATACTAAAACAGCAGCTCCAGCAGCCACAGTGATTAAAACTCCCACTGCAGGAGCACAAGCAGCCACAGCAACAAGCCCCACAATCTCAATCTGCAGAGTTGGGTAGTCTGAGAAGCCCCACAAACCAGATGACCCACCTGCTCAGACTGGATCTGGCCCCCAAGCTTTGTTTGACATCTCCTCCCTAAACCATATTTAGATACAATGCTTTTGTCTTTCTATCATACCCATCCTGCTTCTTTCAAGCTCTTTGTTTTCTTCCTTCTAGCTGTGAACTGTCTTTATCTTTGTGACATTAATACAGTCAGAAAACACAAAATGGGGGACATATTCAAATAACTGGTTTAAGTTTTCTTCTGGAAATTCCATACTGAAGGAAATGAGAACATAGCTTTACCTGTCATCTCTGATTCTATAGAAAACACCATAGCCATGATGTACCATGGGGACTGCAGAACCACCAATTCTAGTGTAGCCAACCATGCTGGTTGAAAGCAAAAAATTTCCACCTCCTCCACTATAAAGGAAACATATTGTTTTTAATTATTTTTTAAAACAAATCAGATTTTATGGAACAAAAAATGGTTTCATTCTTGATATCAAGAAATGGCCAACCATTTGGCAAATATGACCAAACACTAAATGTCAGGTGGTTTGACTTTCGCACAAGGACTGAAGTAGCAGGTACCTTTTAGTGAAAGCAGGGTCCATGAAGAGTTCTGGCACGGGGAGACCTTGTTCTTTCGCTATGAGTAGGAGACCCAGAAGATGACGGTCAAATCCTGCCAAGAAACAAAACCTCCTGAGCAAGGTTCAGACTGCAGTACCCAGATGTGGTAGTTAAAAGACCAACATATTCAGCCTATGATAGCAAAATCAAATAAAAGGGATTAGGATAAAAGGGCATAGAGGATCAAATAAAAGGGAATAAATTCTTAAAAAGAAATAAGAATTTAGTTTAGATGAACTTATGTAGTATGCTATGGCCTCTAGCATTTCAGGATGAATAAAGAAATGCCAAAAAATGATGTACACAGAAACATGGCTGGCTAAGTCCTTAGCTCATGTGGTAGTTAAAAGATCAACAGTTCATGCAGCTCTAGTGAGAAAGCTTCCCTTTTCAGGCAACCAGTGGAATGGGCCCAATTTACTAAGGACACAGCCAATCATGCCTCTGTCTACATCATTTTTTGTCATTTCTTCATTCATCCTGAAATGCTAAAGGCCATAGCATACTACATTCTTCTGCTAAGTTCTTCTGCTTGGCTACTGAAAGCATATTCTAGGAAGAATGGGTTTTCACAGTGGGCAGAAACTATTGTGCTGTACACACCTAAGGAATCAACCTTCTGTGTTCTGCTACAAGATCTGGGCACTTTCTGTGGCAAAATAAGACTAAAAATATTGCTGAACTATAATGAATCTCATGACGAATAACAGTAAAGGTCTATCCCTTACAGCACAATTAGTGACCTGAGGAAAATGACTGTTCCAAACAACCCCTTCTAGCTCCAGCAGAAAGCCTGAGATTATCCAGTTCCCAGGACAGCATGCTGGCAGTGTTTGGCCAGTGAGGTTTGAGAACTTCAGACCTTCTGTAGTAGAATGATTACTTCTTGACCTGTGGAACCAGATCTTTCCCCCACTAATCTAGTCCAAGAGGAGATGTCTCCTTCCAACTAAGAAAGCTAGGCTGACCAAGAGATTTAAGTTATGTGTATCAAAGCCTAACTCTTAGATGTTTTAATGCCTACTGAAATCCACAACCCTTATTTAGGAGTCTGGGGTCCTAACAGGGGAAGAGGATTCAGTCCCTAACCCAATAACTAACAAACAATAAATCTAGGCGCTTTTAGATCACCCAGATTGCTCTAGGAAGCAGCCAGATAAACTATATTAATAAAATGTCTTTTTTTTAGGAACAGAAGAAAATGAGTGACTAGAAAGGAAGTACCTTTTCCAGTTTCACATTCTTTCATCAGCTTGTTGTGCTTTGCAAATGCCTTTAGCATCAGTTGGAGCCGTTCATGAGGCTGTGTAAAATAAGAAAAAATGAAAGCACTTCACCTGAATATCATAAAGAAACAGTGATCAGAAAATTCCTCTGTAAATGTAGTGCCAAGGAACAAAGAAAATGTAGGCACATGGAAAGCTACGTCTGTGCCTTTTGTCCTGTTTGATTCTTCAAATTCTTATGTTTTTAATCCTCTTTTTAACTCTTGTTTCAAAAAGTTTTCTTTGTGACTTGTTTTCCATGCTTTTACCCTATCAGCCATTGATCTTTTACATACAATAATTTTCTCAACCTCATGTTCTTTTCTTATTTTTGATTGGAACTGAAGCAAAAAAAAAAAGACAATTTTAAAACAACAGTCCTTAATCTTGTTAGACTCAAGGCACCCCTCAGAAAATGCCAGCATTTAGCTTTCATTCATTTTTTAATTATGGAAAATAATAGAGCAATTCTTCTATTGAAAATAATTCAGAAAAACCACAACAGGACAGAATGTTTTATGACACCAGGGATTTCTATTTGGAATCTCCAGGTTTATCTTGTGCATCCTGTGTGGGTGTTGGCACATCTAACAGTGCAAATATTGTGTAGCACCCCATGGCATCCGTAAAGATCTCATGGCACTCCAGGACGCTGCTTCAAACTAAATAAATATAATAATTTTCCATAAAATGATTAACTACATTAATTCAGAAACGCATGTTATCTAATGCAATTTCTTTTACAGTCATGGAGTTGTACATGTAAATCACAGAATTGAAAAGAAAGAAATACAGAAGTGATAAACATCTATCTTCACTATCTCTTTTAATTAAAAATACACAAATGCCTTTTCCCAAATAGTGAGACTCAGAAAAAATCCTCTGAGCCTAAACACAAGTAGATGAAAAGTAGCAATGACTGGGCGCAAAATTACTGCACAGTATGGGAGTATCTCTACACATGCACGCTCATACTGCACAGTAAATACGGTAACTTAGGCCAACTTAAGTGTCAATTTGATACCAAATCACGCAGGTATAAAATTTATGTCTGATTAGTTACTATACAGTAACGCACATGTAAATGCCATACTGCGCAGTAACACTGTGTGTGAACTGATTTGGGACTAACTTTTGTCTCGAGTCAGTCCACACACAGTGCTAATGCACTTTAACGCCTGCACACATAGATGCCAGCCTATTCCTGCTTCTGTGCAGTTAATTTAAGCTGGCATAAATGCACATGTAGACATTCCCACTGAGTTATTAAAACTAGTATCTTGGAAGTTCTCAGATTTGTTATATTATGAACAGGCAACTCAGCTGACTGCTATATCACAATTTGATGCGTACAACCAGAGCCTTACTGATTTCAATGGAGGACTACCCTAAATTACTGTTTCTAGAAAACAGTGGATCAATACAGAGGCATATTAATAAAACACAGGGAAAAATGGTGGCAGCATTATTTGATAGAAAGTAAACAGAGGGCCAAATCCAAATATAACTAAAGATTTTAAAACCATCTTAAAAGAAAAAGTTGAGAATATTCTATTAAAAAACAGAAAAACAAGCGAACAAGTGGGCCATCAGTAAGTTGCAAACCACCTTGGTTTTTCTATGTAAATAATTTCTTTGCATAAAGCAAAATATTTTACACTGAATCTAAGACCAAAGTTTATGAGAAAATAAGGACAAACTACAAGAAATTGAGTTTACTGAAACAGTGGAAACACCTCCTTGGATAAAGCAAAAGGCAACAGATTCCTATTAATCACAGTAAAAGGGAGAGAACGCAAAGATCTTCTAGCCCCACCACCTGAGAGCAGGGTTGTTTTTTGCAAGGGCTTTTCCACAGCCATTTTCTGGAGCTGACTTTTTACATTTAGCGAAGCAACTTATTTTGCAATTGACAGCTGCAGCTTTTTGACATACATGGTATACTTCAGTTTCCCTACCCCTGTTGCTAGGAGGAACAGACAATGTTCTTCTCATGGGATGGGGAATAAATGTAAGAATAGTAGCTAACACCTCAGAATCAGGCAGGATTTTTTTCTGATCATGTTACCAATTCTCTCCCCTGACTGATTAAAGACTCATTTATTTTTATTTAACTGTCTTTGCCCACCCGCAAAGTTTTAAATTTAAATCAGTTTCCTGATTAGCTTTAACTATAGACATTAGAAATACAAGAAGTCCTAACAGGCTTCTAAAAGACATGAAAAGAATCTACCTGTGCAAACACAAATAGAGATCAGAGGTGTCAGCAAACTATTCTAAACCAGGAAGTTGGCATCCTACAGCCTGCAGCCCATAAAAAGACTTGATCTGGTCTGCAGCAGCTCAGGAAATCAGCAGCATGCTCCAATCACTATGGCAGAGGAGGCTGCCCAGAGTCCTACTGTATGCTTCATTCAGTTTATGCTCTGTTGAAGCAGGGATCTAGGGATCTACTGCCTGCCTTTTTCTATGTATTCCTTTTGCAGCCTCTGCTGATTGCCAAGGGTGAGGGGAAGTGGCCTGCAGTGGGGGGTCACAAACAGTGGCCTGCAGTGACAAAATATTGCCAACCTCTGCTCTAGACATTAAACCCAAGGTCTGCTTCTGCTCAACTCCACTGCATCAAAAAAATGAAAAATATACACAGGATAAAGGAAAGCAGGTCATATGCTGCAGTTTGCCTACACTTATAGCTCTGGTGGGGGAGTGGTGGGGAATGACACCTGTGCTTTATTTTCTTTAGCTGAAAATGATGTCAACTCCCATAACTGACACAATTAACCACAAATTCTACCTAAGGTGAATCATGTGGCAGGTCCTTTAAATACATTAAGGATAGTGCAGATTTTCAATATTTACACTGGAGTTTGGATTCAGCATGGATTGGCACCACTCCACTGCTTCCACAGTACATGGTCTCATGGTCTCTGTGCGTCCATGATAGAAATGCCTGGTCATGGCAGTTTGATAACAGCAGCCTGGGCTAAGAAGAAAAATTAGGAAGGGACATTTCACAATGATGACAGATTTCTCTTTCCCATTTTGAAGTATAAATACTGTAAAAATATTCTATGCTTTAAACCCATTTACAAGTAAAAGTAAATCACTAAGTTTCTTTTAGGTGGCTGAAATACAAGACTAATGACATATAAAAGAAAGAAAACTGTCTTGAAAGCTTTAAAGGAACCAGTAAGGGCTCAGATAATTCAAGAGACCCTACAATAAAATGAAATTAATTTGACACAATCCAAGGACTTTTTTCTTCAGACTAAGTCTTTCATTCATACTGGATGCATCTACATGAGACACTTTACAGCACTATAGCGTAGTTTACTGCACAGTAAGCATGCATGTCTACATGTGCACATGCTCATTGCACTGTAAACCTCACTAATTGCAAGTAAATTTACTACCTGCAAATGCAAGTAGCAAATTTACTTGCGACTACTAACTGCACAGTAGCACGCGTATAGATACCTGACCAGGAGCAAATTGGCTCCTGGTCAGTTAGCCACCAGTGGGCAGGAGACTGCTCCCTGACCCTGGGGCAGGCTCCGCCACTGGGGCCTGGGTGGGGACTATAACCCCACCCCCTGCCTCAGCAGTAGAGAGCTCCAAGCCCCCTGATCCAAGATCACGATCAGGGAGCAGGGGCTGGGAGATCTCTATCTCTCAGCCCCTGCTTTACCATCGTGATCAGGGAGCACGGGGCTAGAAGATCCTTATCTCAGCTTTTTCCCTCCCGGCCCCAGCTCCGTGAGCATGGGGCTGGGTGGATAACAGGTTGGGGAGACTGTTCCCCGCTCAGCTCCTCGATCACAGAACTGAGCAGGGAACAGGCTCTCCAGTCTCTGTGCCACGATCACGGAATGGGGGCTGAGAACTGTCCTGGTCACGGTCAGGTCCCAGCCCCATACCCTAATCAGATGATTGAGGCATGGGGCTTGAAAAGAGCTGCAGGGATGGGGTAGGTCCCAGGCTCCTGCCCCATCCAGCACTGCAGGGCCCCAGGAAGTAGAAGCAGTATGCGGCCATTAGCAGCAAATCTCCTGCTTCCCTGCATGTGTGGATGTCTGCCTGGGAGCGTTTACTCATGAGTAAACTGCTCCTGGGTCTAATGGATGTGTAAATACACCCATTGATGAGGAAAATGAGAACTCTGCAGGCTTCAGCTCATGGAGTTTATGTGCATCTTTCCATTAGAGTTCAGACAGAAGTCATTTGCTCCATGCAAAATCTAAGGATTAGAAGATCAACTAAAAACTAGGCATATTTACAAACTCTTTCATATTTAAAAGACAAAAGATTCAATCATCCATATGAGGATTTCAATGCAATTATTCTTATTTACATCAAATAGAAATCGAGCGTATGATGTGTATTTCATGCAAATTATCACTGTGTGTTTTGAACTGTTTTTTATGTGGTTTTAGTCAGACAGTTTTAGAGAGAGAGAGAGTGTGTGTGTGTGTGTGTGTGTGTGTGTGTGTGTGTGTGTGTGTGTGTGTGTGTGTGTGTGTCCGTCCGTCCGTCCGTCCGTCCGTCCGTCCAAAAAGGTTCTGGTGCAGGTGCTTAGCATGCATGTTCTTCTGGTGTTTCTTCCTCCCATCCCCGTCTCCCCCAACTTTCTCTTTTTTTGCCTCCTCACAGCATAGGTGTTCTCCAGGGGGCAAATGAGGCACAAATGGAGTCTGGGTTAGCTGTTGTGACCTGCATGGGATGTGCCATGTTCATGTTTCTTCCAGAGGGTCAGAAGCACTTCATGTGCACCAAGTGTATCTGCCCTGGAGGAGAAGATTCAAAGATATGAAGTATGGGTACCCATGCTGCATTGCATCTGAGACCAGGAAGATTACTTGAACAAGAGTTATGAGAGGCTGGTACTGGAGTGGCCAAGGGGCAATGAGGAGACGTGGCAGTTCGTGACTACTCAAAGGAGGGCCCCCAGAAATGAAGAGGAGCAGACTGAAGTCACCAACCACTGTCAGGCACGCTGTGGGTGAGGAGAGATCATTTGTAGGAATGAGGCAGAGGAGGTAGCAGACTACAGAGCAGGAAATGCAAGGTCTCAAGGACAGGGGCTCCAAGACCACTGCACCAAGAAGGAAGAAAAGAGCAGGGGACAAAGGCACCAATCTCTTGTCCAGATTTGTGGGCCTGGGAGGTGTGCTGCCTGCCTGGAGCCCAATTCAGGACTTCACAGAGGGTCTGCTAAAGCTTTCCTCAAACCACTACCCCTTCTAGCTTGTCCATGTAGGTACCAATGATACTGCCAGAAATAACACTGAACAACTGAAAGATGCAAAACTGATATAATGGTGGGGATTTATTATAGGCCACCTAATTAGGAAGAGGAGGTGAATGAGGCACTCTTCAAGCAGGTGAAAAATCTATCAAAAAGCTATGGGATGATGCTGATAGATTTCAATTTTCTGGACATCTGCTGAAATAAAAATGCAGCCAAACATAAAATGTCACGCCTGTTATTAACTTATGGAAAAGACAACTTTCTCTTCCAGAAAGTGGAGGATACATCTAGGTGATCAGATCTTGTCCTGAACAGCAGGGAAGAACTGGTGGAGGATGTGAAGATGATGACTAAGTTCAGAGGAAACAATCATATAATAGAATTCCAGATCTTGAGACAGGGAAAGCATGAGGTCAGCTAAATTAGGATTAAAAAACCCCTAGATTTCAAAAAGGCAGATTTAGTCTGACTCAAGGAGTTAATAGGCATGGTGTCATGGGAGGATAGATTGAAAGATAAAGATGCCTAGGAGGGCTGGGAGCTTCTAGGGGCCCAGTATCGGATGCCCGACAAGAAACAGCCCTGACATAATGGAAGCACAAGAGTAGCAAGAGACCAATGTGGGTGCACAAGGAGATTCTAAGATGCCTCAAATGCAAAAGGAAAGCATACAAACAATGGAAGAATAGGCAAGTCACCAAGGAACCTGCAGGGACCAAATCAGGAAGGAAGAGATAAAGAACAAACTGCACTTGGCAAAAGGAGGCTAAGGACAACAATAAGAGGTCCTACAAGTAAGTTGGCCAGAAAACAAGAACCAAGGAAACTGTGGGCTCTCTGTTAACAAATCAGGGGCAATTCCTAACTGAAGATGCAAAGAAGGTGGAGCTACTCAACAGCTACTTTACCTCAGTCTTCACAAAAAATTAAGCTGCACTCAGATACCTAATAGGAATTATTTACATAAGGAAGAGGGGTAAGCTGAAAGAGGCTATAACAAAAGAGATTATATATGAGCTTTTGTTGAGTCTGAATGAATTTAAGTCAGCAGGATCAAATGAGTTTCATCCCAGGGGCATGAAATTGTGGGAGACAGGTCGGGTACCAGAGGACTGGAAAAGGGTGAATGAAGTACCCCTCTTTAAAAAAGAAAAGAACCACCTCAATACCTGGGAAGTTACTGGAGCATATCCTAAGCAAGGCCATTTGTAAGCATCTGGAAGAGGAAAGGTTGATCACAATCAGCCAGAATGGGCTTATGCAAAACAAATCATGTCAAACAAACCTAATCTCTTCCTGATGGTTGGAAGAGGGCCAATGTCGTGCCTATATTCAAGAAAGGGAGGAAAGAAGATCCAGCAAACTACAGACCCATCAGCCTGACCTTTATCCTGGGGAAGGTCTTGGAAAAGATTATCAAAGAGACCATCCTTAACAGACCAGCTGATGGCAATAACCTGAGGGATACCCAGCACAGGTTTGTTGCGGGTAGGTCTTGCTTGACCAATCTCATTTCCTTTTATGACCAGGTGACTTATCACCTGGACAAGGGGGAAGAGATCGACGTTGTATATCTTGACTTTAAAAAAGCCTTCGATCTGGTATCCCACGATCACCTCTTGGCTAAACTAGCTAACTGCGGCCTTGACCTCACCATGATCCGCTGGCTGGGGAATTGCCTCCGTGGTAGGACCCAGAGGGTGGTGGTTGACAGGAGCCAATCATCTTGGTATGCTGTGACCAGTGGGGTCCCTCAAGGCTCTGCCATAGGGCCTATACTATTTAACATCTTCATCAATGATGCGGACATTGGAGTCAGAAGCAGACTGGTCAAGTTGGCTGATGACACCAAACTCTGGGGTAAAGCATCCACACCTGAGCACAGGAGGGTGATCCAGGTGGATCTTGACAGGCTTAGGAAATGGGCGAATGAGAACCTGATGGTGTTCAACACCGAAAAATGCAAAGTTCTCCGCCTGGGGAGGAAAAACCTACAGCATGCTTATAGGCTCGGCAGTGCTACGCTGGTTAGCACTACAGATGAAAGGGACTTGGGGTTCATGGTTGACCACAAGATGAACATGAGCCTTCAGTGTGATGCTGCGGCTACTAAAGCGAGCAAAACGCTGGCTTGCATCTATAGCTGCTTCTCAAGCAAATCCCGGGACGTCATTCTCCCACTGTACTCGGCCTTGGTGAGGCCGCAGCTGGAGTACTGCGTCCAGTTTTGGGCTCCACAATTCAAAAAGGATGTGGAAAAGCTTGAGAGGGTGCAAAGAAGAGCCACATGCATGATCAGAGGTCAGAAAAGCAGACCTTATGATGGGAGGCTGAGAGCCATGGGGCTCTTCAGCCTGGAAAAGTGCAGGCTCAGGGGTGATCTGGTGGCCACCTATAAGTTTATCAGAGGTGACCACCAGTATCTGGGTGAATGTTTGTTCATCAGAGCACCCCAAGGGATGACGAGATCGAATGGTCACAAATTCCGCTGCAACCGATTCAGGCTGGACATAAGAAAGAACTTCTTCACTGTTTAAGCCCCCAAGTTTGGAATAGATTGCTGCCGGAAGCAGTTCAAGCACCCACTTTGAACGCCTTCAAGAAACATTTGGATGCTTATCTTGCTGGGATCCTATGATCCCTGCTGACTTCCTGCCCCTGGAGCAGGGGGCTGGACTCGATGATCCTCCGGGGTCTCTCCCAACCCAAATGTCTATGAAATCTATGAAATTTGTCAAATTAATTATTTGGGTAGATGAAGGGAATGCTGCGGATACAGCGCACCTGGACTTCAACAAGGTTTTGACAAGGTCCCATAGACCTTCTCATAAAAAAACCTAGAGAAATGTGGGCTAGATAAAACTACTATATGGTGGATACATAACTGGCTCAATAGCTTGAAGCATTTAGGATAATTATGAATGGGTCGATATCAGAATGGCAGGAGGTTTTAACTGGAGTCGTGCAGGGGTCAGTCCTTGGCCCAGTGCTATTCGACGTGTTTATTAACAGTTTGGATGCTGGCGTAGGAAGCTTCTTGATCAACTTTGCAGACACAAGACTGGGAAGGTTTGCAAATACGCTGGAGGATGTGAACATCATTCAGAAGGATCTTGGCAGATTGGAAAGCTGGGCTAGAGCTAACAGGATGAACTTTAATTTGAATAAATGCAAGGTGCTACACCTCAGGAGGAATAATCAAAAATGCAAATACAAAATGGGTGATACCTGACTGGATGAAAGCTGTATAGCAAAGGACTTGGGAGTCTGGGGGCCAGCAGATCACCGACAAGGAGTGGGGGGTAGGGAAGTGTTCCCCTAGCGGCCAATCGTCGAGCCTGGAACCACCAGCAGTGAAACCTGACGTGTGCTTCCAGTTTTGCAGCTGGTGCTTCCAAGGGACTCACGGCCAATCTCAGTGGTTGCATGTGCACCCCTGTGCACCCCTTACACGTCACCTTACATGGTCTCCAGCACGATGTAGCCACACAATAGGCGAATGTGGTTTTGGGGTGCATCAATAAAAGCATTAGGTGCAAGTCACAGGAAGTGATAGTGCCTCTCTACTGGGCACTGGCTAGGCCTCATCTGAAGTACTGTGTACAGTTCTGGGCTCCATTTTAAAAAGGACACTTAAGAGGTAACATGATAGCAGTCTTCAAATACTTAAAGGGCTGCCATAAAGAAGAGGAAAAGTACCTTTTCTTTCTTGCTGCAGAGAGAAGGATGTGGACAAATGGCTTGAAGTTGCAGCAAATGAAGTTTACATTGGATATCTGGAAAAACTGTGGGTGCATCTAAATGTTCAATTAGTGCAGTGCATGCACGTACACATGGGCTTGGGTCCAGAGCAGTTTGAGCCGGGACAGAGCAGCTCTAGACTGGCAGCAGGCTCTGAGGGTCAGCCCTGGGCTCCAGGTCACAGAATCAGAAGGAGCTGGCAGGGACACAACAGTGCCTAAAGAATGAAGCCTTCTGGTTAGCTGGCAGGCAGGGGTATGCCCCGCTGCTGCCTGGACTGACCAGGTAAAATTTATGCTCAGGTCAGCATTTACATGTTCATTTAAGTGGTTATTTGGTCCATTAACAAAGCACATATGGACTGTGATGCTTTACACCACAGCAAATTATCCTACTGGGCAGTTAAGCACACATGTAGAAGCACCCTGTTAGAATAATGATGCAATGTAATAAACTGCCTAGAGAAGTTGTGGACTATTCATCACTGGAGGTGTTCAAGAAGAGGTTGGACAGTCACTGGTCAGGGATGACCTAGGTGTAGCTATGCTTATGTTCTGCTGTGGGTATTTCCCATGCTTCTGAGCTTTGCTGGTTGTCCCCACACCCTACCCCCTTTTCTTTTATATGAGTTAGGGTATTTTTAAGAAATGTTGGGTGTTGGCTATAGCTAAAGCTGGGGACTTTCACTGGGGTGTGCCAATATTGCTGCTAGGACCAAAGCTGGAAGTCCCCAGCTAGAGGGTCTTACCCCTCTGCTCAGGGCCCAACTGATCACAATATCTGGGGCCAAGAATTTTATCACATACTCAGATTGATATGGACTGTGGGGATTTTTGCCTTCCTCTGTAGTGGGGGTGTGGTCCTCTACCCAGGACCTCTTGAGTGTGTACTGACAACAGTTAATAGGAGGAGGACAATGGCTGATGTGGTTCCCCTGCTTTACCTGTGGAAGGTTAGGGTGTTAGGCCTATGTTGTGTCAGGATTATCTTATGCAGGGTTGTTTTATGCAGTTTAGATTATGATTTGTATGGGATGGTTTGGATAGGGATGGTCCTGCCTCAGGCAGGGGGTTGGACTAAAAGACCTCTGGAGGTCCCTTCTAGCCCTACTTCTCTATGACTTGTGAAGGGAATATGGTGTCATTGCAGATGACAATCATCTTTAGCTAATGACTGATTTCCATTATTGTGATAAAACAAGCCCTGTCCAGAAAAAAAGTAAATATCTGTAATATATATGGTGACCCACATTTAAATTAAATTCTACTTGGACAGTAGCAAAGCAAATCGACAGGTGGGGTTGGGGAGGACCTGCCATTTTGATTCAGTGGCGTTTGGAAGAGATTCATAATCAGCACAATCTTCCATTACTGTTGGCTGGGATTACACAATAAATCCTTCCTCACCTACCTGACCAAAGTGCCCAAAGTGCAAGGAAAGGAACTTGCTTGTTATATTGTCCATGTCTTCATACTGCTGTTCCAAATTTTCTGGGTAAGCTTTGGTGGTGGTGGGGACAAGATGGCAAAAGTAAGCCTTTTTGGGAGTTTGGAAGAAAGATATCAGCATGACACTTAGTCACCGACCAAAGTTTTCAACTGCACCAGGGCTTTTGCATAAGAATGAGTAATTTGTAGTGTGTAATAGATATAGAGCCTTATGGACCAACCATTTTGCTTACCTGTCCAGCTTACTGGAATGAAATCTAAAAATTCTGGCTAACTGTCCTCCACATTACTACACATATAACACAGGTCCAAGCATAAAATAGATATACAAGGTACTCACTCCTACTCCTGAAGTTAATGGAAAAGGTCACTGGTATACGATCAGGACCTATGAAACTAACAAGATTTACCCAAAGGACCCTGACAGCCTGACAAAGGGTGTTTGTTCCCTAAAGCTTCCAAAGAATTTTTTCCAACTATTTGAGTTGGTCTAATAAAAGATATCAGATTTATGCAAAACATAAATCTTGTCTGCCTATGTCCTTGGACTAACACAGCTACAGCCTATACCACAGAAACTGTAATTATGACATGGATTTCTTCGTTCATGCATGACTAGCAAAACACACAACACCAGTGAAAGCTCTTCATATTTTCCTCAGACTTTTTAGGTAGTTCAACAATAATTTTTAATTACCAAACTGAGCAATGTGTTTTTTTTTCTTACCGTCCATGAAGTTTATAATAGGCCAACTGCAAGGCAAGCTGAACAAATGTATCAGGATGAAGTCTCTTCTTCTTGGTCAGTGTTTTGCCAAATGATGTAAAGGCATAATTCACTAATTGTAAGTCACTTGCCTAACAAATACAAAAAATGTTATCGTGGGAGAATTCAAGAAATGTTCCATTCACAGTCTTGTTCAATTCAAATCTCAAAATAATGGATCAAGCTTGTCCCTGGTATAATTCCCCTGACTTCAATGGAACTATGTCATGGGTAAATTTGTCCTAGTGGTATTTAATCTCTGGCATGGAGAGAAGCCAAAAACATAATCAAAACAAGAGGTATAGACAGTTTACCTGCTGGTAATACTGTTTCTTAGCATGTTCAATTTCATTTAGCATTTTTTGGTTCAGTGTGAAAACAAGTTCTTCTGGCCATGGGATATCCCGAATCTTATCTGATCCCTGTATTAAAAAAAGAAGGTATTTATAAAAGGCAAAATACTGACTAATCATGCTGTAAACTTAGATACATACCTCCCATTTTCCTTTACTTTCAATAATCTTCTTGTCTACATAAGAGCCCAGAGCTACTAAAACCATGCCATCCATGGGAGTATGCTAAAAAAACAAGATGTAACATTGCGGTTATTATATGAAAGAAATGAATCAACCGTACATTTTTCCACTTGCATTCCTCTTCCTATATCATGTTTAACTGGGTTGTGTGGAATTTAAGGCCTTGTTAAGCAACTACATTTCTAGCTCTTCTACCTGTACTGATAATAATTACATGGTTAGCCCAACTTCTTTTTTGATTATCTGATAGCCAGACTGGCAAAATATAACTCTAGTGAGAAGAACAGACCTGGGCAGACTGCACTACTGGAAAACAAATTTTAACCTGGGAGGGGGCAGGGGCAGGAAAAAATATATAATGCCAGGAGATCCCTAAAGATCTTATAAGCAAACAAAACCAGTATTTTACTTACATCAGAGTTTGAACAAACTGTCCCATTGGAAAAGATGATACTGTTGTAGGATTTATCTCCCCAGCGTATGGTTGGATCTCCTGCTAATGCCAACCTGGTAATCTAAATCACAGATTCATTTATGGGTTTTCAGAAATATCTGAAAGCATGCCAGCACTCTGGCAGACAAAAATATCTGGATGCTTTTTTTATTATTAACAACCTGCAACTTGAAAATAGTAATTAGGTGATCGGTCTTGGATGAGCCACAAAATAACTATAATCCCTGCTTTTGAGTTGAGCAAGGTCTATATACTAAGAGATAAGAAGGATGTGTCAATCCATAGGCAAGGCATAGGGGAGGCACAGTGGGGGCATGTGCCCCCCCGAGACTGGTTGCTGCTGAAGCCGCCACCTGCTTCTGCAGCCAGTTGCCGCTCACCACCCACCCCTCTTTGCTGCCAACACTGTCAGTGTCTGCAGGTGGTCCCTGATCACCACCTCTTCCCCACACCAGCACCACTGCCAGCACCTGTGGGGAGTCCCCACTCGCTGCCATGGTGCCCCCCCAAGTCTCAGGAGTCATTCATGTGTCAATCATAGCAGACACATTTACAATGGAGCCAACATGTCCAGCTGAAGAAAAACAATATGCAAAAAGCCTGGTGTCAAGGGTTTAAAGAAAAGGCTGGATCCTTGTGATGACCTCTGGGGCCTGCACAGGAAAGGAGCATGAGCAGATAACTTTAAACAACCTTTACTTCCTGTATCCTGGAATAGGCAGGTTGTGGGGATCAGCAGCAGTTGGTCATGCCCACATCCTCAGGCACATCTCCCTTAGAGAGGCCAAGAAGGAATGGTGAAACAGCCGATACATTACTGAGAGAACGCAGGTATTATCAAAACATGTTTCTTATAGAGAAGAGTAAAATTACTTGGAAATCCCAAACTACCTGGCTGTAATCCTTGGAGGTTGCATGGGGACTGGAATCATCAAAGGATAACACAAACAAACTTCTCTGAATCTTCTCTAGTAGAGTTAAATTCTTTGGATCAAGATTGATTAGATATTCACGTGCCTAGAAGACATGGAATAAGTAGCTGAATTACTGAAAGAATGCAAATCTAAGCAAATTCAACATTTTTATCAAGGATCAATAACTGAAAGTATCCAACCTCTGCCCATTTGGTTCTCTCATTGCTTGTTAAGGCTCCCAGCCCTGGTCCATTGGGTTCATTATGGCACCTTTTTTGGATATATGCAAATTGCCTTAAAAGTAAAAGATTAAAAAAACCACAATTAACAAAGCTGATACTCATGTTAGTGAGCTACAACAAAGATTCAGTATTTTGTGTTCCACAGCTTACAGTATGGCTAAGTCAGTGGTTCTCAACCTTTTTAGACTCAAGGCGCCTATCCATTGATTCAAGGCATTCCTCTAAAACTTTTGTGAATGGAATGGTACCTCATTTGAAAAACAAACTTATTTATCACAGTGGGCCCAGGCAGAGGGGCCAGGCAGCAGGGGCATGGCCAGGCAAGGACTGAACCTGAGCCTGGGCTTATTTGCTTATTTCCTTACACCTAACTTAACTCCTCTCACACCTCACAGCCTTCAAAGGATCTCATAGCACCTTTGGGCGCTCTGACATGTTTGTTGAGAATCTGTTTGTTGAGATTATCTGAAATTTTGAGAAAAGCATATCAACTTTCCTCACGTTATACGAGAGTAAAGGTGGAAGGTAACTTTGATGATGATGAAGATAAAATAAATGACAAGAGTTCAAGATCCAAAGAAAAGGAAAGGAGTGCAGCTGAATAAAGACACTGGACTTCAGAAAAGCATACTTTAATGGTCCAGCCTTGCAGTCTGCTGGGGGGTGGGGGGGAAGCTGCCAACATGAAGGGGAGCAGCCATGATGGCAGCAACCCCCTCCTCCCTCTGCCACCAACTGACCAAGAGGGCTGCTTTTCCTGTGGCCCTGCCCCTCTCTGCCAATCAGCGGTGAGGAGTGGGGTTGCACAAAAGAACCCTCTCAGCCAATCAGAGCTGGAGGGGGGGCAGGAGAGGCTCGCCACTATAAGCCTGCAAAAATAGCAGCCACCACCATGGTCAGCCTGCAAAATCGCTTGTCTGCTGCCTCAATATTGCCATGATTCCCTTCAGGTGGGGCTCAGGAACCTCCCAGGAAGGAGCTCACTGTCCAGGTGTGGAGGGGTTAAATAGTCCTTTGATTCTAAAAGTTAACGTTAATCCCCATATTTTGGGAGGAGGTAAAAAGTGCAAAAATAAGGTTTGCTTAAGGATCCAAAAGGAAGGGAAATTGGACTGGGTAAATAATGAGGGGGGAGCGAGGATTTTAGTAAAAAAATGAATTTTAGGGCAACGATGTACGAAAGACTATATAGGGACCAAAATAGCACTGCAGGCATACCAAGCAGACAAGTGATGCCCAACTTTTTGGCCCTTTGGTCTGGCTGAATGGTGTGAGGCCAGTCCATGGCCAAGTCACCCACCCCAGCATAGCCACAATTAGAAGTAGGGGAGTGGCAATTAAAGCTGCCACTGCTCCCCCACTGACAAATTTTTGGACATGTGGGGAATCCTATGGGTCAGATGATGCAACTCCATGGCAGGATCTGGCCTGCAGGCTGGGGTTGTGCACTAGTGAAGCAGAACAACCATAATCGAGATATGCTCTATTTCTTATTGTCTTATATTATAAAGAGGTGATGGCAGCTCCAGCTAATAAATATATATGCCAGTGTCTCCAGCCAGGTTGTTTGAATATTAATGAATGTTATATTTACCTATGCAAACATTGATAGTAAAGAGTTCATAGATTTCATAGACATTAGGGCTGGAAGGGACCTTGGAAGATAATTGAGTCCAGCCCCCTGCCCGAGGGCCAGGAAGTTGGCTGGGGTCACAGGATCCCAGCAAGATAAACATCCAAATGTCTCTTGAAGGTGTACAATGTAGGTCCTTGAACCACCTCCGATGGCAGGCTGTTCTAGACCTTGGGGGCTCAGACAGTAAAGAAATTCTTCCTTATGTCCAGCCTGAAATGGTCTTGCAGTAGTTTATAACCGTTTGACCTTGTCATCCCTTGGGGCGCTCTGGTGAACAATCATTCCCCCAGATCCTGGTGTACACCCCTGATAAACTTATAGGTGGCCATCAGGTCACCCCTGAGCCTGCGCTCTTCCAGGCTAAAGAGCCCCA
>NW_017729004.1:49989124-49993655 GCF_001723915.1 Gavialis gangeticus | reverse complement strand
CAGCATCACCAAGGCTGAGTACAAGGAGAGAATGACGTCCTGGGATCTGCTGGAGAAGCATCTATGGATGCAAGCCAGCGTTTCAGTTGTTTTACTAGCCGCAGCATCGCATTGAAGGCTTATGTTCATCTTGTAGTCAATGATGACCCCCAAGTTTCTTTCTTCCCTAGTGCTAGCCAGCGTAGCATTGCCAAGCCTATAAGGATGCAGCAGGTTTTTCCTCCCAAGGTGGAGAATCTTGCATTTTTCAGTGTTAAACACCATTAGGCTCTTGTCCACCCATTTGCTGAGCCTGTCCAGGTCAGCCTGGATTGCCCTCCTGTCTTCAGGTGTGGATGCTTTGCCCCAAAGTTCGGTGTCATCGGCGATTATAAATTACAAGAATTGTATATTGTTTCTTTAGTAGTAACTCCAAATTCATACAATTCCAGTGTTAAACTTTTGTTCCTATATTTGCTTAAACAAAGAAAAAAAGAAAGGGGAGTATTTGTAGTCCAACCCAGAGGGCTGCACATGAACTATGCCATATAGTGTTGCCTTTGTACATACCTGTACTTCAGATATTATGCAAGCCTTTGCTTCTACTTGTACTTCAAAAAACTATTGATTCACAGCTTTGTAATGCAGTCTGAAAATGCAGTTCTGTTTACACCAACTTTGCTGTTCCTTCTCTGTCCTGTCCTCTATTCAAATTCACAAACAACCACCAATCTGAATACTTAATGCAAATTCTACTATTTGGCATATATTTTAATTTGGTAGTTTTACCTGTTAAACTTCAGTACTGACTAGTATTTAAACAGCATTCACAGGATACATTTGTAGATCCAAAATAAGACAATACAACACATCCAAGATAAGGTAAAATGTTAAGTACTATTACCATACCTGTAAGTCGCTTTAAGATTTAAATTTTTCTCAATGGTTAATACGTTTCTGAAATTTCTCAGGATGTATTTGGTAGCCATGTTGGTCTGAGACAAAAAGAAATTCAAAACTCTAGAACTCTTGGTTCAGAGATGATACCTTTTACTAGACCAACTAAGAAATCACACACAAAAAATCTTTTTCTGCAAGCTTTCGGGCATATAAGCCCTTCCTCAGGCTCAGGGAAAATTAAAGAAAAAGAAAAGTTCTTTTTGTCTCATACCAATGGGCTACCAAATACATCCCTGAAACATGGAAGATGCTGAATTTTAGCCAATTTTGGATTTAAACTTCATTGATAAACAAGAAAGATTTCTACACCTCCCTGCCTGCCATCTGACATCACTGGGGAAGGAATCCTGTCTTATCTGCACATCAAAGAGCAACTCACAAAGACACTCTCATGGACTCAGAGGAGCAGACTTCCACCTTCAGCCTCCTCTGTGCAAAAATGAAGTTTATTTTCTATCTATGGGGACTTTTTATCATCTTGAATTTTCCCTGAGCCTGAGGAAGGGCGTGTACACCCAAAACTTCTGCAATTTCTTAGCTGGTCTAATAAAAGGTATCATCTCTGAACCAAGAGTTCTAGAGTTTTACATTTCTTTTTGAAATTTCTTAGGCACTTGCTTGATTGTATTTCTTTTTTTGATGCTTTTATTGTCCCTGCATTATATTGCTTAATATAATATAATGTAGAGACAAGGATATTGAAGTATCTTTAATACAGATGTTGAAATACTGGAATTTCGCCGGGTACAAATTCCCATTTGTGCCTAACTCTATTTTTCCCTTGTAGGGTGTTCAAAATTAAGTGATTTAGCCACACATCTTCTTCTAAATTAATTGATAGCAAAACATTTCAGTAAGCACAGTACTACACAGTACTACCATAGTACTATACATACCCTCCTTCAGTGACTACTAGCCCAAATGTTCTGGACTGATAGCAGTGGAGGTACTCTGAAACTCCATCAGAGTAACTAACTTGAAGCATACAATAATGCTTGACTGGTCTAATAGTGGTCTAATAGTTATGTCACCTGTAAAATTGGCATCACATTCTGCTCTCCTGAATATTCAAAATCCTTCTTGGAAGTGTTTTGATTATAATTGTTCAAAAAGAGGTAGTTATAAGTGCTTACTCTGAATTTCCATGATTAGGAGAAAGAATACATAGCAGTCTCTTGGAGAGAAAACAAGCTGGTTTTGAAGACCAATAAACATGACTATCTGATCTAGCAATCTAAGACTACAGCACAGAAGACTAGATTCTTTCACTACGGCTCTTACACAGTGTTTCATGGGCACAAAAGAGGAAAAAACAGGCCATTTTCCCAGTCCTAGTGAATAAGAGGTAAATACACTATTGCTGTCCCAGGGATCTTCAGCTGACACAAAAGACCCTTAAAATGTTATCAGCCTGTGTAGGCTGGGGCCTAGTTCTACCTTTGTTGTGTTCAGCAGTGGGAAAAACCATACACCCTTGCCAACAAGTAACCTAAGATGCACAGCTCTAGTTATATTTCAAATGTGGTCAGAAGGGATTAGAGGGAAAAGAGGGTGGTTCTGTTGGGTTTTTTTTGTTATGATGATGTTGTTGATAGATTCCACGTTATTACTTGGATTGGTTGGCAAAGGAAATATGTTACAGACATTTGCCATAGGCTTCTAGATCTGAGAAAGAGATAGCACTTTATTTTGTCTAATCTGTCCCCTAACTATATATAGCTGGTCCAACAAAAGATATTACTAAAGAAAACTTGCTTCATAGATAATTCTGGCAGGTTAACATCAACAGCCCCAACACCATTGATTCATAATTACTTGCTACATAAATGTCTTTTAGCAGCCTACGTTTGCATGATGTTACCAAATGTTAGGGTATTAAATATAAGAAATGATGTTTCATGTCTGTAAGCTTCCTTCTCCCTACCTCTCAACACTTTCAAAACTATGGAGATACTGTTTAGCTGAAGTCACTTAAGATGCAAAATGTGTTAAAGTACAATTATAGAGGGAAAATTCCAATTCCTCTAAAACTTAAAAATATGCTTAAATGGACTTGGTTGATTTGAAATTCTCACTTTCAAAAGTCTCTCCTTGACAAACTGACAGGAACTGTAGTTTCCAAGTAACATGACAGAAGACTGGTATTCTGCCACTCCAAATATAAGTATCAGTAGTCTTAATGGCCATGGGGTGCTGTTATTTTAAAAGCAAGACCCAGATCATTTTGTTCTGCAGCTCTGCAAAGATATTCAGATCTCAGCAGGCTTAATTAATGCAAAATAGTTTGAAAACCTGAAAATTTCTGAAGGGTTCAGCATGCGACCTTCATACACAGCATCAAAGGCAAATATTCGACCTCGACACATGACTATTATGTGAGACGGACATTCACCTTCACTCTCTGAAATAAAAACATAAAACAGATGTGAGAACACACAACTTTTTAGATGATGTTATAATGTAAATGTTAGATAGATAGTCAAACTCCCACCCAAGGTCTGTTTATGTAATTATTGATGCAATCTGAATCTGGCTCTTAAATGGATTCTAGGACCTACTCTGAAGGGATTTAAATTCAGATTTCCCACTTCCCAGGAGATAGCTCTAGCAATGAAACAGGCTGAGTGAGGGCACTCTCAACCCCTGCTACTGAAGCTGGGCAGCCTTGAGTACAAGAGTAAAGGGGCTAGAAGGAGATCTAGCTGGAAGCAATCTGCCTCTATATTAAATTGGTTAAGACACGCCTCTGGGAGAAGAGAATGCTGGGCTACAATATGAGCTGCTGAATTTATTTCTGTCTTTCTTTTTTAATCAATGATCACCTAATGTAAAATGAATAAGCACTGCTGAGATAGAAGAATCATCTCCCCCTCTCAGCCTATCCTAAACCATAGGCTACAGAGACAGAAAACCTCATGCTCATTCTCCCTCTGGCACTGACACAGCTTTAAAAGGAGAGCTGGTAAGTGCCCTCGCTCAGCCTAGTAATGAGGACACTGTTGTAGAAAGATATCTGAACTTAAATCCTCTCAGGTTGATAAGGGCCTAGAAATCAGCTCTCCCTTGTCCTGGGTAAATGGCCTAAGGACTCACTTACTGGGGAAAACGTGACCAACACGATGATTGTGATACGTGGTCTACTGCTATATTCAGAAACCCAGTATGGAGTTATCTTAGAAGACTGCCTAGGTGCTGTGATTATATATAGCAATATTAGACTCTTCAGTGGATTACTTTGAATCTCTTTCCTGGGAAAGGCATTCAAAAGGCAAATAATGAAATAATTTAAATCTTGGCATAAGTGACAAAAAACCCAAAAACTGGTATGTATTAGGGGTATGCAAAATGGGCCGTGTTTGATTTGGATTTGGATTTGGCCCAAGTTGGGGACAGTGGTTCAATTAGTTGATTTGGATCACTGTCCTGATTCATTACTGCCCCCCGGCCTGCTTGGTACTTCCAGTCCACTTCTGGGTCCACCACCGAGCACACAGGGGGCTCCTGTGGGCCCCCCTGCCTCAGCAATAGGCTGCAGGGGGATCCCAGGTGTCCCCCCAGACCCAGGAGGCACCAGTCGCTGAGCCGGTGGGGC
>NW_017729004.1:49977876-49989047 GCF_001723915.1 Gavialis gangeticus | reverse complement strand
GCCGGTGGGGCGCGGGGGGGGGGGTCCCCAGTGTGCTCCCCAGAGGACCCAGAAGCAGACAGGAAGTGCTTCTGGTCCACTTCTGGGTCTGCTGCCGAGCATGTTGGGGAGCTTCCCACACTCCTGTGGGATGCTCCATTTGCCCCAGCATCTCAGCATTAATGAGCCGCCTGCTACCTTGGGGTATGTAAAAAAAAATTTAAAGCTGTGTATGTGGCCAAACCATCAAATCTTTCTGAATCTCTCTGAATCGACTTGGAGAGTTTTGATTTGATTTGGAGAGATTAAAGGGTCTCTTGATTTGATTCGGATTTGGAGATTTGGCCACCGAATCGGGCCAAATTTCCTCTGAATCGAATCAGCGACTGAAGCTTTGTACAGCCCTAGTATGTATGAATATAGGACAATATAATGTGCTGTTACATGCACAATACCAAAAATATTTATTTAAAACTTAACATGACATTTAGGAAATAGATAGGGGTCTGTCTCTCTTCAAAATGAGTGTGCTTTTGGCTCCTGGTACACGTTATATATGTACCAAAGGAGCACACTGTATCAAAGGAGCATGAGTTCTTAGGCCTGCAGCCCCTATGGTTAATTATAATGGTCTCCCTGTTTGCAAGTTAACAGCCTGTATCTGACCCAATTATGAGAATAAGCACTAGATTAAAAGAGACTTAATCTCAGTAGTGATTTTATAAAGGGCACAGACTACCCGTATATAAATTGTGCAGAGTAGCTCTTCAAAAAACTTTTCAGCTGCAATGGGGTTTTTTTTAAAGTGTTTGTTTCATGGTTTATATGGCCACACATTGGCCCTGTAACATAAATTCATTTTTCTGTGCTATTCTAGAAAAATGGTATTTTACTTACCAGTCTTGAAATAATTGCAAAATGAATCTCTAGTAATTCCTGGAATCTTGCAAGAACAGAACAGCATTCGGAATTGATTCATATCTAGAGGTGAATTTCTAGATTTATGTGCAGCCAATTTTTCCCTACAATAAAGAGAATATGCCTAAGAATAAGTTCTGAAAGTACATCATAAAGATATTTAGAACAATTACATTTTTGTAAAGAAAGTCTTACGTTCTTAATAGGTCCCAGAACTGCAAAGTATACCATAAATTCATGGATGCTCTTTCAATTTGCGTCCCTTCTTTGGGTGTCCAGTAGTGTTCAAGGTAAGGGCCTGGCCCTCCAAAATTATAATATAGTTGTGTTGGTAGGCGAGGCTCAAGATAAGCCACATTCAGCCACCAGTCCTCCAGCTGAAAAGGAGTAGTGATGAGCATCATAATATGCTTTAGGCATAGCTCTGTACTAATCACTGGATATGCACAAGTGATTCATTGTTCTACTACTTTGAAAAGGTACTTCTTTAACTGTGAAGGTCAAGCTAGCAGTCCACAAGTCATTGCTGATATTAGTGAGGTATCTAGCTCTCTTTATTTCCATCAGCTAAACAACATTAACAGCTGTTACAATAAAATATTTTCTTAATATTTTGTTTCTGTATAGTTAATTGTTGTAGTTGCCATAAAGATGTTTACTGAGTAGTGAGTGGGAGCAGAGGTGGTTTGTGTGCTTATAAATGGAAGGGAAATGATCCATAATACAATTTGTTGAGATGTACTCTATCCTCCATAAATATTTTTTAGAAATTCCTGTTCTAAAATTATCTAAATAAAGTCATGTTGGGATTGATGAAGCTCTACAAATTTCAAAGACGGTTTGACATTTACTTATCATCTTTTTCTCTCTCTCTCTTTTGCAAGACCACTTCAGAGCACTGCTAATATGTATTTTACTGTTTTCATGCAGAGGAAAAGATTAGACTTTAAGTTCTTTGGGAATCAGATCTTCGGTAAGATTTTCAAAAGTTCCTAAATGACTTGTAAATCTAAGTTCCACTTCTGAAAGTGAATTAAACAGTTAAGAACCTCAGAATCACTAAGAGTAATAAAAGGCATTTAAGTGCCCATGAACTCACTTGTGTGCTTTTGAAAAATTTCCTCTGTGTTATTTCTCTTTTTCAGTGCTGAGCACAGTTGCTATTTGCAATGATCTCACAATACATGTAAGATTTTTTTTAGATTGCAATACCTTATGACAAAATATCAGATATCATAAATAACCAAACTAGATTTTATACTTCTCCTAATTTGCTGTAACTTTATTTACCTAATGGCAGTTTTGTTATATCTAGTATCAATATATAAAGTAAATAATAAAACATTTAGTCTTGAACAAACCATTAATAAAATCAGGTTCAACAAAATACTCTTTATTTTAATGTGATGCTCCTCTTTCAGTGTGTTTGGCTATTTTGAAAACACTAGCTCTGGATTTCATATGCTAAGTGCAGGCCCAGTCTTAAAATCCTATGTATGTAAGTAAACTTATTTACATGAGAAGGCCCAACATGTCACAAAATCAGACTTTGCTTGTTTTAGGGAATGATGATGTTTCATTCTTGAGATAACTGGATGCATCACGATGTATAAGACTCAGATAAAAAACACACCTATAAATTATAATTCAAAACATACCCAGTTCCTCCTTAGTTTAGCCCTTTCCAGTAATTTTTGCTGCAAGTCTTTTCCAATTCCATGTTCAAACTTTTTAACAATGTCCTTTGTTCTTTCATATTCTTCTTGATTAAGAAATGGCTTTACTGTAAAAAGAAAATTTTTTTGAAGATAAATATAAATATGTATATAAATATATACATGCCCACGCACAGATTTGTATCTCAGCTTCCAGAATTGCTTGGAAGAGTTGCAGATTTTTTAAAACTTAAGTTAAATAAAACCATCACTGCTATCAGAGGGGATGAAAGCATATACCAAAAATAGGTAGCATCTAACAGGCTAAAAGACTAAAACTGAGTTTACCTTAGCTGGCATTGATTTCTATGACTCTTTCCAGCTCCCACAGAACAATTTAGCTAATTATGGCTAGCTTATTTGTAGGCACAAAGCAAACCTAATACACTGGCATAAGTGCACACAGCTGAATACAACACATCTATTATGTCTACTGCATCCAACATAAGCTACTTCCCTTACTTTCAAGACCCTTCATAGCATATCACCATTCTGTATCATTTCTTACACTATCCCAGTATCAGCTCGACATCTAAAACCAGAATCCAGATATCTTCAGTTGTTTGCTTTCTCCCATGCAGTCTTCATGCTTGGGAAAAACTCCCTATAAACATCCACGAAGTTATCTCAGCAAACTTCAAAACTCCATTTAAAATTCTTCTTTACCCTGATACCTATAAAATCTTGACAATGGTTAGGTTGTTCGCATATCGATAAGCCTACTGTGCTGACTGACACTGTGTCACTGTTGTCGTATTTCCACTGTCTTCCTCTTTGGGGCAGCAACTGTCTCTCTTTTCAATATGCTTGTACAGGACTTAGCATAATGGAGTCCTGTTCCATGACTAGATGTCCATGAATAAATACAAACAATAAAAATCACACTGTCTGAGGAACTTATAGCAGGCTTGTGTTGACAATCAGAAGAAAATTGCCCGAAGTCCTCAGTTGTAAAGATGAATTAACCCTTGTAGCTTATTTTAACTACAGTTTAAGCTATCGGAAGCCCTAAATTAAAGTCCTGCCAATTTCAAAGCTGCTATTAGATGCAGCACAACCTGAATGAAAACCTTGATGAAGCAGATGCTGCTGACAGCAAGCTGTTCCTGCACAATTTAGCAGGTGCAATACCTGGCATTGTCTGCGTAATTTAAATGGCTGCCTGTCTTAAATGGGCAAGCAGCCATTTAAAAGACTTAAATGCCTTTTGTAATGATAATGTATAATTGTGGGGATTTAAGGTAGTCTCTGGGGTTAGGAAAGTTTAAATCAATGCTGATTTAATCAACATCATGGGTTTGAAAGGAACTCAGATGTGAAACTGCAGAAATGCTGGCAATAATATGTAACCTGTCATTTCAAATGCTCTATGTGACAGAGGACTTGAAGGTTGCTAATATAACACCTAACTTCAAAAAGGGCTCTAGAAGTGACTCTGGGAGCTACTGGCCATGCTTTAGTACTTCCAACCTGAAGTACTAAAACACGGCACTGTAGCAACGGCACCATATGGTGACATGCAGACACACCCATTGAGTCGGCATAATCTTCCTGAAAGGAAATCCACTTCACTAATCTGCAAGAGTTAGACTTACTCTATGTCACACAGTCAGCTGTGCCTTTGGAAAAGTATTTTCCACTATATTCTGCCTTCCAAAAATAAGGTGTGTTTTATTTGGGCCATGATGTGTGCTAGAAATACTTTCCTTTTTTTTTACTTCAGTCTTCTCTAATAAAGTCAGCTACTAGAGAACAAGCACAATTGGCAGCAAAGACAGAGGAGAGGATAAGCAACCTATAGTAGTAAAACAACAGGTTAGAGATTACCTAGAGAAACTGGATGTGTTTAAGTTGGTAGCGCTGGATGAGATGCACTCTAGAGTACTGAAGGAATTGGCTGAGGTCATTTCAGAACTGTTGGTTATCATCTTGAAGAACTAGTGGAGGTCAGGTGAGGTCCCAAGTGACTGGAAGAAGGCAAATGGCTAGCAAGGAGCCTCACAGTCCAGAACTGGCCCACATGAGCCAAATGAGTTTGACGCCACTGTTCTAAGGCATCTACTACTTGCCACTTGCAATAAACAGGATACTGGGCTAGATGGACCACTGGTCTGACCCACTATGGCACCTCATGTTCTTATTAGTCCTCAGCTACTAACTACTCCTGTAGATACACAGACTTCACAGAACATAATCAGGAATCATCTATCACTGCTGAAGTCAGTACAGTATTAAGCCCAGAAAGAAGTCATAATGCTATAAGGAGCCTACCACACAAGACAAGGGACTCAGAAAAGTAAATTATTTTTTTCAAGTTTTTGGGGAAAAGGTATATGTTTGGACATCACCCGTACTGTTTTGATCTACATTATCCACTGTAATCAACCCATAATGTTTCTTTTATAAAATACTCCTATGCCATATGAAAAGAATGCTTTTGATGCTATACAATGTGTCATACTATTGTTATCTGCAATCTCATATGTTAAAGACTGCTTCTGACCATATTTTTTAAACTGTCACTTCTACCATTTCATTTTTGGGACTAAAGCCTCAAGCAAAAGAAAAAAAAATATTTCCTTATGGTGAATTTCTATGAAGCCCTTACCAGTATAAATATAGTAGTTAGTAAGCCTAACACCTGGAAGTTTAACATTTCTTTTTTTTCTCAAAATGTTTCCATGTTTTACTTTACCACAGCAGAAACTGGGATCTTTCTTCTAAGATACATAACACAAAATATTGAGGGCTGAGTCTTTGCCCTTAATATTTTCTATGTTACAATCTCTTCTGCTATTTTGAAAGAGAAAGAAGGATGTACTACTTTGTTGTTCCTACTGTACAAAAAGGGCACAGAGAGAATAAACAATATGTCCAAAACGTCACAGAAAAACTATTGCAGAGACAGGTATTGAATCCCAAGTGACATTTTTTAAAATATGGAACCATTTTTACTTTCATAAGGGATGTAAAGGGCCACACAAAGCCCTGAAAACTTTCAGTGTGAATAGAAAGTCTTTTCTATGATCCCAATGATCTCCTACACCTTTGAATATCTTGGACATGGTTTGTGTTTTTTGAATATCTTTCCCAATTCATATGTCTGTTCAGAAAGATATGCCTAAAGAAAATACATCATATTTACTTGATTCCAAGACAAGGTTATTTTCCCCATTCACCATGGGGAAAATAAATCCTAATCACAGAAGAGAGTATTAGGCAAAAATGCAATACCTTCAGTCAGAAGAGGGGGCAAAAATCCATTCAGCAAAGCACATAGCGGTGTAGAACCTGGTGCAGAGGCATGGAGTTGTGTGGAGACACAAAGCAGAGTGCCACAGAGTAGTGTGGGACCTGATGTGAAGGCACAGAGTGGTGCAGGCATGGAGCAGTGGCACAGAGCAGCATGGGACCCAGCGATGAGGCATAAGTAGCATGGAGAACAGAACAGAAGCACAGAGCAACACAGGGACATGGAGCAGCACAGGACCCAATGCAGAGGCACAAAGCAGTTCAGAGGCACAGAGGCATGGAGTGGCACAGAACAACAGCATAGACTGGCATGGAGAAGCATAATATAGGACCTAGTGCAGAGACATGGAATAGTGTGGAGGCACAGAGCAGTGGAGGCATGAAGCAGCGTGATGGTTGGGAAAGGGCAAACATAGTACCCATATTTAAGAAAGGGAAAAAGGAGGATCCAGGGAACTACAAACCGTCAGCCTCACCTCAGCCCCAGAAAAGTCACTAAGCCGATCCTCAAGGAATACACTTCTAAACACTTGGAGGAGAAGGAGGTAATTGGGAACAGTCAGCATGGATTCACCAAGGGCAAGTCATGCCTGACCAACCTGACTGCCTTCTATGACAAGATGACTGGCTCTGTGGATGTGGGGAAAGCAGTTGATACAATATACCTTAACTTTAGCAAGGCTTTTGACACTGTCCCCCACAGCATTCTTGAAAGCCAGCTGAAGAAGTACAGGTTGGCTGAATGGACTATAAGGTGGCCAGAAAGGTGGCTGGATTGTCAGACTTAGTAGGTAGCAATCAATGGCTCCATGTCTACCCGGCAGCCAGTATCAAGTAAAATGCCTCAGGGGGTCAGTCCTGGGGCTAGTTTTGTTCAATATTTTCATTAATAATCTGGAAGATGGAATGGATTATACCCTCAGCAAGTTTGCAGATGCTACCAAGCTGGGGAGAGAAGTAGATATGCTGGAGGGTGGGGCTAGGATTCAGAGTGACCTAGACAAATTGGAGGATTGGGCCAAACAAAATCTCACGAGGTTCAACAAGGACAAGTGCAAAGTCCTGCACTTATTACGGAGCAATACCACGCACAAATAGAGGGTGGGGGCTGACTAACTAAGCAGCATCTCAGCAGAAAAGGACCTGGGAGTTACAATGGACAATAAGCTGAACATAAGTCAGCAGCATGCCCTTGTTGCCAAGGGTAATGGCATACTGGGCTGCACTGGCAGAAGTGTTGCCAGCAGATTGAGGGAAGTGATTATTCCCCTCTATTCAGCACTGGTGAGGCCACATATGGAGTACTGTGTCCAGTTTTGGGCCCCCCACTACAAAAAGGATGTGGACAGGTTAGAGAGTCCAACACGGGCAACAAAAATGGTGAGGAGAGTTGGGGGAAGTGACTTATGCAGAGAGGCTGAGGGAACTGGGTTTATTTAGTCTAGAGGAGACCAAGAGAGGATTTAATAGTAGCCTTCAACTACTTAAAGCGGGGTACGAAAGAAGATGGAGCTAGTCTGTTCTCAGTGGTGGCAGGTGACAGACCAAGGAGCAACGGTCTCAAGTTGCAGGAAGGGAAATTTAGGTTAGATATTAGGAAGAATTTTCTCACTAGGAGGGTAGTAAAACAATGGAAGAGGTTCCCCAGAGAGGTTGTGGACTCTCCATCTTTGGAGGTTTTGAAGACCTCACTAGACAAAGCCTTGTTTGGGATGATCTAGTTGGGAATGGTCCTGCTTTGAGCAGGGGGGTGGATTAGATCACTGTTTCTCAACCAGTGGGTCACGACCCAAAAGTGGGTCACAGCAATATATAAAAGGGTCACGAACAAACTTTAAAAGTTAAAAACTTTAACTTTAAATTAACACACTTAAAAAATGGATTCTCCTTTAAAGTAGAAAAATGTGTAAAACTATAGCTTTTCCCTTGGACGCTGGCAGTGCAAGGGGCTGCCTGGGGCCTCCTGTGGCCCCCCCTCCAGCCCCACATACTGGTGGGCAGCAGGTAGGGAGTGAAGGGCATTGGGTCAGAACTGGCCACTGATGTTTACAAATGGGTTCTGGTACAACAAAGGTTAAGAACCTCTGGACTAGATGACCTCTTGAGGTCCCTTCCAACCCTAATTTTCTATGATTCTCTGGTAGCTGCTGCTGCCTGTCTTGGATCAGTACTTGAATCTAAGACAAGGCTTTATTTCCCCCCCTGCCCCGCCATGGTGACTGGGGGGGAAACCTCATCTTGGATTTGAGTAAATACAGTAATTATAATGATAAAATTTATCATCTATAATTTTCTGTGTATAGATCTAATTATTGGGGAGTTTTCTTAGATTTGAAATCATCTTGGATTCAGGTAAATATGGTAATTGTAGTAGACTTTTAAAAATACTAAGCCTCCCTGCAATACTTCAATGATTCTTACATACTATATGGGGAACGGAGAATGTGTGCATGTTTGTATATTAATTTCCATTCCAATTTTTATTTGGTCTCCAACTTCTTTTATCCTTTCAAATTTGCTGTCTGTATACACCAAAGCTGATTCTGTTCTTACATCTTGGTTTTTGTATTTCTGTTTTGGATGCTTCTCACAAAAGAGATGTAAGCCACATGTACTGCATGCATAATACTTCTTTATCTGGATTGTAATGTAATGTTTTCCAAACACATAAGCATGTTATTTATTCTTTTTGACTAGGGAAGAAGTTAGTCCTAATCTATAACTAGAGAACAGAAAACTGGTTAACGACACTGTATATAATGTAGTATGTCAGGATTCCTGGAATTCAAACCCAAGTCTTCCATGCTTATAGACAGAGGTCTGCCCTACAGCATCACCCAGTAGCTAGCCAAATGCCAGCTCCAGCCCCATCTGGCTTTCCTATGAGGTTTTCAACAGGGAACCAGGTGACCTGGGAAATAAATGGTAGCCATAAGCCCTTCATGGGAGGGCTCTAAAACCCTCTCACTTCCTCTAGATCTTGGTTCCAGTAACAGTGGGCACCTACATAGACGACCAATGTCTGCTCTGGTGCATTCTAACTAGAACACGTTGAAACAGACTCAATTAATAGAGTCTACTGGAATGTGCTAATTAGCACACTGCTGAAGCCATGTAGTTGCTATGAGGGTATTTGGTACAACGAAACAAATATAACATATTTTGGGAAGTTATGTGTAGATTCATGAATTCTGATGGGTTCACTGTGAGGGGTGTGGACTGCAGTAGCAGTGGAGATGCACTGACAGGTTAAGCATTTCTTGCAAAGGCAAAGCTGTCCCCCACTTGATGTCTGCATTTAGCAGCATAAGTATGGCCTGTTTAAGTTAACCAATTCCCTGACTGGGAACTGGCTCACAATTTTGTGAAGTACAGTGGCTCTGGTACCGGGGGCAGGAATAAGCAACCTGTTTGCCAT
Organism: Gavialis gangeticus; assembly: GCF_001723915.1. Taxonomy (NCBI): domain Eukaryota; kingdom Metazoa; phylum Chordata; order Crocodylia; family Gavialidae; genus Gavialis; species Gavialis gangeticus. The sequence continues at coordinate 49,979,765 of NW_017729004.1, read as the reverse complement.
GCTTCACAATGGGATACAGGGTGGGTTGGGGTGGGGTGGAATTGGGGGGAAGTGCTTAAACCCATATTTGAGGGGTCCCAGTGGTGACTTGTGGCTAGAGGCATTTTCACTCTTCTGCTTTCCTTCTCTGCTAAACATGAGTTCAGTGCACTTCAACAGCTTGCAAATGATCAAAGTCTGTGGTGTGTTTGTGTGACTTGGGGGAGAGGGGCAGTGGGTGCATACTTTTTTGGTTCCCAAAGGCTGGGGGGCAAGATAAGGGCCCACTGTCAAGTAGGGGAGAACACAGCTGGTTGTCAGAGTGATAGTTTTTATTGTACAAGCAGTGCAAAACAGATAATTTATTTTAAAAGTACAGCAAAAGAAAGAAGGAAAAAAAAGGGGGTGGGGAGGGAGACAGCAGAGTTCTGGCTACATACCAGAGTAGCTAGTTGCAGCAATGTGTGTGGAAGGGTGAAGAATGCCACAAGGCTGGATGCCTGGAGGACTGACTAGACCCTGCCACAGAACACATGGCATTTGCATGCAAAACTGAACCAGTTAAAACTACCATATTTTCTCATATAGAACACACAACTTTTCCCCCTAAACCAACTAAGGAGGGAACTGGGATGCACATTATTTGCAAGAAGTATGAATCCCCATTGGTTTGGAAATATATCAGCGTGGGGAGCAGCAGCAACAACAACTGCCACAGGTCTGGGAGCCACAGGAATTAATGCTGCTACTGCCATGCTTCTGAACTAGTGGGGAGCCAGATAACATGGCCCCGCACACCTGCTGCCATCAAGCTCAGTTCCCTAGCTCATGTTTCTCAGTTACTTACCTGTACTGCAAAGTAGTAACTTCATTTTCTTCAAGCTTTCTTTTAAAAACAGGGTGTTTATTATATTCTGGGGCATGTTATAAGCAGAAAAATATAGTAATGCTTGATTTTTGCCACCTTTCTCTCAGCTATACTTCTGAACTATTCCAGGGGGATTTAAAGTGGCTTAACAGACTAGCAGAATGTCTGTTTGCTTTGACTTTAAAGCTACACTTTAATGGTTCTAAGTACTATAAGTATCCATACCCTCCACTACTAGAAAAGCAAGAGGTGTAATGCATGGTTTTAATCTAGAAGGGTATCTTCTCTCCAAACATCTAACCATATGAGTTATCTGAAATACACTTGGTAGTTGGCATGTCTCTTATAGCATCTGCACTTAGTGGTATCTGATTTAATAGGTCATTAATATAATAACAGATATATGATTAAAAAGCATCTCTGCATCCATGGTCCCAGTGGCCGCAGTCTTTTTCTTGCCCAGGACCCCAAAAAGTCTCAACTCCACCTGCATTAGTTTGACCTGACTCACCCAAAGTCTCTGTACATAGGGTGCTTAAGCGGGACTTTTTTGGGTTTTTTAATCTAATAAATCCAGATAAGAGTGCCAAAAAGGCCTGTTGAAGCACATGATCTATACAGATGCTGAAGAGAAGGGTTGAACCAACATGCTGCCTGTTCTGATAAAGTGCTGCTTTTGATTTTTTTTTCCCCACGTCTGTCAGCAGCCGTGGTGACACGTGGTTTACTGGCAGAAAGCCATCTCCCATATTTACTTTTTTGGCTAACTTCAGAAGTTCTTTGTATAGCCCAAGACTATAGACATACAGAATTCATTTTAGTTTTCCATGTATAGAATCTAATTATTGGAGGTTTGCTTTAAATTTGTCCACCCACCTGACAGCAAGGGGGAGCAACAGCAAGGGGGAAGCAGCAAAGGGGGCAAGAAGCCTGAGCCCCACACCTTGAACACCCACTACTTGTCCCCCCCCACCGCTGCCTGCCCCCACCATGCCTGGTGCCCCTAGCACTTGTCCCTACCATGATGCCTGGGCCCTACTGC
>NW_017729004.1:49971818-49972876 GCF_001723915.1 Gavialis gangeticus | reverse complement strand
ACTTGTCCCCCCCCACCGCTGCCTGCCCCCACCATGCCTGGTGCCCCTAGCACTTGTCCCTACCATGATGCCTGGGCCCTACTGCCTTTGTCCCCTGCACAGCTTCTGCCCCCAGAACCTTTCCCCCTGCTGACCACAGCCTGCCCTGCTGCCTGCCTGCCACAGCCTCTGCCCTCTTGCAGCCTCTTGTCACTTATAACCAAGCATGGCTCCAGCCCCTCTCTGCCCAGCAGCATGTAAGTTGCTGCCACTACAACCTCTGCTGCATGATAATAAGTAATAAAGGGAAGAAAGAGTATGCAGTGTGAAAACGGCCTTGAAATCTTCATGCGCAAGGGGATACTCAGCCAGCAGAGACAGCCTTAAACAAACTCATTTGCAACAATTTTTAGTTCTCTACAAAAAGGTGAAATACACTAAGGCATTGTAATAGCTTTACCTGCATCAAGATATTTCTTTAAAGATTCATCAAGAGCAGGAACTGGCAGTGAAGGAAGAGAACTCTGGTACTGAAATGTTCGCTCTTCAGAGGACTCAAGCACTTGATTTTCCATGCTGTCGAGCTGAAGCAGAACGGTAAGAACTATTATGAAGCCTGTATCAGACAGAACGTTTCCATGAAGCCTCTCATGCCCCCAGGGTAGGAAGGGCACGCTAGGGGCAGGCTTCCTGGGCTCAGCTTTACGTTAACAGGCAGTAACTAAGGATGTAGGATTGCTGTTACTCTCCTCAAACATCCTTTGCTTGTAAAAGTGAGCCTCCTATAAAAGCCTGGCTGCTGCAGGCCACCACCACAGCAACATCCCACTCCCCGCTTGCAGGGAGGGTTTTCAGGCCTAACTAGTGCAGTCTCGTCCCCAGCCTTGGGTCCTGGGCCTGCCCAGACCAGCTTGCCTGCAGGCGGCGAAGGACGGAGCGAGGGGGGGTAGATATGCTAAGACTCGGAGAGGAGGCAGGAGAATGGCGGGGAGCAAGCGACGCGGCCAGGCCGGCTGGGAACCGGCTCAACCCGCTCGGCCACCAGCACCACCTCCGAGCGCCCCTCGGGCAGGGCCGGG
>NW_017729004.1:49970838-49971635 GCF_001723915.1 Gavialis gangeticus | reverse complement strand
CCCCCGCGACGCCACTCACCTCCGGCCGCCACCCGGCCCCCACTCCCGCTGCAGCCCGACTGCTGCTGCCGCCTCCGCTCGCCTCGCTCCGCCCCGCCACCTTTGTCCCAGTTCCGAGCGGCGGGGGCGGGGGCGGGCGCAGGCGCGCTCGGGGGGCGTCCTGCGCCCCCACCGGGTGTGAAATGAGGATACCCCCAATAAAAAACACCGCCTCATCCAGCTGCTGCTGACAGGCTATCCCACCCGCCACCCTGGCAGGCAAGCTGAGGAAGTGCGGGCCGGGTGCGGAATGGCCTGTCAGGTGGGCGGAAAGCTGGCTGCATTGGACTGTCGGTCCTGGAGCCTGTCTTGTTCCGTGTCTTCATCAGGACCTGAAAGAAGGCAGAGCGCCCTCAGCAAGTCTGCAGATGACACCCAGCTGCGAGGAGCAGTAGATAAGCTGGAGGGTAGGGCTAGGACTCAGAGTGACCTTAGACAAACTGGAGGATTTGTCCAAAAGAAACAGCATGAGGTTCAAACAGGAACAAGTGCAAAGTCCTGCACTTAGAACAGAACAATCTCATCCACCAGAACAGGCTGGGGGCCAGGTGGCTGGGCAGCAGCCCTACAGAAAAGGTCCTGGGGGTTACTACAGTGGATAATAAGCTGAATAGGAGCCAGCAGTGTGCCCTTGTTGGAAAGAAGGCTAATGGCTTCCTGGGCTGCAGTGAGGTGTGTTTGCCAGCAGATGAAGGGAAGTGAATCGTTCCCTCCATTCAGCACTGATGAGGCCACATCTGGAGTACTGTGTTCAGTTT
>NW_017729004.1:49960751-49970451 GCF_001723915.1 Gavialis gangeticus | reverse complement strand
AGAAAGTCCAGCGGAGGGCAATGAAAATGGTGTGGGGCTGGGACACATGACTTTTGAGAAGAGGCTGAGGGAACTGGGCTTATTTAGTCTGGAGAAGAGAAGACTGAGGTGGGATTTAATAGCAGCCTTCAGCTACCTGAAGGAATTTACCAAAGAGGATGGAGCTAGACTGGGGGTGGGCAAAATGGCAGATCTGGTCAATGTCCAGACTCCATTTCCCAGCAGCCCCTTCCCACATTGCTCCCTGGTTTTCATGGAAACCCCAGGAGTGGTGGCATCATGACAGCACTGGGCCTTGGTTTCCATGGAGACCAGCCCAGCAGCACTGGCAAGGCGCACAGCAGGGCAGAGAGTCGCTCCGAGGCCGGGGCTGGGATTTTGCAGTGGTGACAGCGTGGTCCAGATCCAGGGCAGAGCTGGGATCTGCTGGCTGCACGCCCCCTCCCTAGGCTGTGAAGGTAGCGGATCAGAGATCTGCCCCAGCTTCCCACCCCACTGTCCCCCTTGCAAGAGCCCCGCCCTGGGGTCTCCATGGAAACCAGAGGCAGGGACACAGGCAGGGGCTGCTGGGAAATGGAGTCTACCACAGGTCCAGTCTAGCCCATGGGCCAGACTTTGCCCAACCCTGAGCTAGACTGTTCTCAGTGGTGGCAGACGACAGAACAAGGAGCAACGGTCTCTAGTTGCAGCAAGAGAAGTTTAGGTTAGATATTAGGAAAAACTTTTTCACTAGAAGGGTAGTAAAATACTGGATACCCAAAGAGGTTGTGGAATCTCCATCCTTTTTAAGACCCGGCTACACAAAGCCTTGCATAGGATGATACAGTTGAGGATGGTTCTGCAGACAGTTAGACTAGATGACCTCCTGAGGCTCCTTCCAGCCCTAATTTTCTATGATGCCACCCCAAGGGGACTGCAGTCTCCTGCCCCAGGATTCCCCTCCCCTCACAGGACCCTGATGGTCCCCCCTCTCATTTTCCAGTCCTCAGGGCCCAAACCACTTCAGGGTTAGAGGATTAAAAAGACAGTAATATTTGACCCCAGATGAGATGCTAGCTAGTATCATGGGCTTGCCCTCAGGAAACATATCTCCGCAGAGCAAGAGCATCAGATACTGGCTGCCATTTAAAAACAGGGCCAGCCCTGTTTTGTCTAGTGTTTCCCCAACTTGGTGTTAGTTCCATTTAGTTATGAGTCATTCTGGTTTTGTCTTGGCTCTACCCTACTGGCTTCTTTATCCTACCAGTTGACTGATCACCCTCAACATGGGAAGGTGACTGGTGGAGTAGGAACAGTACTGTTCTTGTTTAGATTTGAGGTTGAGTGTTTTAAGTCTTGCCTGAGTGCCAGCTGGTTCACTAAAACAGTTTGTTAAACTGTTCAACAGCACCTTCAAATGAACAACTCAAAGATAGCAGCAGTTCTCAATCTACTTTTAGCTTCAAGGTACGCCCTCCTCACTCTCAAGGCACTGCCTAGGGGCCTTGAGACAAAGCCAGCTCATAGTTTTCCCTTGTTTTTTTTGACTACAGAAAAATAATTGAACAATTCTTTTGTTACAGACAACTCCAAAAGACCACAATAGATTTCATAGATTTCTGGAGTCAGAAGGGACCTGGTAGATCATTGGGTCTGACCCCCTGGTCCAGGCAGGAAAAAGCGCTGGAGTTGGGTAACCCCAGCCAGACGCCTGTCTAATCTCCTCTTGAACATCTCCAATGTAGGGGAAAGCACCACCTCCCTTGGAAGCCCATTCCATGTTTTGGCAACCCTCACCGTAAAGAATTTCTTCCTTATGTCCAATCTAAATCTGTTCTTCAGTTTGTGGCCATTATTTCTGGTAACCCCGAGGGGTGCCCTGGTAAACAGAGTGTCCCCTATTCCCTGCTGCCCCCCCACCGATAAGTTTGTAGGCAGCCACAAGATCACTCAGCCTTCTCTTGTGGAGGCTGAAAAGATTCAGATCCCTCAGTCTGTCTTCATAGGGTCTTACCTGCAGGCCCTCAACCATACGAGTAGCCCACCTCTGAACCCTCTCAAGGTTATCCACATCTCTCTTGAAGTGCGGTGCCCAAAACTGGATGCAGTACTCCATCTGCAGCCTCACCAATGCCACATAGAAGGGAATTATCACTTCCCTAGACCTGCTTGTGATACTCCTGCTGATGCAAGAAAGAGTGCAGTTAGCCTTGCTTATTACCTCATCACACTGGTGACTCGTGTTAATTTTTGTGTCAACCAGGACTCCAAGATCTCTTTCCACTGTTGTGGTACTCAGAATGGTACCCCCAGTCTATAGGTGTGTTGGAGATTCTTTCTCCCCAGGTGCAACACCTTGCATTTATCCTTGTTGAATTGGATCCTATTCTGATCTGCCCACTCCCCCTGTCTGTCCAAATCTGCCTGAATTCATGCCCTGCCCTCCAGTGTGTTTACTATGCCCCATAGTTTAGTGTCATCTGTGAATTTGAACAAAGTGCTTTCAACACTTTCATCCAAATTGCTGATGAAGATCTTAAACAGTACTGGTCCAAGGACAGAGCCTTGGGGGGCACCACTGCCCACATCCCTCCAGGGAGAAACCGCCCCAATGGGCAGAATGTTTTTATCAATTCCTAATTGAAATAATCTTGTGAATTGTGTTTACATACATAACAGTGCTGACATTGCATGGCAACCTGTGGCACTCTTGAAAAGATCACATGGGCATGCTGGGTGAGAATCGCTGTAATCCAGGTGTCACGCCCTGTAGGCATCACACCCTGTGTTTTAACAACATGAGTAATACTTCAACACTTGTTTTCATTCAATATAGATATGTTACCTTCATGATTAATTTTTTGCCCATATATCTCCCTGTATACTTACTCACTAGAACAGGGGTTGTCAACTGGGGGTGCGCATACCCCGGGGGGTACTTGAGAAGGCCCTAGGGGGTACGTGTGGGTGGGTTGGGGTGAAGTGCTGCCACGCACCATCCCGCAGGCACAGCTGACCCGAGCAGGGTGTGGGGCCTGGGGCAAATCAGCCCATGAGGGGCCTCACCTCTGCTCCAATCCCACAGGCCCTGGACCCAAAGAAGCTGCTGCCACCATTGGTGGTGGTGGTGGCGTAGCGAGCAGATGGACACAGAGCTGCTGCTGTTCTGCCCAGCTTTGCAGGGCCCCCCAAAGCGTGGGGCCTGGGGCAGTCTCTCTGATTCACTGCCCCCCAGGGATGGCCCTGCCCACAGGGATGGAGCACCACCACACACCATTCCAGTGTACTCCTGGCGGCTGGACGGGGGGAGCAGGAGAAGCTTACACGCTGCAGCTGCTGTGCCACGTGCCACCCCTCCACCCCCGCCCCATTTTGTGTCCAGTCACCGGGGGTACACTGATCCAAAAAGTTTGAAAACGCTTGAATTAGAACATTACCTTCCTTTAATCCCAGTTGTAAAGAAACTAAGAGTTAAAAACATCACTATATTCTTGTACCTTTAATCGTTTTGATATTGAGGCATTTTTCTTAGTAATACTGCCACACTTCTTGTTCTTTTTCCCCACTGAGGTAGAAAATTTGCTTTACTTTAATGTTCTTATCTCTATCCCTTGTGGTAAGCTTTGTTCCTAGAGTTAACTTGCATTCCCATGCTTCCATGCTTGTATAATTTTGGGTTTTGGATGGGGAGGTTCTCTCTGGAAGTCCAGTCATCTGAGTCCCTCGAGATTTCCTATTTCCTGTTCCAGCTGTTCACAGGATTGATTTGTGTCCACACTGCTTTCATGCTTGTACAGGTTTTTTGGTTCTTTCTGAAGATCTGAACACCATGTTTTCCAGTAATCCGAGTTGCTCCAGGATTCCTGTCTGCTGTTTTCAGGTATTGCTTTGTTTTCCTGTTAATCTCAGCCTGTTTTGCCATAAAACTGCAACAACTGTAATGAGAATACAGTTTACTTGTAAAATGAAACTGCTTTTTATTAAGAGAATTGTTTACCAAGGCATTGTAATTGTAACATTGCAGTTAGCATTCAAGCCGTGTTCTTACAGAGTAACGAAAAAGTTGGACTGGAAGGTATCCATCCCCTGGATCCAGTCCTCTGCTATTACAAGCACCATACCACATCATCTCCAGTGCCTAGTAAAATAGCACTGATACCTCTCTATCTCTAATCAGTTCTTCTTCTTTCACAATCCCTTGCAATGGAGGATGATTGTCTTCCATAATTATATTATCTGTGGGTTCAAATATGGCTGATGAAACCGATCCAGGAGCTACAGACTCTTCTGCAATATACCTCTAATCAAGATGCCTCTCCTGAAGCTTCTTAAAACTTTTCACTCCTGCATGAAGTGCTCTTCCTTCCAATGAGCTCGTGGGCTTGGCACCAACCTGCTTGTAGGCAGAGAAGGAACAGTGAGGCCCACGGCGAGGGCCTGGCAGCCCAGGCCAAGGAGGGACAGCTATTCAGCTGGTGCTAAGACCTGGAGAGGAGGTAGACCTGAGGCATGAGTCTGGGGGATTATAAAAAGTGGCTGCTTCATAAGCCAAGGACTGAGACCTACACAGCAAGGCCTGTTGAGGATCAACTCAACCAGTTCGGCCACCAGCAACATCTAAGTGCCACCTCTGAGCACTGCTATGGATGGGGCGGGGGAGGCTGAGGTGGCTTTGATCTCAGTGGTGCCTACAGAGCCCTTGAGATGCAACGCTGTGAGGCCGAGCCGGGCCCAATGCATTGCCTCACAGGGCAGTAGCACATTAGTCACCACCCCCTCCCTTCCCTCCCAAGCCGCCCTGGCGTGGTCTAGAGCCCTGCAGCACTTACTTAGCAACCCCTCACAGCATGGGGCATCTCCCTCCTCGCCCTTCCCCACCCCGCTAGCCGAGCTTGTGCCATACTGCTGTGATGGCTGTGCTGGCCCCAGGGGTCAGGTGGGATGGGAGAGCATGAAGAGGACTCAGCTCAACTTGCTCTTACATAGCACTGCTCACCCTGTCACAGTGCAGCTGCCAGGTGCCCACTCATGCTGACTGGTGCTGTCCAACTGGCACTGCCCCGTGCACTTGCCCCTCTCCATCACCTTTGTCCCAATTTGGAGTGGTGTGGCACTGGCAGAGATTCACTCAGCACTGAGGTAGGAGCAGGCCCAGGCCATCCTCCTGGGGGCTGGACCCAGGCCAGGCTAGGCCAGGGAAGGGGCACCCAGTGCCCTTTAGCCACCTGTTCCCCCCACCAAGTGTGTGAGACAAGGGCACCCCTCCAACGAACACACACACCTCCTCACATACCTCAGATATCCAACTGCAGCTTTCAGGTTCCTGAAGCCACCTTCTAAGGGGACTCCTTCCAAATTCCCCTCCCTTCCATGGGACCCTGACAGCTCCCCCCTATCATTTTGCTGCTTGTTAACCATTCCTGGTAATATCTCTCTTCTGTTTCACAGTCCTGTGGACTGTTTTTAGTTCAAGCTAAGAATCTTAATTCAGGGGTATTAATATTATCTCAGGTGTAGAAATAGCTGAGTGAAGTACTGGAGGCATTGTCAAGATGCTCAAGAAGACTAGATTTTGTTTTACAAGCCTGAGTTATGTACATTTAACTATAATGACTACAGAACTAATGAAATAATATCTTTTGACTATTTTGCCCATTTTGTAGTCAATTTTTGTTGTTTCTAAACCTAATATACAATCTAGCAAAGTAATGAACATTCCAAGAAAGTTATATTTGTTTTTGCTTGGATCATAAATGGAATAATAGTAGTGCTAGGCCTGTAGCTTGTTGGAAACATTTCTAGGCCATGTCCCCACGAGTGGGAATGTGCATTTCCCTGCGGACAAGTAGTAGTGGCACAAGCTGCCACTTGCCCCGGGGAATGCCTGTGCCATGCATGCTCTGGTGCATGGAAGGTTACCCCAGGTGGGGTAGGGGAGCAGCAGCCTTACCTGGGGTCCTAGAAGTCTCCGGGAGCTGCAGCCATATCCCTCCTAGAGCAGGAAGCCTAGCTGGCAGCTGGAGCATAGCTCCGGCGAGCCAGGCTCCAGTTTTAGGCAGCATGTGCTGCTGCCATGTATGCTGCCCCGCTTTTTTATTTTTTGACCCCAGGATCTTCCAGGGTCAAGAAACCCCACCCCTGTGCTCAAAGTAGCAGGACAGGGAATGTCTGGGCTCGGAGCAGGTGCAAGCAGGGTGGGTTCAGCTATACGGGGCAGGAAGTAGTAGTGCTGGGAGGGGTGGCTATGGGGGAGCTAAGGTGAATTTTTGGGTGGCTACAGTGCCCCCCAGTGTCTTTCCCTCAGGAACATCTGCTGCCTTTCCCTTAGGAGCATCCTGCTGCAAGGCAGGCAGGGGGCACACAGCTAGCATGGGGCTCCCAAGGGAAAGGCAGCAGAGCAGAGCGCACCCATCAGGGGTGGCACTGTGGGGAGCTTGGGGGACTATAGCCAGCCTAAAATTCACCTTAGCCCCCCCCATAGTTACCTGTCCCAGCAGTGCCGCCCGCCTCCGCACAACTGAGCCTACCCCACTCCCACCTACTCTGAGCCCAGCCCAGGCCCAGCCCCTCACTGGAAAGAGGTTGGTGCAGCCCCTGTCCCTGAGCCTGCAGCCCCCCTCTTCCCTATGCACAAATCCAGGGGAGCACATGCCCTCCTATGCCTCCCCAGGTGTAAGTGCAGCAGTGGGGAGCCACACCCCCTCCCCAGCACCCCATGCCTTCTGGATGAGCCATCCACAACTCCATCCTGTTCCTTGCCCCAGGGTCCCATTCACTACCCTGACTGGGCAGCACATATCCCTGTCCCCCTCCCTCCCTCACCGTGGGAGAGTCTATCTTCCCCCCCACCCCTTCCCTGCCACAGACTTACTGGCAGGACACTGCTCTCCAAGCCGCCCAGCTGTATTTCTGGCCATGTGCATGGTGGCTATGTCCATGTAGATGGCATTTATTGATGACATTGTCGGCTACACCGGACAAAAAAAAGCCAATTGCTGATAATGTTAATTTTCCTTTTGTCAGTGCCAATCCAATATGTGACTGATATATTGGTGCATCTCTAATCTGCACCCCCTTTTTCAAAATCCTAAAGCCACCCATAAATGGGCCTAACTTTTTTTGGATTAAATCATTATATACCCAGTCCAAATGAATATCCTTTGTAAAAACTTTTTTAAACTGAAGGATGTTCTTCTGTATCAAAGAATACAGGATGGGGTCTGGAGTAAAATCTCCTTTTCATTAATTTTCCTGTGGCCAGAATTTTATTAAGGAATAAGGTTCTTTGAAGTCTTTTAAAGCATGCCTATTTAAGGATGTAATCTAAAAATAATTTATATTTGATTTATACTTATTTGATTTATTTTTAGTTATTTGATTTATGTTTTATGTTTATCATTTAGAGCTCCCATAGTCAGATTTCTTATATTTTAAGAAGCCCCTTTTCAAAGAAATTAGATTTTTCACTCAATGTTCAGAATTTACCGGGTAAAATTAGCAAAGTTGATTTTTCTGTTCCCATAAAACAAAGTGTTTAGAGATAGTATGAGCTTGTTTTAGTCTCTTAGCTCTATAAGCTTTGAAGTCTTGCAGAACAAATTGAATATTTCTCAGAACAAGCGTGGGCCCTTCTACTGTCACTCAAATCAATTGAAATTATGTCTTTGGATTCTGTAGATGCAAAACTGAACTTCTGCGACTGCAAAGATGATTTGGAGGAATTAAAGAATTGTTCCAACTTAAGGATAACTTGCTGCTTGCAGGATGCCAGATGCCACAAAAGGGCATGAGAGCGCCACATATCCCAGCTCTATAGTTTCCACATTGGGAGAGTTCTTCATCAAGCTGTTGAAATTTCCTGTGTTCCTCAGGAGAGGTAAAACTTAGGAACCACAGTTTTGTAAGAGCTGCATTATTAATTAGACTTTACTTGCCCAAACATGCTACATGAATAAATATATGGATGATCCAAACCCAACAGGAATTCAAGCCAGCAAAAGAAACAGCCCAATTAAGTGATGTCTTCATTTCTGGTAGGCTGGCTGAAAAGTCAAGTAAATAATAAGAGTTACCAGCTGGTGCCTCGACAACTCACTGACAAGAAGGTTCTTTACAAAATATCGTCTACCTGAAAACAATTTGGTGGGTTTATCCTGAAGAAAAAAAGATTGCTACCAGATGAAGCTTACATCTAGTAACAGCTGTGAATAACCCAACCCAACAAGAAACCTCTAGAAGGTGAGAGACTTTTTGTAAATTGGAAAGGAATATAAAACTACATAGATCCAAAAAAAGGTTTTGGGAAGCACATTTTTAAATTATTTGTTTTAATCTTTAATTTATTTATGTTGTGTTATCATTCATGTAATGCACAAGGAATTTACAATCTAAGTATTTAATAAACAAACAAAAAAGAGGGGATTAGGAAAAAACATTGCCAAACTGTTAATCTTATTGTAGTTGTGGAATGGATGTTTAACTATCCCAATATCCCTTACCTTTCAAGTTTGCTCTGTGGTCTGCGTTATATTACTTTTACCCTTATTGAGGCCAAAAACATATTAAGATTATGTTGTCATAATTAGATAAATAATAAGGGTAGCTTCATCTGAGGATGTTTTATTCCGTATAAATACAACTAGCGTTTGATCTTACTTTTCTATTCTTGTTGTCATTGCTGAGGTTACATTGTAGTTGACTGTGCAATCCAGCTGGAATGAGCAGATCACTGATCTAATGCCATTAGATAAAAGTATGTCAGTTGAATGGATGGCACTGTCTTCTGTAATGCATGTGCACTGAGAATCTCTGGGTCTGCTAAAGTCACAGTACAGGCTTTATTATGATCCATTACTTCTGCTTTTTTGTGTGTAGTAGCTGCAGAATTGAGACACAAGTAGTTCTTTTTCCCTTGACCCTTGCCTCTGTGCTGAGCATTATTCTTTCTTGCTGCTTTCCATGGTAAAGTGAACCATGATCCCTGCATTTACAGCTGGTCTGTCTGTATCCTGCCTTCCTTAGCCTTGAACATATGTACTTGTTCTGCACTAGTGAGTGTCATTGTTTGAATTCTTTCCTGGACATTTCAGCTGTCTGTGATAACTGAAAGCATTTATTTAGTTACCTCTCTCCTTAATCTTTCTTAGAAATCAGAAGCAAATGATCTTGTTACTAGTTAATTATTTCTCCAAAGTCCAACCCAAATGATAGTTTTTATCTCTGTAATATAAGCATCTGTTCCTTTTTCTGTTTCATGGTTTTGTTTTGTTTTGTTTTGTTTTGTTTTTGTGGGGGGGAGGAAGGCCTTGTTATAATTTCATTCTGTACTCCTCAGAAGCAGCTTTATCAACTATTCCAGAGTTTTAACCATTGGTCTTGGTAACACTGCCTCACTCCTTATTCTTTTTCCCTGGTAACTTAGAAAAAATGGTTTACTTTTATGTACTTATCTCTGTCCAACATAGTAAGATTTGCTCCTAGAATTAAGTTGTGTTCCTACTGCTTTCATGCTTGTACATGCTTGCACAGGTTTTTTGGTTCTTTCTGAAGATCTGAACACCCTGTTTTCCAGTAATCCGAGTCACTCCAGGATTCCTGCCTGCTGTTTTCAGGTATTGCTTTGTTTTCCTGTTAATCTCAGCCTGTTTTGCCATAAAACTGCAACAACTGTAATGAGAATACAGTTTACTTGTAAAATGAAACTGCTTTTTATTAAGAGAAT
>NW_017729004.1:49952092-49955751 GCF_001723915.1 Gavialis gangeticus | reverse complement strand
CTCCAGGATTCCTGTCTGCTGTTTTCAGGTATTGCTTTGTTTTCCTGTTAATCTCAGCCTGTTTTGCCATAAAACTGCAACAACTGTAATGAGAATACAGTTTACTTGTAAAATGAAACTGCTTTTTATTAAGAGAATTGTTTACCAAGGCATTGTAATTGTAACATTGCAGTTAGCATTCAAGCCGTGTTCTTACAGAGTAACGAAAAAGTTGGACTGGAAGGTATCCATCCCCTGGATCCAGTCCTCTGCTATTACAAGCACCATACCACATCATCTCCAGTGCCTAGTAAAATAGCACTGATACCTCTCTATCTCTAATCAGTTCTTCTTCTTTCACAATCCCTTGCAATGGAGGATGATTGTCTTCCATAATTATATTATCTGTGGGTTCAAATATGGCTGATGAAACTGATCCAGGAGCTACAGATTCTTCTGCAATATACCTCTAATCAAGATGCCTCTCCTGAAGCATCTTAAAACTTTTCACTCCTGCATGAAGTGCTCTTCCTTCCAATGAGCTCGTGGGCTTGGCACCAACCTGCTTGTAGGCAGAGAAGGAACAGTGAGGCCCACGGCGAGGGCCTGGCAGCCCAGGCCAAGGAGGGACAGCTATTCAGCTGGTGCTAAGACCTGGAGAGGAGATAGACCTGAGGCATGAGTCTGGGGGATTATAAAAAGTGGCTGCTTCATAAGCCAAGGACTGAGACCTACACAGCAAGGCCTGTTGGGGATCAGCTCAACCAGTTCAGCTACCAGCAACATCTAAGTGCCACCTCTGAGCACTGCTATGGATGGGGAGGGAGAGAGAGAGAGCCCCCCACAGCTTCCTGTCTCTGTTTTATGGTGGTCAGCCCTGCCCCTTCCAGTCAGCTGACCCACCAGGTGTCGGCTCTTAGCTCCTCCTGGTTGCCCCTAGCAACCAGCAGCTGAGACCATACTACTGTTTTTCAGTAGCAGGCACCTTAGTGCCCTGCTACACCCCACCATTCCACTTCCCCGTAACAGACTTACCTGCTGTGCTGGGCAGTGCTCTGCATGCCACCGGGCTGCTGCAGCCTCTGGCTGTGTTTGTGTCTGTGCGCGTCCCTCCTCCCCTGCTGCAGCTGCCTTGAGCCTGCACCCAGGCTGCCCTGTGGCCCTACCCTCTGTCACCACTGCCCTGTATTTGAGGAGGCTAAGTTCCATTAGCCCCTGCCTTCTGCTGCCTATGATGCATGGCATGGGGAGGCATACTGTATGGGCTCCCTTGGACATCATCCTACCCTGCCATGCAATCCCAACCTCTCTGCAATGTGGGCAGCATGAGCTCTCCATACCACCACCGTGTGAACCCCCCCTCACCATTGCACCCACAGTATGAGTTCCTGCACCCTGACAGCACTGTTAAGCAGGCAGCCACGCCCTCTCTTGTCCTTGCCGTCTGCCCCAGCTTACTGGGGTAGTCCTTGCTGTCTGAGCCAGCTAGGGTCCCTCCCACCATGCTGCTCTGCCTCAAAGTTTCAGGCTTCTGCAGTAGAAAGAGCAATGAGAGCAGCAGCCAGTCAGATGCCTGTGGGCCTATACTAACTCCCTGGTGGATGGCCCTAATTTAGTACTTGAGGAAGACTTTCTTGAGGTAAGGAAGACAACTTAGTGACAGATAATGAGGAAAAGGCTGAAGTACTCAATGCCTTTTTTTTACCTCTGTCTTCACAGGCAAGGTCAGCGTCCAGACTACTGCACTGGGCAGCACAGTTTGGGGAGAATGTGAGCAGCCCTCAGTAGTGAAAGAATAGGTTGGGAACTATTTAGAAAAGCTGGATGTGTACAAGTCCATGGGGCTGGATGCAATGCATCCAAGGGTGGTGAGGGAGTTGGCTGATGTAATTTCAGAGCTACTGGCCATTATCTTGGAAAACATGTCACGATTGAGGGAGGTCCCGGATGATTGGAAAAGGGCAAATATATTGCCAATGTTTAAGAAAGGGAAGAACGAAGATCCAGGGAACTACAGACTAGTCAGCCTCACCTCAGTCCCTGGAAAAATCATGGAACAGATCCTTAAGCAATCCATTCCTATGCACTTGGAGGAGAAGAAGGTGATTAGGAACAGTCAGCATGGATTCACCAAGGGCACGTCATGTCTGACCAACCTGGTTGCCTTCCATGATGAGATGACTGGCTCTGTGGAATTGGGGAAAGCAGTGGACATAATGTGCCTTGACTATAGCAAGGCTTTTGTTACCATCTCCCACAGCATTCTTGCAAGCAAGCTGAGGAAGTATGGGTTGGATGGATGGGTTGTAAGGTGGATAGAAAGCTGGCTGGATTGTCGGGCTCAATGGGTAGTAATCACTAGCTCAATATCTAGTTGGCAGCTGGTATCAAGTGGAGTGCCCCAGGGGTGGGTCCTGGGCCAGTTTTATTCAGCATCTTCATTAATGATCTGGAAGATGGGATGGATTGCACCCTCAGCAAATTTGTGGATGACACCAAGTTGCAGGGTGTAGTAGAGACACTGGCGGGCAGGGCCAGGATTCAGAGCGCCCCAGACAAATTGGAGGATTGGGCCAAAAGGAATCTCATGAGGTTCAACAAGCACAAGTGCAAAGTCCTGCACTTAAGATGGGGGAATCCCATGCACCAGTGCAGGCTGGGGGATGACTGGCTAAGGATCAACTCTGCAGAAAAGGACCTGAGGATTACAGTGAACAATAAGATGGATATGAGCCAGCAGTGTGCCCTTATTGCCAAGAAGGCTAACAGCATACCAGGCTACATTGGTAGAAGGGTTGCCAGCAGATCAAGGGAAGTAATTATTCTGCTCTATTCTGCACTGGTGAGGCCACATCTGGAGTACTGTGTCCAGTTTTGGGCCTCCCACTATAGAAGGAATGTGGACAAGTTGGAGAGAGTCCAGTGAGGAGCAACAAAAATGGTGATGGGGCTGGGGCACGTGACTTCTGAGGTGTGGCTGAGGGAACTGGGTTTATTTAGTCTGCAGAAGAGAAGACTGAGGGGGGATTTGATAGCAGCCTTTAACTATCTGAAGGGTGGTTTGAAAGAGGATGGAGCTAGACTGTTCTCAGTGGTGGCAGATGATAGAACAAGGAGCAATTGTCTCAAGTTGCAGCAAAGGAGGTTTAGGTTAGATATTAGGATGAAATTTCCCACTAGTAGGGTGGAGAAGCACTGAAACAGGTTACCTAGAGAAGTGGTGAAATTTCCATCCTTAGAGGTTTTTAAGGCCCAGCTTGACAACGCCCTGGCTGGAATGATTTAGTTGGGGATGGTCCTGCTTTGAGCATGGGGTTGAATTAGATGACCTACTGACATGAATGCTGCGTGCCCTGGAAACTGGGGCGGGGGAGGGGGCATGGCGACCTCCCGCAGGTGTTGGTGTTGGTGTCGGCAGTGGGAGCATGGTGGTGGCAAGCGGGTAGCACCCACAGGCAGCTGTGGCAGTGTCAGCAGCAGAGGCAGGCCGAGCAGGGAGCTCCCGCAGGCAGCTGCGGCGGTGTCAGTGGTGGGGAGGAATAGGGGTAGCGAGCATTGAGTGGTGGTTGGTGACCACCTGCAGATGCCACTGGCAGCATCAGTGGCGGGCAGCAGCAATTGGGGACTGCCTGTAGATGCAGCCAATGGTGTCAGCAGTGGGGGGGGGGGGGCAAGTAGTG
>NW_017729004.1:49929644-49947092 GCF_001723915.1 Gavialis gangeticus | reverse complement strand
GTAGCGAGCATTGAGTGGTGGTTGGTGACCACCTGCAGATGCCACTGGCAGCATCAGTGGCGGGCAGCAGCAATTGGGGACTGCCTGTAGATGCAGCCAATGGTGTCAGCAGTGGGGGGGGGGTGGCAAGTAGTGACCACCCACGGGCACCGCTGACAGTGTTGGCAGTGCTTTTCACTGGGGGGTGCATTAGCAATCTCAGGGGGTGCATGTGCACCCCCTACACATTGCCAATGCCTACTGAGGTCACTTCCAACCCTAATTTTTTATGATTCTATGATTCTAAGGTCCCTCTGAGCCTAACAGTCCATTGGGTTAGTATGGTTAAGGTGCACCAACTTTTTTAAACTTAAAGCATGCCTCAGAAAATGTCACCTGTTACCTCTTAATAGTTTCTTGACTACAGAAATATAATTAAACAATTCTTCTTTTCCAAGGAACTCAGAAAGATCACAACAGGTTGGAATGCTTTTAATATTATGGATTTCTATTTGAAATCTCTTGCTTTAGCTTGTGAATCATGTGTAGGTATTTGTACACTTAATGGTGTTAATATTACCTGGTACCCTTGAACACATCTCATGAAACCTCAGGGTGCTGTTGCATCCTGGCTGAGAATAGTAGACAAGAAAGTGTTTTGGCCAGTATCATGTCCAGCTGCCTTGTATTCACTAGCCTGAAAGACCAATTAACCATTTATGTCAGTGTCAACTGGGGACAGCCTCTAGCATGAGTCTAAAGCAAGACTTGAACTTATGCCACTGGAGCCATAGCAAAACACCTTAACCAATCTACCACAACACCCTTGATGGATGGATGTATGATATAAGATTCCCATAAAAACAAACTGAAATTAAGGGGTATTTAAACATTATGGGGGAATTAATAAAATCCAGACCTGAGTCAGCCTACGGTCTTCCCTCCTGCTCTGCTTCATAACTGCATCTGACATTTTCTAAAGATATATAGAAATATAGTACTTCATGCAGCATTATACCCAGGGTGTTCGTGTAGTCATTTTGTAATGTATATTATAATGTTTGTTAGGGTAACACTATGTGGATTTTTGGGGAGCACTGGATTTGTAGGTGAATAAATGTTATTACCTGTGGCCTAGCAAAAGCGGTTGACCACAAGGCAGAAAGATATCTAAGATATTTGCTTATGCTAAGTAACCAACTTAACTGTGTCAACCATTTTCTAAGGAAAAAGCAGCAAGTATATCTGTGTGAGTCTGTGTGTTGTGAATGAGGTGATGTTTTAGGAATGTGGAAGATGGTACAACATGAGACAGAAAAATAGACTGGAATGTGAAAAACAATACATAATTGGTAACAGAATCTGAGATGAACATGTGAAAAGGTGAATGGTGATTGGTGAAAGCCTCCAAAGTTCGCCCATTGACCGAAGAAGTAAAGTCAAAGTCTTAGATATGCACTCTTAACAAAAGACATGTAAATGAATGAAATGCGTAAGCAATTCCATGCTAATGAAGCAAACCGTAAACAGAGGGGGTGCTTGAGATAGGTGGAGAAATGGGTGGAACAGCAGGAGGGACAAAGGTGGAGTGAATGTTAATGAGTATAAACCAAAGTGTATAAATGTGGGGAAAAAACTATTGTTCACTGCGGCTCCCCGGTTTGTTGTTTCTTTGGGAGCTGGTCCTAAGCTGTCTCCATTCTGAATAAAGCTATTGCGAGCAATGTGTGCTGGTGGTCGCTCCCTGCCTGGTCTGCCTAATGAGTAACAGGACCCATGAGCAATTGGATTGTTGTGTCCCTAGTCGTTGGGCGCCGCATGAAGTCGGGGTCTAACAATGTTTATTGTTGGTTTATACGAGTGTTTGCTTTTAGCTTCTTAAGATTTCAAAGCTTTTGCCCTTCAGAGTAGATTTGGGGAGGAAGTACTACTGCCTTCTATTGGATGAAATTAGAACTGCTTTACATGTGTATCAGGTTAACAGCTCATGTGATAGAAACCAATGTATTTTGGAGCAGGAAGATTTCAGTTTTCTCTCTGCTGTCACTGAGAAGTTGAGTGACCATGATATGCAGAATAGTTGTAACCATGCAGTTCCAAATGGCCACAGATAAGTTATAAAAGTAAACAGTGACAAGCAAGATACAGGTAGGACCTTTGAGCCTGCATGCTGAGGGTAAAACAAATATTATTTTACAATGCATAAAAATGACAGCATGTCTTATTTACTATATTTCACAGTCAGTAATATGAAAGGTCAACATTTATCAAGCCAAATATATATATAACTTGAAGTAAATTTTATTTTGTTGCTGGTCTGACTTAGTAAACAGAATCATATGTCCTCCTGTTTCAGTGCTTCAGAGCCCTGTATATATTTTTCTTGCTTTTCAAAAAGTACATTAGCATCAATGAAATGTAACAGCTCCATCAAAAAATCTGAGTTTTACAAAGAATGATACTGTTAAATTTTCTATTGCTAAAGAATGCAGTTGCTAACGAAAGCCAGGAATGTAATTTCTTAGCTTTTTAAAATTAAAGTTCTCAAGAGAATATACTTAATGAATTTACTTTAACAGTTTCACCGTCATTTTAATTTGGTAATTAATTAATTGCTAGAGAACATATTTGTCTAATCCAGTTCTATTGCTATGTCATATGGATTGCAATTAAGAACACAAAAACATAAGAGCTAAGTACAGTGTCAAAAAGCCCAAAGCTGAATCAATTCAGTTGTCACAGATTAGTCTAAGCTGTGTAGATTGAACCGATAAGGAGGTATATCATGAACTTGAGGAGTCAGCCAGCTGATTTCACAGGCAGATCTCAGGGCTGTCTGCCATTTTTGCAGGCTGTGTGTGGCGCACCCCCACTCCCATATCTCTGATTGGCTCATGGGCCCCAGTAGTCCTGCCCCTTAATGGAGCTTACCAGATAGCCCTAACTGCCACTTAGACTGCTTAACAATGATTCGCTTAATGGCTACAGCCGGCTTAATCAGGAGGTTAAGTCTATGGAAGCCATTAACTGACACATTATTAAGCAATGTAAAGCACTTGATTAAACTCTAAAATGAAATATCTTATCAAAATAAAACTATGCACACCATGAATTGTAACTAATACCAACTGTATAAATTTTATTAATACCAAACTATATACACTTCATTAACTAATACTATATATGCACTTAATTAAACCCTAAACTGAAGTATTATTAAAATAAAGCTATACACAACCAGAATTGCAACTAATATACAACCATATATACTGTATGAACTAATACCAACTATATACAGTTTATTAAAGGACATTATAAAAAGGAGTTTACAGAAACTGAACGCTAACCTTAAGACAGGCAATTCAGGTAGTTATTAAATGCAAGCATGCTGCATCCATCTGCAGTTGTTGCAGACATTTTCTGCCCCTGTGGGGTGAATACCTGTCCATACACTGAGATGGCATGATCAGCATCCACTGACTTTGTTGGAATGGTGAGGCAGCGTACTGCCAAGGCATACATATATGGAAAGTGGTCACAGACAGAGTCCTTGAACACAGGCACAGGCATCCAGCACTCTATGATGAAATTCATGTAAGCAGCATGTTCCATGCCCTTTCCCCCATCCCGGGATTGCTTTTAGTAGCTGAAGGTCACAACTCAGAAAAGGCACCTGGTTGGGGTTCAAAATGCAAAGAGCACTAAGGAAGGAAGCAGCTGGTTGCCTGAACCATGGTGGTAGTGATGGGTTGTACCTGTAGTACTAATTCAGCTTCCTAGCTATTGCCTGGAACAGGCCCCCTTTCCAGTGGTTTTCATGAGGACAGCTTGGCAGTTCATGCAATACCCTGTCTTCCACCCAACTTATCAAATCCAGCAGCTTGTTGTGCCCATGGTGGATCACAGTCTTCCAGGCTTCAAACCATGTCAGGAGCTCCATGAACCAGGTGGCATTGCTGGGTATAAATGTCACTTGATCTTGAATGTCACCTCGCCTTAAGAGATCATGAAGCTTAAGCTTACATAATATTGTGCTACTTCATATTTGAACTTCAAAATCATGTGAATACCATCTGGTCTTGGTGACTTATTAGTCTTTAATGTATTGATTTGCTTTAAAACCTTCTATGTTACCACTTCAAAGTGATCCAGGTCTTTGGATCTATCTGCTAGGAAGAATTGATCCAGTGTACAAATCTCCCCAGTATCCTCTACAGAAAAGGTAGGTGAAAGCCATTGTCAATTAGCCTGCCCTCAGTACTGTACAGATACTTTTGGCTCAGATGACAGAATATGTAGTATGGTGTACTCTGTTGAGGATGCCACTGGTCCTCAAGATTGTGGTCTAGTCTTGGCAGCAGAGTGGCAGCAGATGTGACCAAAGTATGCTGTGCTTGAGTTATTTCCCAGTCAGCGTAATGTTTCTTATAACCAATTAGAAGTTACATTTTGGTCCATCATATTTTAACTTCTTTATTCTTGTTTTTCATGAACATTAACATAAGGAGTTATTTCAGATATTTGTGGAAAATGAGCTATGGACCTTTACCAGACCTGATCTAAGTTAAACTACCTTGGAGGTACGCTTAACTTGTATTGGGTTGGCCATTTTTAACATGATCTAACCTCTCCCTAACCTCCCCAAGCATCTGTACATACCCTTAAGGAGACTGAATGGAGCACTGGGAGGCAGCTGTGCAGTAACACAACCTAGCACTTCAAGGTAGCAGGAGTCCTCCACTCTGAACGCCTAGTAATGATTAACACTTTGTAAGGTTGGCCTCCTTGTATATGTTTTAGCTTTCAATGGGTATGTTATAAAAATGACCTTTGACTGCTGCAAGTAAGTATATATTCAGTGTCAGAAATTAGTAAAAGTACAGGGCTTCTGTAGACAGACCAAATGCTCACTCATCTTAAAGTGTTGATAATTTCTTCAAAAATAACATAAGTTGATGCTTTAGGATGAGTCTGATGGGTTTTTTTTAAACAGATACATAAAATTATTTTTTCTTTTTAAAGGGCCAGTAGCATAGCACTAACAGTTTGATAATAGATAATACCATAAGCTTGCTGTTTAAAGCTAAATTAAATTGAGCTACACTTTCACATTCAAAAAAAGAGATTAAAATTAACTAATATGATTGCTTACTGTTTCAGCATGGAGAAGCTTGTTATGTGTCTGCACAGAAGGCCTGATGCAGTATACAGGCTGATTTGCTTTCCGTGGGCTGGAGGGGGAGCTTTCCATTTTGCTCAATGGAGCTCACTCTTCAACAGTTCAATAGAAGGTCAGTGATTTCTCAGGTATAATAAGTGTCATTTAATAAAGGCAGGGTATCTAGATAGGATGCTAATATGCTTGGTAGTCAGATATTAAATAAAATGTACCCAGTACTGTTAAAGAGAACTTTGTCATCTTTCTAATTACATTCAGAATATATGGGTCCCTTCCTGAAAAGTTCCTAAGATTTCCACTGGAAAGTCCTGAGTGCTCTCAACCCCCTTGCTCCCCTGGATGAGCTCCAGGAGATGAATGGGTGCAATATATGAGTATAACTACTTACAGTTACATTTCTTTCTCAAAGCTAAAGCAGGTTTGACTGTTTCAGAAACAGGTCTGTTAACTGTGTCAGGTACAGTAGTTTGACTGTCTATTCAAAATTATTCATATAACAAAAATGTTCAAAAAGAAACATTTTAAGACACGTTTCAGTAGGCTGAAAAGTGGCAGAGACTTGTCTTACCCCAAATGAATTAGTTATTTACATCTATCTGCATGCTTCTACATGCCTTGTAATAGAACCTAGGGTCACACAATGGCTTTGTAGCAGTAAAATGGCATTTAGTTATAGTTAAGTGATCCCCGTAGCTATCATGGTGCATCAGCATTGAAAAAGGTTCATAAGCAAATATCTGAGGAGGAGACCTAGTGGACCTTTGCCAGACTTTTCAGAAGAAAAGTATATAATCTGGCACTAAGTGAGAAGATTAGCATTGAAACAATACCAGTCTTCTAAACTATGAATACCTCCAGAGAATTGTTGTGCAAGTCACATCCAGTTTTCCTTGAAGTAAAAGAAAAGTCTTGTTTCAGATGGAAATACTTCCAGAAAAGTTACTAGGGATGTAGGCTTCAGAACAATTGTAGGCTCTGTTGAATAAATGCACTTGCTCAGCATGTACGTTCAGAACTGTTTTAACCATGCTAAAAGAAATTATAAAAGCCTGAAAAAGTGTTTTTTCCCACCTCCCTATGCGGTGGCTTGCCTTAAATATGGTACTTTTCTGTTCTTGGTATGTGCAATCCCCCGCTTCTATATGATCTTTCCAATCTATGTCAGAAGAAAAGGTTAGTAAAAGACAACAGTTTTTGCAGATTAGTTCAATGCTCAGTTTTCCTGAAGAAAGGGGCAACAATCCAAATGTGAAGACTCAGCTTTTGAAAAGGACATTAAGTTATGTCAGTAAATGCCATATTCCCAGGTTTTACTATGTGTAAAACGGAAAAGTCTGCAAATAAGGAAGTCTGTATTCATGGGCAGTGCTAATAAGTTATCAGTATGCTTTGTAATTCTCGAGAAAAGGAAGACATTTTATAAACTATTTTAATACTTGATACTGTTTAAGAATGTACTTATTTGTTATTTATATTATAGTACCATCCACAGGCCCAAACTGAGTTCAGAGGCCCCATATGCTAAGCATGTGTACCTACTAACACGTGACTACATGTAACAATTGAACCATGCCCGAATGTCACTGACTGGGAATCAGTTCACAATTGGTAGAACAGTTGTCTCTTTAGATATTAAAGTGCTGTGGCTCTGACACTAGGGGATGGAAGCAGGCACCCAGTCCAGAATGCCTTAGCTCAATGGGCAGATTGGTGGGGAGTGCTTCCATCCATGTTTTGAAGGTCCCAGGAGGTGGGTGACCTATGGCTGGTGGTGTTTTCACTTTTCTGCTTTCCTTTCTCTCCTAAACATGAATTCAGTAAAGTTGCAGCAATTGACCAAACCCCACAGTGTGCTTGTCTGACTTGGGCTGGCTAGTAGGGGCAGAGGGAGAGTGCTTGGAACCATGGTTTGGGGTTGCCAGGAGCTGGGGGCAGGACATGATGAGGGGCTTTAATCAAATAAGAAGTGAGAACACCACTGCTAATTAGAAATATAGCTTCTATTGAGCAGGCAGTTCAAGGCAGCTCACTGATAAAAAGTACCAACAGAAGGGTAAAATGGGGCAGTGGATTTCTGGCCATGTACCAGAGCAGCCAGTTGCAGCAGTGGTGGGTGAGTGGGTAGGGGAGAATGAGGTGAGGACTGATGTGATGTAGGGTGCTTGGAGGACCAACCAGACTGTTATGGAGGACTTGGAATCCACAAATAACACATACCTAATTCATTGTGCACCAGTTCAAAATAGTACCTGATTTTCCAGGTATACATTAGAATCTTTCCAAGTCAGAATTTGGGATTGAGGATTGGTTATGTCCTGTTTAAATGTATTGTTTTAAATTGCTGTCACCAACTGGTGTCGAGGATGTGCTGGTTGGAGGGATGAACGCAACCCGTTGTGAACTGGACCCATACTCCCCACCCCCCTCCCGCCCCGGCTTGTAAAAGCCAGCCAAGGAAGATTGGGACTACTGCCAGCGGGGGTTGTCAGTGCCTCCTTTAGGGAGGGCAGGGTGCCAGACATTCTTAAGTTTGCAATTGTCCAGCCCCCTACTTGAGAAACCATCACTTGACGCTGACTCCCCAGTCAGTTATTGCCTTGTATCCAACCTCCTATTTTGGGGGATGGTGACTGAATGCAGGGTGCAGGGGTTGCCCAACAGCTCTAGGCACATGTGGATGCCATTGGCTTCTTGGACTTGTCAGTCTAGTTTTCAGCCTAGATATAGCACACAGACTGCACTCATGGCCTTGGGCAATGATCTTTGTCTGGAGATTGATCTATGCCTTTATAACCTTGAGTTTAGACTACTGCAGTGCACACTGCATAAAGCTGCCCTTGAAGACCATCCAGAAGCTGCAGATGGTTCAGAATGTGGTGGTCTACCATGGGCATGGGCCACCAGAAGCAAAAAACTTCAGTGCTCCAGAGTTCACACTGGCTCCCATTGCTTTCCAGATACAATTCAGGGTGCTGGTTTTGAACTACAGGGCCCTAAATGTTGTGGTCTCTATGTATCCAAGGAACTGCCTTCTCCCTCATGTCCCATTGTGATCCTTAAAATCAGCCAAAAGCAGCCTCTGGCAAGTAGGTTAATACACCTGCAAGTAGATTAATAAGCCAAGTCTACTTGGTGAATACATGTGGCACTCATTCTCAGCAGATGCTTCTTAGTCCTGGAGTGCTCTCCCCCTTGAGGCCCACTAGAGCCTGAGCCTGGACATTTTCCAGAAGCACTATAAGACCTTCTTATTTGGGCATGCATTTAGCAACGAAACCAGGCTAAAACATGGTTTAGGCAGGGATGGTCAACTTGCTGCACATGTGCTACCTGCAGCATGCAACATGGGCAGCCTCTGTGTGGCACACAGCAGGCTGGGCTGAGGGCAGGAAGCACAGTGGCAGATAGGGCAGGGAACAGAAAGCAGAGCACGAGATCAGGCAGGGAGCACAGGGCAGGAAGCAGAAAGTGGAGCAGCAGCTTGGTGAGGGAGTAGAAAACTGAGCAGTAGATCAGGTAAGGCCCCTACCCTGGGGGTCTTTAAAAGGAGGCTGGATGAACACCGGTCCAGGGTCATTTGACTCCAGTACTCTTTCCTGTCACGGCAGGGGGTTGGACTTGATGATCTGCTCAGGTCCCTTCTGACCCTACAAACTGTGAAACTATAAGTGCCATACTGGGTCAGACCAACAGTCCACCTAGACCAGTAACCTGTCTCCGACACTGGCAGAAGTGGATGCTATACAAGGAGAACATTGAACTGGATATCTCTAGAGTTATCTATCTACTATTCAATACCCACATCTACCATTTATTGGTTTTGAGATACTAGAGGAAACATTTCCAAGATTAACAGATGTATCATCTATGAATTTGTCCAGTCCCTTTTTGAACCTGGCTTTGCCACTACCTCCACCAGCTCCTGTGGTAATGAATTCCACAAATTAACAACATGTTTAAAAAAGTACTTTCTCTTGTTGGTTGTAAACCTATCACCTACTAATTTCAATGGGAGCCCCCTAAGGTAAGGGAAAGGGATCAGGGTGGTACTCGGAAGGGTATGGGGCTAATTTGTGGCACACCTGCCAAAAAAGTTGGCCCTCACTGGTTTAGGGATCTCTGCTTAAGGTTGATATTCTAGTCCCCTTCTGGGTTGTTTTGTGGTTGTCCTGTTAAAGGTTTCTGTTTCTTTTATTGTAAGCCACCAAGAACCTTGCTGGGAAGGGCAGCATATAAACCAAATAAATAAGGAAATGTTAAAGGCTTGTTAAAGAAATATATTTAAACCTGTCTATTACACATTTACAATCTATATAGGTTAGAGAGGCAACATTTAGGACTAAAGGAAATGATGGAAGCCCATATAATGCCCTTTATTTTTCAACCACAATATTAAATACACACACACACACGCACGCACGCACGCACGCGCGCACACACACACACACACACACAAAGATTCCTTCATACAACTTGTAATTTGTATTTTCTTTCTGCTGAATAAATAAAAAGCATGTCAATTTTGGATTGTATAATTTAACTGAAAGACCTTTAGAGTGGGCTGAAATGACTCTAATTCCTTTTTTCCTTCTAGTGTATGCTTTAAGGTTTCCTGGAAGAGAATCTTCCGTGAAAGAACCTTGTCCACAAGACATGACAACTCTAGTTAGTGATATTGTTAGTAGTTTGTTAAAAGACCTGCAAGAAAAACCTTTTGCATTTTTTGGTCACAGGTAAAAAAAAAAAAAAAAAAAAACCTTAAAAATTATTCTGGTGAAGGGGGTTAGAATTCATAACCTGTAGTTAGTTAATGACGTGTGTTGGTTTCTGACAGCTCTTGGAATCCTTTTGTCAAAACAAATCACTGCAAAGGCTGATAGCCTACTGTTGATACCAAAGGCCAACCTTAGGTATTATCTAGACTCCAACCTCCCTTTTCAGAAAAGATTTGGTGGCTACATTACTGTAGTAATATCTGCATAAAAGGAAATTATTACTGGCAGTTTTCATATCATGGTACTTAGGGTTGGAAGGGACCTAAACAGATCATCAGGTCCGACCCCTGCCCCAGGCAGGAATGAGTGTGGGGTCATATCACCCTGCAATAGCCCCTATCTTTATGAAGGCTTGGAATGTACCTTTCACACCACAGCTGAAAATTGATGCAGAATTAGGCAGCATCAGTCACTGATGTGAGATGATCTGATGTGCCAACAGGAAAATCTATCAACTACTCCACTTAGGCAGACCTGCTAGCATCTTTAGGTCCCACTAAAAAGCTGGCCTTATGGTACCTAATCAAGATCGGATAGGACTTTTGTGCCACAGAAGGGACTGTACTCCGTTTATCCCAAATCTTGTTGGTGCCCTAATGATTACTGTTGTGATCATTATTTTTATAGTGTTAGATTATAAATGTGTTTATTTCTTATTGCTGCTTACCTGGCAATCATGACCAAATATGGAGAGCATTTGGTCTCAAAAAATACTCAAATTTTCCTTTATACAACAAAATAGGAAAAGTGGTGAAGGAAATGGAAGCATCTAAGGTGCGATTTAAAAACCTAGGCACAATTTTATTTAACTTCTAAATGTGAATTACCTAATATAACCACTCTGTTGTTTTAATAACGACTTGTTTTTAATACATCAGTGTACAACATGTAGTTTCAAAAAATGGTTACTGAGATGTAATTCCTATAGTAACATTGAAATTTAAATTATGTTTAAATTTGTCAGTGTTCACCTCCCATATGCCTTTAATAATATTAATTTAATATCTCTTTTTCATGCAGTTTTGGATCTTATGTTAGTTTTGCAACTGCAGTACACTTAAAAGAGAAGTATGGTCTACAACCAGTACATCTTTTCATATCAGGAGCATACGCGCCACATGTAAGTGACATGAGCTTTGGTAATGTGAAATAAAATAACATATTTGCTATATAGTAATCATGTATAAACGTTTGTTTTGGCTTTCCAGACCACATACTCTAATATTCACAATGTGGGCTTATTACAGTTTATAGAATACAGACAACCATTGGATCTGATGACTTATTTAAAAATGTTCCATTATCAGTGGGGAGCTTAAGTTGAGGCTGATAGAACGTCTCATATTGTCTTTTATGGTCTCTGGCTTACAGTTTAAACAGGAAACCAGGCAAAATTCCAAGTGCCTCCCTGATCCCCCACATAAATGTGCATCATGTAAGATAACCATTTTAACCTTCAGCACACTCTTCAAACCAGGGGTGGGCAATTATTTCAAGTGGAGGGTCGCTTACCAAGTTTTGGCAAGTCATTGGGGGCCACAGGGGTAGTCTTGCCCCTTGACAGATGCCCACCCCCTGGTTGCCATCTTGGGACCAGAAGTCCCGCCCCTAACCTCTGCCTTTTGCCACCAGAAGGCCCTCCCCTTGTCCCCTGGAATTACTCCTTTCAGCAAGGGGTTTTGCCATCTCGGAACCAGAAAAAAACCAAATTATATTCTAAAAATTAAACATTAAACTACAACATTCATTCATTTCATTTCAAAAAATATTTTTGTCTCGATTTACTGCAACCCGGGCTGCAGGCTTCCCTGGCACCATAAGCTGCAACTTGCTGCACTGCCCTCCCCTGCCCCTCTAGGGTAGGGGCAGAATCAGGAAGGGGAAGCTAGACGTACTGCTGCTGCAGTTGAAGCAATGCTGGGAACAGGGCTGGGTGGGAGCCTGGGAGCAGCCCTGCTCTAAAGAAATCTGAGGGCAACCCCTTACTCTCTACGGGTGTTTACAGACTTGTTTCAGGGGAGGGGGGGAAGAGGGTACTTTAATTAAAGCGGCTCTCTCCCCTTCCTGCCCCTGCCCCTACCCAGGTCTGAAAGCTGCCCTAATTAAAGCACCCAGAGCATCGCATGTATCAGGGCCCCCGCACTGAAAAATGGTGGCAGGGGTGCTTTAACTAAAGCTCATTGAACAAGCTTCAGTTAAAGTGCCCCCGCCGCCATTTTTCAGTGTAGGGATGCTGATATACGTGACTGGAGTCTGCTGGAGCGTGGTAATTACCATGCTGGAGCAGACTTGATTAATTGAGTTGATTAGTCGTCTGCTTCCACGCACTGTAATTACAGAGCCTCAGAGCAGCCTCCCTGCATATGTATAGGCACCCTACAAGTCTATTACCTATATAAAAATATTTTTGAAGTTATTTTAAAGCTGACCAGCCATTAAATTATAACTCAGTCATTATGATACTGTGCTATGATGGGACAGAACCCTATATAGTAGATGTCTCTTAAGTTTCTTTCCTAACTCTTAACTCTTCAGGAAAAATGTACTCTTTGAAGCTTCTAATCTGTTTTATCTGATGCCTGCAGTCAAAAAGTCGTCCTTCTGTCCCACCTTTAAAGGATGTATCTGATGAAGAAATTTTTTCATGGATGAATTCTCTTGGAGGTGTTTCTCCTGAGTGGCTTGAGAGAAAGGATGCTATAAAACTCTTGATTCCTCCAGTAAGAACAGATCTTGCAGTTTTCCAGTCATTTGTGTAAGTGGCACCGTGTTATAGTACACTCTGAAATTAGGAGTGTTTATCCACATTTAAAAAAAATACTACTTGTATATGAGACTTATCACATCAGATTCTCCTACTTTTTACCCTGAATCTTTGTTCCTAGCATATAAGAGTTTTTGTATAATTGCATTCAGCATGTTTTCCTTGGTGTGTCTATAATCCACCCTTCTGAAGTAAAAATAATCACCATGGGGTGCCTATACACAAGCAGGGAGGCTGCTCTGACGCACTGGAATTCTAGTGCGTTGAAGCAGACTTGAGTCTGCAGGAGCGTGGCAATTACCGCACTCCAGCAGCCTTCTATGTCTCCTGTATTAACGTCACTGCACTTCAAAATGGTGGCAGGGGCATTTTTTATCTAAAGCTCATTCAATGAGCTTTAAAGTGTCACTGCTGTCATTTTGAAGCATGGAGACAGTAATACATAAGATGTTCTGGGTGCTTTAATTAAAGCAGCTCTCAGGCTGCTCTAATTGAAATGTTGCCCCTCTCCCCCCACTCTTGGAGCATGTGTATAAACACCCCTATAGTTTTACATAGGACCTCAAGTTAAATAGCTTTTTAGAAGGGGAATGTTTCTCCTCTTCTTCATAGAGTACATTTAAATAACTTTTTCTTCAAGAGGTTCAGAGTTCAATAGGAAGGCCTTGCCTAGCTTTCCAAGACCCTAGGGAATCTAAAATGTATCATTCCCTCTTGGCCAACCGCCTTTTACCCTTGTCAGCATCCTTAGTCCCATTGAGGTTTACAGCAAGCCAGGAAAATCAGTTTCCTTTGTTATTAACATAAGGATTCCTCTTGTACAACACACTGCAGGGTGCTCAGATAGTGATTCCACCTATTTCCAACTACATGAGGTAGGGTCTGATGAAAAGATCCAGGAGAAAATATAGTATGTCAGCAGTTATTTGCTCATTTTTACTGGATGAGAAGATGGCACTTTCTGCCATAACTCCATGACTACAAACAATTCAAGAACCATTGTGTCAAACAGCAGATATTTTGGGTATAGTTCAGGAGAAGCCATATAAAATGCTAGACAGTATAACATACTTTACCTGGATGGCTAACTAGCTTAGTAGCACCTACCCTCAAGAGGTTGATAGTTGTTACAATCCACCGGTGAGTGCAGGCCCCCAGATCTGCACGCAGGATGACAGCATGCTGCCACTGCTGGCTGGGGCCAGCAGCAGCACCTGCGTTTGTGCTGTGCAGCCCGCGCTGAGTGCTGGGAAGGCTGGTGCTGCTGCTGGCCCCAGCTGGCAGCAGCAGTATGCTGTCATCCCCGCGTACAGATCTGGGGGCCTGCACCCCCCAGGAGGGCTGCAGGGTTGTGCCGGACTCTTCCCAGGGGGTGCGGGCCTCCAGATCTGCATGCAGGAGGACAGCATGCTGCCGCTGCTGGCTGGGGCCAGTGGCAGCACCAGTCTTCCCAGTGCTCAGCGCAGGCTGTGCTCAACAACCGGTCCCAGCCAGCAGCAGCAGCCTGCTGTTATCCCACATGCAAATCCAGGGGTCCACACCCCCCCCAGGAGGGCTGCAGGGCTATGCCAGAGTCCTCCCGGGGGGGGGCGCAGGCCCCTGGATCTGCACATGGGATAACAGTAGGTTGCCGTCTCTCCCTCAGAGCCCTGGGATTGGAAGGGACCTCAGGGACAGATTGCAGACACTGGCCAGCTACAGATGTCAATCAGAGCAGTCCTTCCCCCTCGTCCCCCTTCCCTCTTCTGAGTTTCTGTCTCCCCGCAAGCCCGCCTCCAAAACATTCCGAAACATTTGAGATGGTTTCGTTTCATTTAGTTTCAGAGATGGTTTGGAGCCTTCTGTTTCATTTCGGATTCGGTTTTGGGCGCTGAAACGGGCCAAAACACCTCTGAAACAAAACAACTGTCAAAATTTCGCACAGCCCTACAAACAATCCAGATATAAATGATCCAGGTTCTATTATATGTGCGTCCCATACAAGGCTCCTTCATTGTGGCTACAATCCATGAAAAAAAAGGCAGCAAGTACCCACCAAACTCAACATAAGACGAAGAACCAAAAAACTTGTTGGAAGGAGGCAGGGCTTAGTCATAAGTGTCCATGTAAACAACTTTAAAAAATCTGTTTTGATATTCACAGTTGTGCAGAACCAAAAAATGTTCTCTCTTGTGACCTAACATGCTTTGATGGATCTGAAGATTTGACACATGATTTAGAAGGTAATTAATTTGCCTGCTTTACATCTTCTGTTTATCTATACATCTATAATACATTAACTGGTGAGCAACTGTGTCTGCCATCTTGTAAATGAAATAGAAATATGCAGTTTCAGTATATGATCCAAAATAATTTTTGTGGAAGAAAGATTCAATTAACCTTTAAATAGGTTATGTAAAACTAATATTACCTGACATTTCTTACATTCTTTAAATATTTGATTCTTTTTCAGAATGGAAGGATGTAACAAGTGGTGACACCACTATTCACAAACTTCCTGGAGGCCACTTTTTTCTGCTGGAACCTTCTAATGAAACTTTCATAATAGATTATATAACAAAATGCATAGAAAATGCTGACTTCTGAATATTCACCTTTATTTTTTGTGGGGAGGGTACAAGCTTGGTCCAAAGAAATAAATAATAAGGAACTTTCCTATGTAATTGCATGATTGAGATGACAAGATAAGAAATTTGCTATAGTTTAATGGCTAAGAGTTTATTAATATTGTATTATATATGGCAAAAGATTTTTCCAGGATTTCATTTAAGGCAATTGTTAGAAAAAGAAAAAGAGGAGGAAGGAAACTTTATGATTCTTAAAAGCAGGCAGTCCACAAGCCACTCAGATTTTCTGTGTGACAAGCAGACCAGGGTTTGAGGATGGTAAGAAGCTAGCAGGCAAAAATGAATGCAAAGACAGTTTTTTCAGCATCAGTAGTTTCCTAGCTTCCCTCTAACTAACTTAGGGACCTGGCCCAAGCAATCATTTGGGTCTCACTTCCATTTAAAATATAGCATTCTTATGCCAACTAATATAGCTTTCTTATATCTCTCTCCATGACTGAAATGAAAGCGGAATTACTTGTGCTAGTCAAGTTACAGTATATTGAACCTAAGAAATTAGTCATATTTTCTTTATATCTATCCTCTTTGAGACCTCATAAGTTACTACTATACAGGGCATTGAAAAATGCTTGCTTTATTTTATTTTATTTTATTTTATTTTATTTTTGTTGTTGTTATTAGAATCCCACTTTATCCCATACCCTCTTGTGGAAAAAAAATGACAGTTAAAATTTTTATCTTCAGAATTTGCTCAACGACTGGGAAACTGGATGTAATATTTCTGTCCCCTAAAATATATAGATGAGAGACAAGTGAAATCTTTAAACCAATCTAATTGGTAACTTTATTCAAAATAAGCATACTCAGTATCTGAGAAGTTCCGTACATATGTAAATCACTTCTTACAGTTAAATAATTCATGCTTAGTAAATCATGGTGTCAAACTAAATGTGAAAACGTTATTGCATTTTTCCTCAAAATAGTTAGTTCATTAGCTTCTGGGGAGTTATTGATTTTTGTTTCTGGAAATTATCTGGAATATTCTAGATCCCATATTTTTCTATCACCTCTTTTGCTTTAGAGATGTAGGCATTCATGGCATCCTCCTTTGATAAACCTGCAAAGGAAAGTAGCAGTCATTACATCTCCTTATTTGGTATTCTATAAAAGCAATGAAAATAGTAGAAACTTAAATACTATAACACCTTTTTTAAGGTTCCATGCTTCCCATTTGGCTTTGCCTTTTAAGTCTAGCACTCCTGGACACTCTGCCAAAGGAAACAGATAAACTTGTTGTAACTATGCAGCCTCACCTAAAGATTGTTCAATAGGTTTAAAGTTACAGAATTAAATATGGTAAAATGAATATGCACACAGAAAAGTACCAATATTAATGTCTCCAACAGTAGACTGTTTGTAGAGTCCATATAGCTCCTTCAGTTCTTCATCACTTGGTCTCGTTTTTAATTTTTTTACCTCTTCTGCAGCACTGTCAAAGTCAGCCTGATAAGAAGAAAGAAAAATCAAAACAATACAAACTTAGACGTTTTGTCCCTCAACTTGCATGCTTCAAGTGCTCAGTATAACATACATGTACTGGCTGTTTCCACATTGTCACTGATGCCAAACTTAATAAATCAGGAATATGACCAGCTTGTTAATAAATCAACTCTGTTGATATATTTGCAAGGAAGTCATAGCAAAATGTTGGAGGAGGTAATGTACATACTGTGTTTACTCAAATCCAAAATGAGGTTTTCCTCCTCCCCCAGTCAGCATGCAGAAAAAAAGGTTCGTCTTAGATTTGAGTATCAGCCCGGGGCAGGTGGTGGGTCAGCTCTGGCTTTGGCCTCTGCTCAGGGCTGAAGCCAAAGCTGAACTGCTATCTGCTCCTGGTTGGGATGGATCGCTGGCGGGGGAGGTGGCTTGCACCCAAGGGCATGTGGGGAGAGAACAGAGGGCGGGAGGGAGAGGTGGAAGGAGGAAAACCCACGTGTAAGGCTCAGGGAGAGCACAGGGTAGACAATGCAGTATGGTTGCCTTTGAAGGTGCCTCCCCCTTTACATTCCTCCCCAGCTCTGGTGCCTCCAGCCCTCATCTGTCCTGGCTGAGAGCTACTGCCACTTGTCCATGGCCAGGCCAGGCTGGGGACATTGTTGCTGACTGCTCTGGCTCTGAGGCAGA